>NW_020838041.1:3005413-3173333 GCF_003676395.1 Aethalodelphis obliquidens
AAAAAAAAAAAAAAAAAAAAAAAAAAAAGCACTGGGATGGCACTTGCAGTTTAATTGAGTGGGCGTTTACTGAGCTCTTCCAGTTAAGCTCCTGGGAAAAGGCAGTGTGGGAAAGTCACAGTTGTGTCCTGAAAGGTCTTGTATTTTCATAGCAGAAATAAGACGTGCTTTTGACGTGTCCCCATTATGCTTCCAGCCCTTCCTTGCATTTTGGAACAAGATGTTCCAGGCTCATCTTGTACTTTCCCTGCCTGAGTGTAGAGTCATCCGTCCCCAAGGAGCCCTGTTTCCTTCTAGTTAAGAATGGTACTTAGAAGCCAAAGTCTGGGCACTAAGTGTATCATTGCTGTGGGGCATTGCTGTTCCCAGGCCTTCTTAGGAATGTACTGTATATCTATGAACACACACCACGTACACGTACATACACAAGTTTATATCTGTGTTTCTATGTATCTATATGTATTAGGAATCATGGGTTCACACTGATACCTCTCAGTCCAGTCCAGCCCCACAGGTTCATTCTTCTTTCTCTTTTCATATGAATACTTGGGCTAGGGCACCTCGTAACAGGTCACCCTTCCACGTGGGCACACTGATCTCCATGCTTGGGAGTGTCCTTCCTGCGGACGCCTCCTCGCCCTGCTCCGGCTGTAGCTGCCCACACGGGGCCAGCCTTTTGTGTGGACTCAGTCTCCACTCTCATCAGCCACCATAGCTTACTCTGGCAGTCATTCTTGGGGTGGGCAGGTATCAGATCCTTGTGAGGGAGTGGGAGAGCCTTGTTTGAGGAATTTGGTGAGATAATTCTAATATACTGGACATATCTCTCTCCCAGGGCACAGAGCCACTGAGTTAGGACAGACTATTTCATCTGTATGTAGCATGTGGTATTTAGTGTTGGACCGAAAACGAGGAGGCTCATGCATAGTTTATTATTTTTTTTAAAACATACTTATTTGGCTCCTCCGAGTCTCAGTTGCGGCACGTGGGATGTTCGTTATGGCATGCAGGATCTTTTTAGTTGCGGCATGCGGGATCTTTTTCTTAGCTGCGGCACGCGGGATCTTTGTTGCCGCGTGCTGGATCTTTAGTTGTGTCATGTGGGCTCTTTTAGTTGCTACATGTGGGATCTTTAGTTGTGGCATGCGGGATCTTTAGTTGTGGCACGTGGGATCTTTTTAGTTGTGGCATGCGGGATCTTTAGTTGTGGCACGTGGGATCTTTTTAGTTGTGGCATGCGGGATCTTTAGTTGTGGCATGCGGGATCTTTAGTTGTGGCATGTAGGATCTTTTTTTTTGTTGCGGCACACGGGATCTTTGTTGCCGTTATGTGGGCTCTTGAGTTGCGGCGTGTGTGCGAGATCTAGTTCCCTGACCAGGGATCGAACCTGGGCCCCCTGCATTGGGAGCATGGAGTCTTAACCACTGGACCACCAGGGAAGTCCCTCGTGCATACTTTAACTGGTTGTGTCTGCTGGATTTAACTCACAGGGTGAGCTCTGGGGAAGGGTGCTGGTGATGGTCTGGTTCAGGCAGTTGGCGGAACCCAGGTTATTGTCCTTACTGACACACCCCTGCTTCTGTGAGGTTTCAGAGGGTGAAGGATAACCTGACAAGGGCTCCTCAGTGCAGTTTTTCTTTCTTTAATCTTAATAAAAGAACTCTTCATAGAGTGTAAGTCATGTGTATTCATTTTAGAAGATTTGGAAAATAAAAGCACAAAGCAGTGAAATCGTCTTGTTATCATCTGTCACCCAGAGATGCTGACAATTAAAATCTTGGTGTTGCCTTTCTGTGTGTTGTGTGTACTTATACACGTGTACGTGTGGGTGTTTGTTTTTTATTTCACAGAATAGTCACTGTGTTTAGGAAGAGTTTAAAGTGCAAAGTAATCTGATTTAGGGTTGCTTTTAGTTTCATGCTTGAGGAATGAAGGATAGAAATGAGAGAGGAAAGGTAATTCCCATTCCCTCGAGGTTCCATAATTCAAACTGTTTGTATCACCCTTTTGCCCTTTATGTGTATTGGCTTACGCCTGTAGTACATCCCAGAATAGCCCGGTTTCTTTTGTTTTCACTTTGGTGATTTTTGTAGAGCAGGTGCTCAGTGGCACTGACTGAAGAAAAGAAAAATAGAGGTAAGGTGATGAAAAGAAGGAAGGAGGACACTTCTTAAACAGATACACACTCTTCTGAAAGGGGGTTTGAATGGGTTTAGCCCAACTCTTTTAGGCCTGGCTTATTTCTTTTAGGCTTTGGGCCGTTGCTGATTTCCCTGCTGATGTAATACAAACCAAGCTTTATTAAAAAGATAAGTATTCTGACTCCTGTTCGGTGCTTATTCAAACTTGCTTGCATGTGTGTGTGAGAGTTTCAAGAATATAGTGAGTGTTGTTATTTAAGCTTGTTTCTGACTATTACATTTAAAGGCTAAAATATAAAAAATGAAATTTATTTGTTTTGTTCTTAAATAAAACAGGCAGCTTTGCCGTTTGGGGAGGCCTGTTTTCCATGATTGACTGCAGTATGGTTCAAGTCAGAGGGAAAGAAGACCCCTGGAACTCCATCACGAGTGGTGCCTTAACAGGAGCCATCCTGGCAGCAAGAAGTAAGCAGGCCTAGACACACACATTGAAGCCAGCCCCTGCCTGCGCTTAGGGACATCTGTAATAGACAGACGGAGCACTGTGTAACTTGGTGTAGTGAGTGTATACGGTGATTTGCGGGGAAGAGTAAAAGGATCTCTTAACTTGGAATGTTGAGGACGAGAGAGCCTGGAGCTCTAACCAGTAATCCCCGTGGTTAAGAGCAGTTCAGGTTCTGCTCCTGCCACTTACTAGCTGTGTGATTGGGCAGTTTCTCTCCTCAGCCTCTGGAATTAATCATTGTACCTGTCACACAGCATTGTTATGAGTGAAGAGCTTAGATCCATCTTCTGGGTCTTTGGGACAGAACAACCTAGGATTCCTTTGGGCGTAGTGGGTGAGCCCAGGAGTCAGCACCCTCTTCTGTGAAGGGCCAGGTAGTAAATGTGTGGGCTTCGTGGGTTGTGAGGGCTTCTGTCACATGTACTCAGCTCTGATGTCATGAGCGCAGCCTAGACAATACGTGAATGAACGCGCATGCTGTCCCAATACAACTGTATTTCCACCAGCAGGCCGTGGGCTGGATTTGACCTGCGGGCCATAGTTTGCTGACCCTGGTCTTGGTCAGCGAGAAAGGGGGTTTGGGAACGGGGAGTAGCATGGAGCCCTATGGACAGGTCTTTGCTTTATGGTGTCTTACATTAACCTGGATTTCTGTTAAAGTAATCTCTCTGTTCTCAACGTGCTCAGACGGACCAGTGGCCATGGTTGGGTCAGCTGCGATGGGTGGCATTCTGCTAGCTCTCATCGAAGGAGCTGGTATCTTGTTGACAAGATTTGCCTCTGCCCAGTTTCCCAACGGTGAGTCGTCTTTCTGCCTGACACCACAGCTCAGACGTTTGAAATGGTTTCCCGATGCCTGCTCAGATGTGGCAGTTTGACATCTCTGCATCACACGTGAATACGCCGTGCTTCGTGAGGGTTCTGGCTCTGCACGGGTGTGGGTGCAGTTAGTTGTGTTTCATCTCAGTAACAGAATGCTTTGGCTGATGACTTGCTGTCGATCTTTCCTTAGAGTTCTTAGGTTTTATCAGTGCTCACTTGCTCATTCTAAGAAATTGCCGATCATTTCAGCGGTGCGGGAAGAAGGGTCCCTGCAGACGTGGAACAACGATGGCCGTCAGTCGCCAGCTTTTCACTGCCTGTGTGTGGGGCACTGCTCTAGCTGCCGGGGGCAGTGGGAGCGTCAGGCTGACACGCTCACAGATAAATGAGGTCATCTGGTTGTGCTGCTTCCTTGAAGAAGGTGAAGTAGCAGGAGAAGGTGACCCGTGGTTGGGGCTCACTTAGGGCCGGAAGGAGGATTCTTCTGAGACGTTGGTGATGTAATGCGTTGCTCCTGTTGCTCCTGCCTGGTGCAGGGAAGGTGAGATGCTGGGCGGTTAGTGGTCCACAGGTGGTCACGACGTGGCCAGGGAATGTCTGCTCTGCGGCTAGCGTGTGCAGATGCTTGTAACTTAGAAAACTTGAGCTGTCTAAATGGGACTGTTCCTTGGCATTGGAAGGGATCAGAAAGACACCGAGGGTCGTCATGGGGAAGAGCTGACCCGGCGTTTGGGGAAGGAAATACGCAGAACGGTGTGACTGGTTGGAAGTTAGTTTTGGAGCTTGGAAAGGATTCGGCATAGAGTGAGGGACAGGTGACAGCTCCTGATTCAATTTGATTCCCTGAGGCACCAGGCGAGGGATTCGGTGTCTTTTGGGCACGGTTCTGAGGCCTGCTCCCTGTGGCCAGTGTCTTTTGGGCACGGTTCTGAGGCCTGCTCCCTGTGGCCAGTGGGTGACCCGGGTGGCTCCTGGGCCCTCGGTCCTTGCCTCTGCTTTCAATCATTATTTCTCACTGAATGCTCTGTTGTGATGGCTACTTTCTTATTTTGCTTTTTAGTTTGGCACTTTAGTGTGAAAGACTTCACATAAGACGTGAGAAAAGTTCCATGTTTGCAGAAATTCAGAAATTGATAGAAAAATACCTCGGTCACACTGTCTTGTAGGATTTAGCCTTGTTTGCTGGGGTTTCGGCTTCTTTCCTCGGAAGGAGTTCTCTAAAAGAAGTGCTTTTTATTTTAGACAGGAGGAGTGTTTCCGAAAGGCTATGTGGGGGCAAAAATCTTTGAAAAGCTAATCATATTTTTCCAGTTAACTTACATGAAGGAGTTCTTAAAACAGAAAGATGAGATAAAACTGTATCGAAATGGTAACAGTGGTTATTTTTGGTTTATCTTTTTCACCCAGTGTCTTCTCCAGCTTTCTGTAATGAACAGATATTTTTAGAATATAAAAAAAAATTCACTGGAGTAAAGTATTGAAAGAAAGCCCTCTTTACCACTGTCCTCTTTCTCTCTTCCTTCCAGATAGTTTTTAGTCTGCCTCAGTTTCCCTGAAGAAAAGAGGAGTGATTATTCCCATTAAAGTCTTTTTTTTTAAACAGCCACATTTTTTCTTAGGTCACAGGCCGTCCCATCCTTTGAAAGCAAATACTACAACACTTCGTTCTGCGCAAGCTAGGGGATGGCGGTGTCTTCCCATTTCAGGACCCGTTCCTTACCTAGTTGTATAAATTGTATTACTGAGTTCTCTTGAAACGTGACTAAGGTACTTAAACTTTGTGAAAATAATTTTAAATAGCTACTGACAAATACATCAGGAGGTGTGAGAGATTCATCCAGTCCTGATGCGGCAGCTTGTTCAGCAGTTGCATTAAAACTGGCGTGTTGTTTCTTGCTGTAACTACCCCATGTGACTTCGCTGGCGTAGCATTTGAGAGCTGCTCGTTCTGGAGGAGGGCCGCCAGGCCGCCGGACGTTAGCACACGCTCTCGTGGGAATCGGGCAGCTCGATAAAGAAATTCAGGTTACAGCTCTGATGTAGCACTTTGTTTTCTGAGTTGACTGATTTGCTCTTTACAGAGACTTGTCGCTTTAAATTACATAATATTCAGGGGGTGTTTAAATTCCCTCTTAATTGCAGGTCCTCCGCTTGCTGAAGACCCCTCCCAGTTGCCTTCAGCCCAGCTACCATCCTCACCTTTCGGAGACTACCAGCAATACCAGTAGGGCCTCTCTCCCAGGACTTCTGTAACAGAGTGAGCTGCGGTTCAAGGAAGGATTTCAGAAGATCAAATTCAGTCTGTTTTTAAAACTGTAGGTGGGACAACTATGGCCAAACAGGCTGTGAAGAGACATTTAGCACATTTTTCTATTTAAAGGAACGTGGGGGGGGCGGGGGAGGGTCTTAAAAGATAATACATTTATTTATTCACACTTGGATTGCGTTTGTGATCAAAATAAATGTCTGAAATCTTTAGAAGGAAAAGCAGTAAGTGCTTGAAGGACCAGTGGCAAACGGCAGTGAAGCATGACCATCATTTCCTCGGGGACCTCTCTGCCGGGTTTTGTTCTGTTAGTCAAACAATAAAAAACGCCAGGAGATTGCTCTTTCTATTACGATAAGTTGCAGAGTTCTACTTTTCATCCTTGAATTCAAATAATGCAGAGTCCGTTGAAAGTTGCACGTGGTACAGTCTCCAGGGATTGGTCCACAGCAAACACTTCCGGGCTGGAGGGCTGCGGGAAAGTGCTTAGCCTTCTCCTTGCGAGTAAAAAACACTCCACGTCTTGGTTTCGAGGGTGTTGGATACAAAACCCTCTTCACCTCTGAGGCTACTGTGTCTTGATTCTTCATCATCAGAAAAGCTTCCTTCCGGTATACCCAGTTCCGTATGAGAAGGTTCCTGGAGGGTATAATAGCCCTGGAAAAGTTTGGCGTTTATGGTGTGCTGGCAAGTACAATACATGCTGTTGTTCCTGTGTTGCAAGTCCCCTGGAGCTGATCTTCGTCGAGTGTGTGTTTTGGGGTATGGCCGGGTCTGGAAAATGGATTAGCATTTCGGAATAGGCCATTTTACTGGCTGTGCTGAGATGCCATGCGGCCTTACGGGAGGCAGGCTGTTACTCCCCGTTTACCTGCCTCTGTGAAACGGAGAGCAAATCGTGTGGGTGTGGTGAGCACATGCATGTCTTGGCCCAATGCCACGTACATAGTAAGCATTTAACTTACTAATGCTGGTTTGATCTTTCTTTGCGTGGTAAAATATACGGGAAATCATATTTATCATTTTAACCATCTGTAAGTGTACAGTTAGTGGAATTTACATACAGTGTAACAGTCACCATCGTGTATCCCAAAACTTCCTCCTCGTCACCAACAGAAACTCCCCATCCCACCTTCCCCCAGCTCCTGGTAACCACAGTTCTACTTGCTGTCTCTGAGTTTGCCTGTTCTGGGTACCTTGTATAAGTGGAACCGTACGATATTCGTCCTTCTGTGTCGCTCTTACTTCGTGGAGCATCGTGTTTCAAGGTCCGTCAGTGGTGTAGCATAAACCAGCGCTTCGTGCGATGGCTGAGTAATGTTGCATGGTATGCAGAGATCCCATTTTATTTCTCCATTCCTCCATTGATGGACACTTGGGCTGTTCACACCGTGTGACTCTTGTGAATAACATGGGCATACAAATACCTGTTTGAGTCGCTGCTTTCAGTTCCTTTGGGTGTAGACCTAGGAGTGGCGTTGCTGGGGCATGTGGTAGTTCTATGTTTAACCTTTGGAAGAAGCACCAAACTTTTCCACAGCGCTGCACCATTTGACGTTTCCACCAGCAGTGCACGAAGGTTCCCATTTTTCCACATCCTTGCCGACACTTTTATTTTCCTTTAAGTAAAAACATTATGGCCAGTCTAGCATGTGTGACTATCTCATTGTGGTTCTGATTTGCGTTCTCCTGAAGTACTGCGCTTATTGGCCATTTGTGAGTATTTGGGATTTGTCTTTCAGTCTGTAGCTCTTTTGACTTCCAGGAGTAAATGTAAGGAGATGTTATCAGAACAGTTCAAAGCTGAGGGCATGTTGAATCGCAGATAAAATGCTTTACATTTCTTAAGGTCTCCTAAACTTCCTCTTAAATGGCTTATTGGTTTGGAAAGTAAGTTCCTTTCTTGGGAATTTGGAGTCTGTGGTGGGTGTGTGTGTGTGTGATGCTGGCGTGTTTTTGCCATTTTATTGGTTAATTCAGCATATCTGAAGCAATCCTTGGTTACAGATGAATTTTCTGGAACGAGGGGTTGGGGGGGAAGAGAAGAAGCTTGAAAAAGATGGAAAGCCAGTTCTTTTTAAAGAACTTGACATTTAATTCCACAATATGTGGGACGGCAGGTAGAAACCCCGAAAACCTTTCCGGTTGTTTCCCTGCTTCTTGGCCCTCTCCTCCTCGGTGGATGCCCCCTTCCTCCGTCCCGCACTTAGGAGAGCTGCTGCTCCCGGGGAAAGCCTGGCTGCCCACCTACCTGCTGGGGCTTGGCCTGAGCGGAGTGGCTCCGTCTCCGTGATGTGTCTAGCGTGGAGATGGGGGGCTGGTGAGGAGGGAAAGGGGAAAGCAGACTTCATGCCTCTGATTTTCTACTGGAAGCCTCGTGCCATCTGCGTTTCCGGTCACAGGTGTTTCATAACCGCCCAAGAACGTCCTCGTGTGCTGTGTCCTCTGCCTGCCCCTGTTTGTCCAGCGGGCTGGTTCCTGGTGGTCTGGGGACCAGCTCGAGTGCCCCTGCAGCCTCCCGTCCCCTCTCCGTGTTCTGTTGTCACTGCACAGCAGGAGGAGGTGCTGAGCGGTTTGTTTTGTTTTGTTTTCTCTCCCCCACCTTTTCCCCCAAAATTTTTTCAATGAAAATATCAAAACTGTAAAGTTGAGGTTCACAGTGAACATACATATACCCATCACCTAGATTCTATGATTAACTTTCCAATACTTTACCATTGTGTACCTGTTCACCTATCACCCGTTTCCTAATAAAATTGAAATTTATGAAATCCATTGATAAGCTTTATAAGATGTGATTAAAAAAATTTTTTTATTGGAGTATAGTTGATTTACAATGTGTTAGTTCAGGTGTGCAGTAAAATGAATCAGTTATACATTGATTTTTTTTTTAAGTTTAGCAAATAATAGAAACCAGGTAGTTTAGATTCTAATAAATATCTTAAAATACCTATTTTGAGATGTTTAGTACATATTCTAAAACTAATTTTGGTGTACAAGAACCCAGAATAAAAGGCAAAATCACGAAAATTGTTTTAATTACCAAGATAAATGCAGAAACAAGCAGACAGGAAGGAATTTTTCCCTAGGTCTTTTTCTGGAATAATGGAGTGGTTTCTTCAGTTTCAAGGTTGAAATGCTCATCAGAAGGATCCCATCTGCTTCTCCCTTTTTTCCTTAGTATCTGACACTTTGTGTGAAATTGGCCCGAAATAGTGAATTTCTGAGTCAGGGTTGGAACGCGTGGGTTACAGCTGCATCTGTTGAAAGCCCGTCTGTTTTCTTATATGAAATGTCTGCAGATTGTGACGGCGTGGTCACAGCTCCACCCGGTGGTGCATTAGTTTCAGAACACAGTACTTTTGCTGCTGGTTTTGCTTTGTACAGTACGCTATCTTTTAGAGCAAAAGTCAACCACCTAAGGCTCAAGGGCCACATTTACCCGGCTGCCTCTTTTTGTAAGGCCTGTGACTGAAGAATGGATTTAAAATTTTTCTAATGGTTGAAAAAAAATCAAAAGAAGAAAAATGTTCATGGCACATGGAAATGACACGAAATGAAGATTCCGGCGTCCATAAATACAGTTCTGTTGGTGCACAGCCACACCAGGTCTTCACGTTTCATGAGCGACTGCCCTCATACGACACAGCAGAGTTAAGCGGCCGCGTCAGGGACCTCGGGGCACACAACTCCTGAGATGTTTGCCCTTTAGAGAAAAAAAATTGCTGACCTCTGTTTTAGAGCAATTAAAAATAAAAAGATTTATTTTATCTAAACTGATTCCATTTCTAGCACTCCTTTTCTTTGTGTGGACCCACGTTCCTCTCTGGTATCATAGTCCTGTCTCAAGAGCGTCCTCTAACATTTCTTATAGGGTAGGATTATATGGGTGGATCCAGATGAATGCCTAGGGATGTAGTGGGTGGCATTACAGGAGAGGAGCTTTTATAAAAAGCTCTTTACGCCCTGAGCTTTTATAGTGGGCAGTAGCATTCCTGCTTTTGCCTCTGAGGGAGACATTACCTTTATTATACCAGATAGTGAGCGTGACTTCCCTTTGCTCCAAAGCAGACCCTGTCTCTGTCTTGGAAGGGTGTAAGCCAGTTTACCAGCCTTACCACTGTGGACGTTTAGGGCTGGATAATCAGTTGTGGGGACCTGTCCTGTGCAATGTAGGATGTAGGATCTCTGGCCTCTGCCCACTGGATGCCAGCAGCACCTCCTCTCCCAGTTGTAACCACCAAATGTGTCTCTAGATGTTGTCAAATATCTCCTAGTGGGCAAAACCGGCCCTGGTTGAGAACCATTATGATAAGCAGATTCACCCTTTGCTCCAGAGGAAGTCACCATCTGTCTTTCAGAGTGGCTCTCTCTACAAGCATCCTCGACCAGATGGTCCAGAACAAAGGACACTCAGCGGCTCATTTTTGCAAGATGTGCAGAAGTGCACGTGATCCGTGGAGAATTGGCTCCCAACGTTGGCTTTAACTTAATTGCATTGTGGTTAAAGGAATGTTGTTCTGTGTGCCATCGATTCTTTTATTTGTTGGGAGTTTTTCATGGCCTATCTATGGTTTTGTGTGTTTTCTCTGATTGTTAGGTGCAAAGTTTGGTGTGTGTTGATTAGGTCAAGATTGTGACATTTTTGTACAGATCTTTTATGTCTGTATGACTTTTGTCTGTGTGATCCGTTAATTACTGGGAGACGTACGTAAACCTCTCTGTTGGCGGATTTGCCCATTTCCCTTGTAATTCTGTTACCTTCTACTTTCTGTAGTTTGAGGCTATACTGTTAGGTACATCCCCAACATGTGAGCTAGAACACTGACGAGTAGTTGACATCTGGGTATTTATGAGCTCTGCTTCCTCCAGCCTGGGGTAAGTACTATCCTGTCCAGCTCATTTCCTTTTTTTCCTTGATTTTTAAAAATCATACTACATATTTTCCCATTTGTTGGTTTGTGAGTTATCTTCATTTTATAGTCCTTAAGTTATTTTCTTTAAAATCTTAAAAAACACATACCTAAGAAAAAAATCTCACATTTATCCCTCTCCCTCTCTTCCTGATAATTCAAGGAGTTTAGAATGCTTCAACTTCAATCACCCCCTCTTCTTATGTACATTTAGTCTAATATTTTCATTTTATTCGGATTCCCTCATGCAAACATGATTAATATATATTTATTATTGTTGCTTTATACAGTGTTGAAATTCTCCCACTTGTTTTGCTCACCATTCCTTGTTTCATCTCATTTTCCTTCTTGAAGTAATTCCTTTAGAAGTTCTTTAGCAGGACTCTATTGATGGTGAACACTGAATTTTTGTCATCAGGAAATTTACTTGCCTGCCTTCTTGGATGATAGTCGGGTACAGTTCTCAGTTGACAGGGTTTTCCTCAGTGTTTTGAAGATAATGCCTTCTGGCCTCTCGTGGCTAATGAGAGGTCTGCCCTTGGTCCAATTTCCATTTGTCTTTTTTTTATAAGTAACCTGTCTTTTTTTCTTTGGGTCTTCTTAAGACCTTTATGTCTTGGTCTTCCTCAGTTTAACTAAAACATGTCTAGGTGTAGGTTTATTTTTATATTTTTCCTTGCAATTTGTTGTAACTTTTAAATCCTTAGAATCACACTTTAATCAGTTCTAGAAGATTTTCAGCCATTATTTCAAAATGTCCAGGATACGTTGCATTCTAAGCATTCAAAAGTGAGGGAAGGAGAAAAGGAAGGAAGGAAGGAGAATGGATGGGATGAGACTGCTCTTATCCCCAGGGAGAAGTTAATGCTGAAAGGAGAAACAGCATAGTTCCACAAATGTTTGACTCTACAGCCAAGGATAAAAGGCCCTCAGGACTTCCTTGGTGGTGCAGTGGTTAAGAATGTGCCTGCCAATGCAGGGGACACGGGTTCGAGCCCTGGTCCGGGAAGAACCCACATGCCGTGGAGCAACTAAGCTCCGTGTGCCACAACTACTGAAGCCCGCGCCTAGAGCCCGTGCTGCGCAACAAGAGAAGCCACTGCAATGAGAAGCCCACGCATGGCAACAAACAGTAGCCCCTGCTCGCCGCAACTAGAGAAAGCCCGCATGCAGCAGTGGAGACCCCACACAGCCAAAAATAAATAATTGATGAAAAAAAAAATAAGGATAAAAGGCCCTCCTCCTCCAGCAACACTTACCTGGAAACATCAGGCCTGGTGTCTCTCCTTGCTTCCCGTAGTCCTGTTCTTCCCAGGTCACAGCACAGCACATGGAGTTATCGTGACCTTTGTCCTTGTCTCTAGGTTAAGTTGTGAGCTGGCCCGTGAGCACCACCAGGACAGGGGCGGTGCCAGGCTTGCTTCAGTTGTATCCTCAGCACCCAGCCCAGTGGCTGGTGTATGCAGATGCTCAACAAAACCGCATTGCATAAGGGAATGAATAATTTGAGGGTAGATATATTGAATGACTAGTAAGTACCAAGTACTGTGCTCAGTGCCACGGAAAAGTGGTTTTCCAAAGTTGTTGGATTTCACTAGCCAGTAAGTTAAAAAAAAGAAAACATTGACCTTATATGGAATTTAAAAATATCTACTATAAGCATTTCATGAAATAAAATGTATTTTAACAGTGTAAAACTAGGAAGAACATACTAGGATACTATTTCCTTTTATGAAAAACTCCCTACATTCTCTTAAAATTTCATTTCCTAGCTGATCCATAAAAATCTCACCGTCGAGTGGCTCCTAGTCACAGAAGGGCTACTGCAACCGCTGGCACAGGAGAGAAACAGCAGGAAGTGTGTGTACCTGGCTCAAAGAGCTGTCCCATTCAGGAGTGGGGGCAAGCGGCACAGCAGACGCCCAGCCTTAAAGGTGCAGTGCCTCTCCCCATCCCTTGGCAGAAGGACAAAGGGCTCGCGCGCCCGGAGTCCCGGGAGGACCCCCATCGGCGTGGTATCCCGTGCTGTTTCCGATTGAGCTCTCACAGCTAGCTCGAGAGATGCTATAATTCCTTCTGTTTTACAGGTACACAAGGAGACTCGGAAAGAGTCCCCTTTCCTGGGGGAGGTTTGACACGGCCCAGGATGACACGGCCCTAATAATTGGGCGAGCGTCGAGCTTGCGAACCTCCAACCCGGACCCTTGCAATCGTGCTCAGTGCGGCCTGCCTGGAGGAGTAGGACACGGGAAACCTCAGTAGAGAAGGGACTGGGGAACATCCCAGTGGGATGAATTCGGGCCAAGGTGGATCAAATTGTACCCCCCCACCCCCACCCGCACGCCTGTCGGAAGTCCTGAGACGCCGGTGCGGAGCTGGGAGTGGGGGAAAGTCAAGAAGAGAGGCGTGGCCCGGCCGCGTTCCGGGGCGGGGTCTGCACGGTGGGGCGGGGCCGGCGGCAGGGTCCGGGTGCGGCTGTACCGGAGCCTTGGCAGTCGGCGGGGCGTGGTCAGCGCTGCGGGGCGTGGTCTGAGCTTTGTGGCTTGGTCATGCCGGTTCCGGGCGTGGTCTGAGGAGCGGGGCCTGCACCAGTGCACGGGGGCCGTGGCGAACGGCGGGGCGTAGTCTGAGCTTTGGGGCGTGGCCATGCTGAGTGCCGGGGCGAGCCCAGCGCTGCCTGTTGGGGCCCACTCGGGTGCGCTGCAGAAGCTCCGGGGACCACGACAAGCGGCGGGGCGGGGCCTGCGCGGCGGGGCGGGGCCTGCGGCGGCCCGGTCCAGCGGCGGCGCGGGGCCATGGCGGGCAGCGGGCGTGGGGCCGGCGGGCGGGTGCTGCACTCAGCGCAGGCCGAGGACGTGGCGTCGGCCTCCAACTTCCGCGCCTTCGAGCTGCTGCACCTGCACTTGGACCTGCGGGCCGAGTTCGGGCCTCCGGGGCCAGGCCCGGGCTGCCGCGGGCTGAGCGGCTCGGCGGTGCTGGACTTGCGCTGCCTGGAGCCCGGCGGCGCCGCGGAGCTGCGGCTGGACTCGCACCCGTGCGTGGAGGTGACGGCGGCGGCTCTGCGGCGGGAGCGGCCGGACGCGGGGCAGCCGGAGCCGGAGCCGGAGCCGGTGCCGGTGTGCACGCGGCCCTTCTCGCACTACGGCCAGGCCCTGTGCGTGCGCTTCCCGCAGCCCTGCATCGCCGGCGAGCGCCTGCGGGTGCAGCTCACCTACCGCGTCGGCGAAGGACCCGGGGTGAGTGCCCCAGCCCCGCGCCGGCCCCTCCTCCCGCCCCTTCTCGTGCAGATGCGCCCCCCTCATCCCCTCCCACCTCCCCTCCCATCCCTCCGCCCCATCCTCATCCAGATGCTCCCCCCACCCTTGCCTCCCACGGCATCGAGGAGGTCACCTCTTCCAGGCTGGGCAGCAGACGGTTCACGAACAGAACTTAGGGTTGTCGCTGCGCTTGGCCTAGGCTGGGCCCTGGTGATGAGCTGCTCCGCTGTCCTCTAGGGCGGCCTGACAGTGCTGGCTGGTTACCCGCTGCTGACTCAGTCCTTTGTTCCAGGTGCCCTCCTAATGCCTCGGGCTGGAACAGCTCGAAACTGGGCAGTTAGTAGTGTTTCCTCCTGCGAAGTCCTGGATTTGATGAACAAAAAAATCTGAGTAAAAGTGAGAACCAGAATTAGGGTGTACCAGGCTTTGTAATAACTTGGCTTTCTCACTGTTGGTTGACTCAAATCTTAACTGGGGGGCGGGGGGCGGCAAATGTTGGCGATCAGAAAGGGGAAGGTCATGTGTCCACATCTGTGAATGTCCGGGCGCGGCTGCCAGTCCTTTCTTGGATGGGGTGTGCTACAGGTCTCAGCGGCTGCCTGCCCGCCATGGAAGCTTGCTTATTTGGTCGCGCTTCCCCTTTTGCTGTTGCAGCTCGCTCCAAGGGCAGTTGTTTCCATCTTTCGCCATTCGGGAAGTAAATGAATCTTATGATAGAACTTGTTTAAAAAATTAAAGTCCAAAGCAATGTAGACTGACCTCTAAGGCAGAGGAGAAACCCAGGGACCTCTAGGGATAACGTGCCATCTGGAAATGTGTTTGGTTGCTCTAGTATATTTTGGTTCCTGGTTTGGGGCAGAAATTAAATAGGATGAGTGGAAAAATTAGGCCCTCCTGGGTGTGCCTAACAAAAGTGGCACCCCCAATTAAATATCGGAACTAAATAGCTTTCATTTAAGACGTGGTGGCAGAGATACACGCTTGATGAAGAACTGCCCTTTGCCCTGTGAAGGCTGCACTGGTGGCACTGTGCCTGTTCCTTCCTCTCATTGCCACCGCCCCAGGGAGGGCTCTCACCTTGGACACCGTGGGTCGCAGCATTCACACACACACCAGTGTGTGTCCTGCCAGCCTCCTTCATTTTCTTCTCTTCATGTCAATAAAACAAAGCCGAGAACCAAAGAAAACTCAAGCAAAGATGACGAGAAGGAATTGTGGTTGAGAGGATGATAGTGTTTATTGAGCTAAGCCTGACGATAGCTACATGAGTTGTCTTTATGTAAAGTCCTAGTACGGTGCCTGGTACCTCTCACTGCCAACTCATCACAGTTGTTTTCATTAATAGGATTTATTTTTTAAAAAGCTGTGTAGAGGACTTCCCTGGTGGTCCAGTGGCTAAGACTCCATGCTGCCAATGCAGGCGGCCCGGGTTCGATCCCTGGTCAGGGAACTAGATCCCACCTGCATGCCGCAACTAAAGATCCCGCATGCCACAATGAAGATCCTGCGTGCCGCAACTAAGACCTGGCGCAGCCTAAATAGATAGATAGGTGTCTAGATTACCAGGAAAACTGAGCAGATAGTACAGAGTCTCCACAAGCCGCTTCCACACACACACTGTTTACCCTTTACTGGTGTTTTACAAGTGGGATACATTTGTTCCAGTTAATGAGGCAGTATTGATACTTTATTATAAACTGGGATCCACAGTTTTTCCAGATTTCCTTAGTTTTTTTAAAAAATAATAACGGATATTTATTGAGCGACGTTCATGTACAAGGTATTATTAGTGTTTTTTAAATTTTTATTTTATATTGGAGTATAGTTGATTTACAATGTTGTGTAAGTTTCAGGTGTACAGCAACCTTAGTTTTTTGCTTTTTTTTAATTTATTTCATTTTATTGTTTTGGCCGCACGGCATGCCATGTGGGAGCATAGGTCCCCAACCAGGGATGGAACCCTTGCCCCCTGCAGTGGACGCACGGAGTTATAACAACTGGACCGCCAGGGAAGTCCACAACCTTAGTTTTTAATGTGTCTTTTTCTGCTCCAGGGTCCCATCCAGAAATCCACTGTGTGTTCCGCTGTCACGTCTCCTTTGGCTCCTCTTGGCTGTGACAGTTTCTCAGACGTTCCTGTTGTGGTGACCGTGATAGCCTGGAGGAGTGTGATACCCTCTATGGGAATTTGTCTGTTGTTTTTCTCATGATTAGACTGGGGTTATGGGGGTTTGTTTGTTTTTCATAGACTATTTTTTAGAACAGTTCCGGTTTCGCAGCAAAACTGAGCAGAAGTTCACAGAGATAAGGTGTCATTTTTGTAACGTCGCATTGAGGGCAACAGTATTGACAGGATTTATGGCTGCTGTGCAAATATACCTCCGGTACATTTATTTGCTGTGCAAATGTACCTCCGGTCTCCGGGATGAGGCAGAGCTTGTTGGGTTTCTGCACCAGGACGTTCCTCTCTCTCCCCTGCTTCCGTCTGTACTGGACTCTGGAACGAGACTCATCACACACACACACACACACACACACATGCACACATTCTCAAGCAAAGAAAACCCCAGCATCCCATTGTGTCTCCCTTGTGCCTCTTAAAAATTGGTCTCAGGACTTCCCTGGTGGTCCGGTAGTTACGAATCTGCCTTCCAGTGCAGGGGACGTGGGTTCCATCCCTGGTCGGGGAACTGAGATCCCACATGCCGCGGGGCAACTAAGCCCATGCACCACAACTAGAGGGAAGCCCGCATGCTGCAACTAAGACCCCACGCAGCCAAATTAATTCATAATTAATTTTAAAAAGAACAAGAGACACCTCAGGGAATGTTCTCGTCCTTGAGTGTAGTTCCCAGGGGGGAGAAAATTGGTCTCAAGTGCCTCTGTGCTCAAAGCCCTTCATCACAGCTGCCGGGTGGGTGCCCACCTCTGCCGGAAGCTGCACTCCCCCGCGCCGTCCTCATGCTGCTGCCCACCTCCTTGAGGGACTCTCCTCCCTTCCCTCCTGCCGTCTAAATCCTGCCCACTTTCGAAGGTCCAGCCAGGGAGTTTTGCTTCCCCTATGAAACCCTCCTGGAGTCACCTCACCCTGTTCTAACCTCTCCGTGGTGTGCGGTGCTGACACACAGCCTCCTCACCCCCCGCGGTGGCATCTGTGTTACAGGTGAACTTCTCTTCGCTGTGGGCAGGATTTGGGTTTGTAAAAATCCTTCAAATGTGCTCTTGATTAAGGGCTGACAGAAGACAAGAATCATAGCCAATGCCTATAACGTAAAACACGTTTATTCTGAAAGGGTAGATTGGAGGGATGGAGAACACGCATTAATCAGACTCCTTGCTATTAGCTTCTGCTTTTCTGTGTCTTTTATCACAAGTGCAAGAACAGCTTCTTCAGTATTTGTTTTTTGGTGAGAAGTTACTACAGCGGGGGGGACAGAGGAGGGAGGCAGGACCAGGGGGTCGGAGGCCACCCCAGGAATGCTTGAGACGGCCCATGGGACACACTGAGGGGTGGCCCTTTGGTGCTGTCCACCCTGGGAAGTGGACGTCAGACCTCGGCCTGGACTCCAGAGCGTCGCAGTCTGAGCTGGACTGGCGGGCGGAGGATCCCGAGGGTCACCTCAAGCCTCCCCTCCGGCCAGCTCCGCCAGGCCGCGCTGTGCTTGTGCAGGATGTCAGTTCCCAAAGGGTCTTGCCTCTTCTTAGGTTTGCTGGTTGGCTCCGGAGCAGACAGCAGGAAAGAGGAAGCCGTTCGTCTACACGCAGGGCCAGGCTGTCCTGAACCGGTCCTTCTTCCCCTGCTTCGACACTCCCGCGGTGAAGTGCACGTACTCCGCTCTTATTGAGGTGAAGCAGGCTGAGAGCAAATGTACCTGCCCTTGGGACTGAAAAGTTCACTTCTATCAGGTCATGTTTCAGGTGGTAGATTATTACCTCCATTGGGGGGTACCTCTGAAAAACTCCTCCACCTGCAGAAATTTGATCTGTGCTAAATCCCATCCGTTTGGCACAAGTTCAGTTTGTTGAAGCCTCTGTGCTTCCCAAGGTGGACCCCAGGCCGCTGTCGTCACCACGCGGGTTGCTGGCCATGCCGCCCTTCTAGCTGATCAAGGGCAGACTCTGTCCAGGCGAAATCTCCTGAGCCTTCTCTCTTGTCAGGTCCCAGATGGCTTCACAGCTGTGATGAGTGCCAACACCTGGGAGAAGAGAGGGCCAAATAAGTTCTTCTTCCGGATGTGTCAGCCCATCCCGTCCTATCTGATAGCTTTGGCCATCGGAGATCTGGTTTCGGCTGAAGTCGGACCCAGGTAGGAGACCGAGACCCCGCAGGCAAGAGTGAACCGACCTCTGAGCACGGAGGCCTCTGACCAGCGAGCGGACCTCCTGGGGTGGCCCTTGGGGTCACGTCGGAGCCTCCCGAGCCCGGGACCTTTCTGCGGGACAGGGCGTGGCCTGAATGGCCAGAGGATGTGTTCTTTCCTCCCCCTCCCTCCTGCCTTCCTCCCGTGTCTGCGCTGAGACCGTCGGTCCTGCAGTGGCTGCGGTCCTGGGCCACCTTCAGAGGGAGGTGGGAGCTCCAGCAGCAGTTTTAGATGATCTTTATTAGCATCTTTAAGATCTAAATTACCTTCTTGCTACTATAGTTGCTTTTTTATCTTTGTAGCAAATCTCCCCATTTTCTCTGGCGCTTGAGTCCTGGAAATGTACGGCCTTGATCTCTCTGTCTCCCTCTGGAGAGGCCCGAGGAAGCCGCCTGTCTGTCTGCTCCAGACACAGAGGCCTGGACCTGTGTTGGCAGAGGGGCCTCCGTGAAGTGAGATGGGTTTAGTGGAGATAAATAAGGATTTTGTACGGTTTCCTGAAAAAGAAATTTGACCAGGAGCACAGGTTTTTCCTGGCTGTCATCTTACCCACCAGCTTGGCATAGTCCTGAAAAGTGAGAGGGTCGGTTTGGATGTGAAGCCGTGGCTCTTCCTGGCCCCGTTGCGGTCCTTCTCTCTGCCGGGCCCTCAGCCCCTGGAGGTGCTGGATTGGCTACACGCCTCGGGCTTCACAACTGGGCTCAGCAGTGGTGCCAGGGCCATGAGATCAGAGGGAGAGATGGGTGGGGCCTCGTTGGCATCTGCTTCCAGCCACGCGCTCAGGAGAGCACCAGCCCTGAGAGACGAGGGGTCCCTTCCTGGTGGACAGGGCAGTAGGTGACCTGCAAGCATGGAAAACAGACAAGGGGAGGAACGTCTTTTAGGGTGTTTACTCTTGCTGAGGTTCTGTTAGTAGGAGTAGGAGCTACTAAGGGGAAATGAGAGAACAGTCTATTCTAAATACACTGGATCACGGAGGTTTTTTCAACCCTTTGTACTGAAGTGACGACACAGTACGTTAATCCAGGTGACAGAACCCGTTTTACTGGTGCTGATGACTTACTCCAGTCCCCCGTCAGGTGGACAGTCCTTGCCTCCTGGGTCACATCGGAGGGTCTTGAGGGAGTCTGCCGCGTAGGAAGATCTTCCATCTAGTCCCCGTTACCTCAGGGGGAAGACCCTGGCCAGGAGAGACTGGCGGACATCCCCAGGGGCCCCTTTATGTACTGTCCCTTCTAACCCTTACAGGCAACACTGAGGGACGTATTGCTGTCTCCAGTTTGCAGTTGAGAAACTGTGGCTTTGGTAAAGAGCCTTGTGCAGTCACGTGGTTGGTAGAACTGGAATTCAGAGGCAAGGGTTTCTGTTGCAGATCCCGTGCTTTTTGCCCCTAGAATCCTGGTGATGAGATTCCAGCTTGACTGAGAGCATCCTGGTTTCTTTGACAGAAATCTGTGTGCTGGCGGAAATGTCGTGGGCGTCCGCGGCCTAGCCTGTTGTCGCTGAGGACAGGGCTGAAGGCCTTTGTTAGTTGTGGTGCCCTGGCTGGGGATGGAGCAGCTCAGAGTAGTGCCTGGGGACTTGGACTCTGTGCTGGGGTCTTATTCTCAGCCCGGTGCCCTTTTTCTCCACGTGGGTTTCTCCTGGGTTGAGGGTGGCCTGAGGGCTTCTCTACCTCCTCTGCCTTCTCCCCACACCACCCCCGCCTCCGACCCCCATTCTCACTCACGGCCGCACCCTGCATCCCAGGCCTGGACTTGGGTATCGCTGTGAACCGGGCGGGATCAGAAACCTCCAGCTGCATGTAGACCTTCATTCTCTGCCCCTCCTGCTGACCTTCGCCCTCTGGGGGCCTCACTCCTACCACGTCCCATCCCGCTGTGCCTGCACCTCGCCCTGAAGGGCGGTGCTTGCTCCCGGGCGGGCGGCAGCCTCTCCCGGGACTTCTCTCCCGCCTGGGTGGTGACTGGTCATCTCTCGCCCACACCCCAGGCCCTCCGGCGTGTCCTGCTGCCGCCCATCTGCCCCGGGCTCCTGCCATCCCCTTTCCCCACTCAGCACCTTTCTCCACTCAGCGTCTCTCTTTTGAGAGATGGAGAAAATAATGAAGCTGTGCGTGGTACCCGTTCACATTTCTGGTTTCTTGGTGAGAAGCTGGAACGAGAGAAAAGGTGATGCAGGCGTTTGAGAGGTTTCCGTGCGCTCAACCGTCTTTCACGCA
The DNA here is from genome assembly GCF_003676395.1 of Aethalodelphis obliquidens. NCBI lineage: Eukaryota > Metazoa > Chordata > Mammalia > Artiodactyla > Delphinidae > Aethalodelphis > Aethalodelphis obliquidens. The sequence continues at coordinate 3,025,901 of NW_020838041.1, forward strand.
CCTTTGCATCTCGCGCCCCTTAAACCGTCTCTCCAGTTTTCCTTTCAGACGCCAGCCCCTCCCTCCAAGCACAGGGTCTCGGCTCTGCTTTGTGGAGATGTTTGGTCTGTCGGGTACGATTGTATCCTGCACGTCCAAGGTCCCTCCGTCTGCTCTCATTCCCACATTCGTCCGTCTGGACCGCGACGACAGGTCCTTTCTTTGTTAAAGCCAGTCTTCACCTGACCCGTTGACTCACCCCCACCCCCGTCCTCTGGGCTTTGCTTCATCGTCTAGTCCCGTCTTCAGACCTGCGGCCCCCACCCACAACTGGCCAACTGGCTCTTTCCTCTCCACCCCTGGAGTCCAGTCCCCTAAACTCGCTGAAGCTCCTGAGGTGAGAGGCCGTTGCTCAGCGTGGAAGGTGCAGGGACTCGAGGATGTGCCCTTGGCCTCTGCTTCCCGATCCCGGGCCCTCCTGGCCGGTCCTCGCTGGGCTCCTCGGGGGTCTGGCTGCCCTGGGCGCAGGTGCCCCAGGTTCGGTCCTCGCCCCCGGCTGTGCCTGGGAAAGCTCACGCCCCCTCGTATTGAGCATGTTTCCTGTGTCCACAGCTCCCTAGACAGTCTGATGGTGTCGCCCCCTGCGCTCTGCAGGGGCAGCTGTGTCACGTGGCATCTGAAGCCCTTTGTGCCCCGAGCTTGGGGCCTCTCCCACCCCCAACCTACCCCCATCAGACCTTGGACTCTGGTCACCCCAGACCCCGGTGGCTCCTCGCCTGCACGTGCGGCTTCCTTCCCGCTACGAGGCTCCTGCTTTTGCTGCTGGGACCCCCGACGCGGGTCGCCCCGCTCCCCCTCCTGCTAGAACAGTCCCCGAAGTTCTGCCGAAAGGAAGCTCTCTTCGTCCTGGCCTCGCACCCACCCACTTGGCCGTCTGTCCCCCGACTGAGGATGTCCGTGTAGGGAACGCTCTGTGGAGCATCGAGGGGCCTTGACACAGCCTTCGGCTGCAGGGCCCCTGAACCTGGGGTCAGCTCGTCCTTGAACCCCGAGAATGGTCTCGGTCCCTCCCATCCCCTTTCAGCCTGGGCTTCCTTCGCACTGGATCTTCTCGATTTTTTTTTCCCCCCTTACCTCTGTTTCCTCATCTTTTTACTGTGAAAATTTCATAATTGGAAATTCCTGCAGGACATTGAAGGAATGATGCTTTGAGCACCTGTCTGCCCATCCGTGTTGCTGTACTAGGTTTGCTTTCGTGTGGATCTGTGGGGGTTTTTACTAGACCATTTGAAAGCAAGTAGGTCCGCCTGCCTGTCCGAAGAGTGAAGACAGTTACCACTTTTCTGTTAATGTGAATTGGTTTATCTCTCAAGTGTCTTTCAATTCTAAAGATTCGGTTGTGAGAATCCTTTCTAATCTCTCCGGAGGTACACCAGCATTTCCTACCTGAGCCACCGTATGAACGGTCTTCACACCCATCTCGTCTCCTTACCGCGCACCTTGCAGATGGGGACTGAGGCTGGGCGGGGGGAGAGCCTGTCGCCTGCAGGAGCCCCCCGCCCCCCCCCTCAGTTGGTGCACGTGCTTTCAGGACGGGTCCCGCCGTGGCCTCTGAGCACAGTGCTGCCTTCTCTGCGCCCTTGTCTCCAGGAGCTGGGTGTGGGCCGAGCCCTGCCTCATCGCAGCTGCTAAGGAGGAGTATGACGGGGTCATAGAAGAGTTCTTGGCAACGGGAGAGAAGCTTTTCGGACCCTACGTTTGGGGAAGGTGCGGTATCACGTGGACTCTCGTGTCTCTGTTGTTACAGTGAGCCGGCCCTCCCCCCTCCCCGGCCCTGATCCGGGGGGCGTAGGGGAGGGGGGAGGAGATAAGCCAGGCCTCATCCGCTGTGGTCAAGGAGGGGCCTGGGAGGGCAGGCATTGCGGGGACAGAGGCGTGCCCGTGCCAGCAGTTGCCGGGGTGGAGATGGGGATGCGCTGTCGGGGACGTGGCTGACTTGTCTTTCCTGTTGCCGGAAGCAGCTCCGTACCCGTTTTCTCTTTGTCATCTTCAGACTTGAGGTCCCCTAGATAAGAGGCTCCATTAGGTCTGTGTGACCCACGTGGGCCTCTGGGGAGCTGGGTGTGATGGAGTCAAGCGCGTGCCCACTGTGAGGGGCCTGGGAGGGAGGCCCAGTGGGCCGGGGGCGGGGGCAGGGCTGAGGACCGGCTCGCTGTGCCGTGCCGCCACCCCCGTCAGTAGCCCGGATGCAGCTGGGCCCCTCACGGCAGCCTGCCTCTGGCAGGTACGACGTGCTCTTCATGCCCCCGTCCTTCCCATTTGGAGGGATGGAGAACCCCTGCCTGACCTTCGTCACCCCCTGCCTGCTGGCGGGGGACCGCTCCTTGGCCGACGTCATCATCCACGAGATCGCCCACAGCTGGTTTGGGAACCTGGTCACCAACGCCAACTGGGGGGAGTTCTGGCTGAACGAAGGCTTCACCATGTACGCCCAGAGGAGGATTTCCACCGTCCTGTTCGGTGAGCCGCCCCTGAGGACCTGCCTCCGGTCCTGGGCCTGCAAGGCTCCTTCTGGGGAGTGAAGGGAGGAGGGGGTAGTGCAGTGAGCCCGTGACAGCCAGGGAGGGCAACTCGAGACAAAGTTACACGTAAGTAACTGTGCCCACCTCACTGCATGAGCAGGGGCTGGGGGCAGAGGGAGTCTCGAAGATGGCACACGGCGGGATGAGCTAGCGGTGGACGCGCCTCCCGCTGGGGCTGAAGCTTCCCTGTGCTTCGCCTGGGGGAGAGCGGCCCGGGCTGGTCGCCCAGGTACCAGTTCGCTTAATGAGCGAGTCGTCAGATCACTGTCCCCATCACCTTGGATTGAACACCTGTTTTGTACCAGCTCTGTCACGTACCACCTTCCCGGCGGCTGCGTGGAGATACTGTTATTCCCATTTTACGTGTGAGTTCCCTGCGACTCAGAGAGGGTAGGAAATGTCCCTCAGCCACTTAGCAGGTGAGGGCAGACCCTCAAATGGAGCCCAGCTGTGCTTTTCAAATACACTCTCGGGAATTCCCTGGCGGTCCAGTGGTTAGGACTCCGCGCTTTCACTGCCGAGGCCATGGGTTAGATCCCTGGTCAGGGAACTAAGATCCCGTAAGCCACGTAGCACAGCCAAAAAATAAAATATAATACATTATCAACACAATCTCGATGTTGAAAAGCCATGGTGTATCAGGTGCTTTTGTTACGTTTATTATTGCTCTGATCAAAATCTACTTTGGCACCAGTGGAAAAGCACACACAAAAATACTTATCTGTAATCTCACTGTTCAGAGGTAATCGATGGTTATCCTTTCAAACATTTTTCTACGTGTGTGTGTGTGCGTATCATCAGACTGTACATGGTTTTAGAACTGCCTTTTTTTTTAATATAATAAAGTTAAACATTTTCCCGAGTCATTAAATTTTTTCTACAGCTCCAGAGTATGGAGGCTTCATAATTTATTCAGTCAACCTCCAGTTGTTAGGTTGTTTTCAATTTTCAAACGAAATAATATTCTGACAGACATCTTTACATAGGTTCACGTGCGTCTCAGATGATTTCAGTAAAGACAAATTTCTAGAAACATCATTTCAGGACCTGAACATTTTCAAGGCTTTTTGTTTTGTTTGGCATACATTGTCTCCTGCTTCCCAAGTTTACACTTTCATCCAGAGTACGTAAAGCAGTAGTGTACCGGCCGCTCGGACTCCCGCACGCAGCTGTTCGTGTGCACCGTGCGTGCGCCTCAGGGCGCTGAGGCTGGCAGGGCCGGGGGGGGTGGGGGTGGTCACTGGCCCAGATCAGAGCATCTCGCGAGTGGCGGCGGTGGCTGGTACACACCCGGGCCCTCCCCAACCCTGTCCCCTCAGTTGTTGTTCTTTCTTTCCCACGGCATGTGGGATCTTCGTTCCCCGACCCGGGATTGAACCCGGGCGCCCTCCGCAGTGAAAGCGCGCAGTCCTAACCACTGCACCCCCCGCCGGGGGATTCCCTCCCTCAGTCGTCTTTAGAGCCAGAAGGAGACTCAGATGCTAGAAAAATCTTGGGTGACAGTTTCTCTTGTCTGACAGAACAGTCAGATGAAGAGATTCTATTTTCGTGGGAGATCAAATTACCGTCTCCACAGATAACAACATGCTTAAGGGAAAGGTCACTCACTGTCAGAGGGGTGGTGTGGGCGGGGCAGGCGGAGGAGTCAGCCGTCCACAGCCCCCGCCGCCCGCCATGCCTGGGGAGTGCCACCCCCGGGCTTGGGGCCTCCGTCCTCTTTTCGGGGCCTCGTGGGCACCGCGGGGGGTGCCAGCCGCTTTCCTGTCGCGCAGGACCCGCCTACACCTGCTTGGAAGCCGCCACCGGGCGGGCTCTGCTTCGGCAGCACATGGACGTCACGGGCGAGGAGCACCCGCTGAACAAGCTGCGCGTGAAGATCGAGCCAGGTGGGGGCTGCTCTGGCCACCGCCCAGCCCCCGTCGGGCTGGGCACACCTGGATCCCCCCTCGGGAGGGAGCGACTCCGAGATGCTCTGTGCGTCTGGGTCCCTGTCACTTACTCGTCCCTTTGCCGCCCCTGGTCCATGGTCAGCTCAGCCCCGCGGCGTTTCTAGAGCGAGGTCGCCCTCCCCTCACCGAGGGCGTGACCCAGCACCAGAAAGCTCGTGACTGCTCTGAGGTCATGGGTTTTTGTTTCCTAAGATTTTTCTTCAGTTCCACGTGTGACTAACTTAAACCTTTCTGTGCAGTTGAAGCGCGTGTTCCCCGATGCCTCTGACTCTGACCATGAACTTCCTGTAGTCGGGCAGTCAGTTCTGTTTACTCCAGAACGTGCACAGAACCCACCCCGCCCCGGTCTGGGCAGGCGCAGCGCCTGTGGGTGACCCGTGGGGCTGGGAAGGCGTTGGGTGGAAGGGCCCCCCGAGCACAGCGCCCCGGGCAGGGGGCAGCCGCGATCCCCCGAGCCTGCTTTCTTTGTCCTCCCACTGGGTCCATCTTCAAGTCCCTCGAGAGAGGCCAGGATGGACCCGGAACGTTCGTGGCCTTGCTGTTCCTGGGAAGCTGAATTCCGGTCTCTTCCGTGGCTACTCTTTGAATCCAGAGCTTTCTCTGCAGGTGTCGACCCAGACGATACTTACAACGAGACCCCCTACGAGAAAGGCTTCTGCTTTGTCTCCTACCTGGCCCACCTGGTGGGTGACCAGGACCAGTTTGACGATTTCCTCAAGGTACATCAGCTCTGAGGTGAGGGGAGACGAGCGGGGGCCCCGCTGCCGGGGGCTCTGGGTGACCGACCGTGCCTCCCTCCTCACAGGCCTACGTGGATGAGTTTAAGTTCCAAAGTGTCCTAGCTGATGACTTTCTGGAATTCTTCTTGGACTATTTCCCTGAGCTGAAGAGAAGGAGGGTGGATTCCATCCCGGGTGAGCAGAGGAGCCGGCCCACCGCTTCCAGGTGGTCGTGGAGGGTGGGGTCTGGTCCACGCCTTGGGGGGGCTGAGGTGCGCCCCCTGGGGGCGGCGTTTTGGGGCAGGCCCAGGGGCCCAGGCTCTGTCCCACAGGAGGAGCTCGCTCACCCCCTGGCCCCCTTTCCCCACTCTGCTCTTCTGCCCCTCTCTGTCCTCTGGTCTCCCCATCCCTGGACACACGTAGTCAGACCCTTAGCTCTGCCCAGGCCTGCACCTGCCCCGAGGGGCTCCTGCCTGGGGAGCGCGTGAGAGGCCTGCTTCCTAAGAGGGCGAGCACGGCCCGTCGCGGGCCAGGCAGCTCGTTAGATGTGTCCCCACTTCCTGCTCCATGCTGGGCGCCGTCCTGCCAGCTAGTGAGGGGTGGGGCCGGGCAGGACCCCGGGCAGCTGGCTCCGGAGCCCAGGGGCATCAGCACGGCCGTTCTGGTCGTGGGGGCTGGGCCGCGTCTGTGCACGTGGCTCTATGGCTGATTTGCAGCACAGAACACGCTCACGTGGAAAGGGGCGGCCAGGTCCATGAGACAGCGTCTAGGCATCACGCTGGCTGGGGCCCTGTGGAGCGGATGACCGTGCGGGGCAGTGGTGCCGTCGTCGGGGGAGAGCTTGGGATGGACGGAGGCTCGAGGTCTCGGGCACTGCCCGGGCAGGCGGACCGTGATGCTGCTGGGGAATTCTGACGGAATCTTCTCTACTTCTGCCAAACAGGATTTGAATTTGATCGCTGGCTGAACACCCCGGGCTGGCCCCCCTACCTCCCTGACCTCTCCCCCGGGGACTCCCTCATGAGGCCAGCTGAGGAGCTGGCTCAGCTGTGGGCGGCCGAGGAGCTGGACGTGAGGGCCATTGAGGCCGTGTCCACCTCTGCCTGGAAGACCTACCAGCTGGTTTATTTCCTGGATAAGATCCTCCAGAAATCCCCTCTCCCTCCCGGTGAGAAAAAGTGGGTTGTTTCTTCAAGGTTGGAGGGAGACAGACTTGTGACGCTCTTCCCAGGTGGCTGCGGGGCATGGGAAGGCGGGTGGACGGAAGCCTGGGGCAAGGAGCGCGTCGGCGGAGGGATGCAGGTGCCCGCGCGAGTGCCGGGGGGCGGGAAATAGTAAAGCCTGGTGCTCGTGGAGTCCTCACCTCGTGCAGGTCATTCTTCCAGGCTCCCCCGGCTCTGACGCCATCTTATCCTCGTCGCTGCTCTGTGACCCCAGGGACTGGGGAGCGAACCCGGGGCACAAACAGATCCCACAGCCAGTAGACGTGGGGCTGGGGTCTGGGCCTGCTGGGCTGCAGCTCTTCGGCACACATGCTTTGTTGCTTCTCAGCCAGAAGTAGTATTCACCAAGGGGTGTTAACTCAGAAAAACAAAGCAAGCTGACGTGTAGCAGGTTGGCGGTGGGATATCTGAGGCAGGTGTGCAGGCTTTAGTGGGGTGACCACAGGAAGTCTGTATTAAGGGAAGGTTGGAGGAAGAGCCGTGGGAATTACAGCAAAGTCAAGACGAGGCGTGACCCCCTCGGGCCTGAAGAAGCAGGAAGAGGGTGGTCGGCAGCCTCCCTGAAGTTCCTCCGGGTGCCCTCGGACACATGGCCGCCTTAGCTCATGGTGTGCTGGCGAAGTCACTAATGACCTGTTTCTTTTCTCCAGGGAATGTGAAAAAGCTTGGAGAGACGTACCCGAAGATCTCGAATGCCCAGAACGCGGAGCTACGGCTGCGATGGGGCCAGATTGTGCTCAAGAACGACCACCAGGAGGACTTCTGGAAAGTGAGGGACTTCCTGCACAGCCAGGTGGGTGACCGCCACCTGCCTGTGCCCCTTCCACACACGGCAGGCAGGGCCTCTCGGACCGCCCTCTCGGGAGCAGGGCTGAAGGGCCTGGCGGGGTCCTGTGAGCCGGCTGTGGTGCCGCCCTGGGGGAGAAGCCCCAGCCCGGGAGCTCCTGCAGGTCAGCCGGGGAGGCCTGTGGGGAGAGAGCCAGATGGCACTGACCCGAGGCAGGGACGGTCATGTGACAGCGGGGCTGGTCTCCGGGAGAGGCCGGAGACCAGAAGAGGTGAGTGAAGGCGAGATTGTAGGCTCCTCCTCCAGGGGAAGCCGGTGGCCTGGGAGGGTCCAGAGGCCTGCTGGACCCAGGTCACCGGGAGCGCTGCCCTGCCGGGGAGGGGCCCACGGCCCTCAGGATGAACCTTTCCACAAGATTCCAGAGCCGGGCTGTGGACAGGCCACGCGCAGACTCGCTCACCTGTTGGCAGGTACCTGCTGGCAGGTTCTCGAGCCCCTGAAGGCGTCCCAGCCTCTGGGTGTCAGGTGTGGCCGTCTCGCGCTGACGTGAAGGTGCAGGTTTCCTTCTGCTTGGCTGCAGGCGGCCCTTCTGGGGCCCTGGTTTAGGCTTAGGCTCTGCAGCCTTTGCCGTGAGCTGTTGCCTCGGTGCCTGACCACTCAGAGCTCTGAAAGTTTGGAGCCTCCCGTGTGCCAACCCCCTACTCGGTTTTGTTGAGTGTAGACATCTCCAGGAGGGTGAATACCGACACCTAGCCGCGTGGAGCTTTGGCTGCCAAGAAGATTCTGGAACACAAGCCCTCGTGTCTGGGAAGCCTCTCACTCCAGCAATGATACCCGTGTCCCTTTTGGCCCCTGATCACAAGGCTGTCAGATGGGCCCAGGGCAGGGGCTGGGGGCTGCAGACCGCCGTGCAGGCTGACAGGCCTCGAGCACGCACATCTCTTGCAGGGGAAGCAGAAGTACACCCTCCCACTCTACCACGCCATGATGGGGGGCAGTGAGGCCGCCCAGACCCTCGCCAAGGAGACCTTCGCGGCCACGGCCTCCCACCTCCACAGCAATGTGGTCCACTACGTCCAGCAGATCGTGGCGCCCCTGGGCAGCTAGAGGCTCCCACTGTGGCCTCTGTGTCTGCAGACTGCCAATTCCAGTTCTCATCAGCTTCCCAAGTTCACGTCCCCGTGGGGTAACCTGTTCTCTGGCCTTGGTGTTTGGGACTCTGGGCTTCTGCTCTGACTGGACGGCTCTGGACCCGTTGTGCGACCGGGAACCTCCATACTCTCTGGGCTGGGTGGGTGGCAGGCTTCACCCTCCCCGCCTGGGTCTTGGGAAAAGCAGGAAGGATTTTCTTTACTCTCTTTCTTTTCTTTCCTTTTCTTTTTTTTTTTTTTTTTTGCTGATTCTTGAAGTACTGTGCAAAGGGCTGATTTCTGGTGATTCCTTTTTCAGGTTTAATCATTATTTTAATAAATAAAGTGAAAAGTATCTTGGTGACTGTGAAATCCCTTCTCCCAGGTCCCGCTCTCTGTTCTGAGCAGGTTAGGGGGAGACCCAGAGCAGGACGCTGGCTCCCTGTTCTTAAGGAGCCTGGGCTGGAGGAGGTGGGGTTCCCACAGGAGCATGTGCAAAACAGAGGGCACGGAGGCCGCCTCTTTGAGCCGCATCCCTCCGTGCAGCGTCCCGCCCGCCCCTTCCTCTTTACCGTTGCTGCTAATAAGCGCGCACTGGAGTGCTCTTTCTGCAGCCTCTCGCCATCCGTGGGCCTCGCGGGGCCTTGCCCTCCCCAGTCCTGGGTGACGGGCTCCGTGTGGTCTGTAGTAGAGTCTGTTCAGAACCTGGCACTAAGCTCTGATTTCCACGTGGGGATCTAGGCAGTTAGCGACTTGGGGTGGGGTGCGGGGCGAGGGGAGGTCGCACGGAAGTATTTCAGGATCTTTGTTTTCCTAGATCCAGGGTCTCCCTGGTGGCTGGCTGCCGGGTGGGCGGGCGGGCGGGCGGTGCAGACCTCCCAGCACGCCTTGCACCGTGGGAGCGAGGACGCGGGCGCTGGCTCCTGGCTGCTCCTGGCCGCTGTTACAGGCGGGGACAACCGGGGGCCAGCCAGACGCCTCCCGCACCCTGCTCGGTGCCCAGCCGCTCAGCTCTGCGCCCGGCGGTGTCCTTCCTGGTTCCGTGCAGACCCTGGGGCGCCGAGGGGCCCCGCGGGACCACTTCCGCAGCCGGAGCCTGAGTCAGCTTCACAGCCAGGCGTCCTGAGCTGTGTCCCCCGCTGTCCCGCCAGGTGGGCCTGCGACAGCGCCTCTCCTGCCCCCTCCACAGCCCTCTCCCAGCCAGGTGCTCTCGGAGGGCTGGCGGGGAGCACGTGAGCCGTCTGGAGCTGGAGCTGGTTCTCCCACATTCCAGGGCGAGGGACAGGGTAGAGGGCGTGCCTCGGGCTGTGGGGGAGGCCCCTGAAGGGCTGGGGAGCTGCTGCCCCAGAGCTCGGCTCCCCACCGTGGCCCGTGGGAGGGACCCTGGACCTTAACGCCCTCCGCTCTGCGGGGCACCCAGCAGTGTCAGACCCCGGACGAGAGGCAGATTCCTGAGACAAACCTCTTAGTCCTACAGAGGGTTAAAGGAAGGGGGGCTGGGGCATGGCCTTTCCCTTGAGGCCGGGCCTCCCAGGACCTTGGCATTAACCAAGGAGGAGGGGAAAGAGATGCTCAGATGCTGCATCTTTGATGCATAAAGATCTGAGGGATCAGTAAGTCCAAAGGGCCTTGTCTTCATGGATGGGAAACGGAAGAGGCCCCAGGACCCGTCTGTGCCCCCTCGCCAGCCTGTGCCGTCCCTACGCAGGCCTCTGTGGTCTGCGGGACACGGCCCTTGTGGTTAGGGCTGAGATCGTGGAGGAGACCCGGGTAGGAGGGGTTGCCTTGCCCACAGGGAGGGTGAGGGCCTCTGGAAGGAGCGCCAGTTGGGGGATTTAAACCTCAGCCCCACTTAACTAGCTCCGCGTGGCCTGGGCACGTCTTCAACCCTCGAGCTGCCACCTGCTCGTCTAAAATGGGGATCACCACACATCCTGAGGATTCTCACAAGGGTTAGACGGAGCCCTGCTAACGTGGCCTGGCCCCTGATGAGCGCTGAGCCAGCCCAGGTAGCCGGGCCTCTGACGCTAGAGGGCAGCAGGTAGGTGCCGCTGAGCCGTGTGCGTGGCGATTAGATGGAGGCCAGATAGAGGGGTAAACACGTCCACGTGGGTCCGGCCCCTCCCTCGGCAGCCCCACGCAGTGGGCTCTGTCAGGGGCCGGGTAAGTTCTTTGGAGCAGAGCCAGGTCCTCCAGAGGGGGCTGCAGCGACCCTGATGCTTGGATGGCGTCCGGCAGGCAAAGGAGGCCGAGACGTTGCCAACTAAGTGGGTGCCAGTGGCGGCCCTGTGGCTGCTGGGGACGCTGGGGCCCTGGGCAAGGCTGGCAGGCCGTGAACGTTGCCTGGTGTCTGGAGAGCCTTCCAGCCCGAATCCCGGGCGTCATGGGAAAGATCCCCAAACCTCCATATCTTCCCTCCCTGCTAGGCCCCCTTGTCCTCAGACCCGCAGACGTTGGGGGCCCAGGAGCCTTCCTGACCCAGTTCTGACCCAGATTCCCCGCCCCTCCCCGCTTCAGCCCATCCTTGGCTTGGCCCCCCCAGAGGAATTTCCTGAGCCAAAGGGTGGCCGAAAGTGCAGATGCCCACCCAGCGTCCACCTGCCACCCGCCCAGGCCACTGCCCTGTGCCCAACCCCAGAGGGTGCGGGATGACAGACCCTGACAATCATTAAACCAGCCGGGCCTGATTTCCCAGCACCGCCGGCCTGGATCCCGGCCAAGTGGCACAAAATATGCAAATCACCTGGGGCCAGGAGCCCAGTCTAAAGGCCAGGAAATCCCCTCAACCAATGAGCCACCAGCTCAGGTTACCGCGGGTGCCTATAAAGGCCCGGGCGCGGGCGGAGCTCGCAGCTTCTACTTAGCGCAGCGGTGGGAGCGCGGCCTGGCCTGCGTGTCAGCGCTACCTGGCGGGGCTTTCTCCCTGGATTTCCTCCGCCTGCTGCCCCTAAACCCGCCTGCCACACCCTCGGCCGCCAAGGTAGGACCCCTGCCTGTCACATTCCCCCGCCTGGCCCCGGGGGGATTGGGGAGGGGCTGGTGGAGCTTGGTTCTGAGCCTGCCCAAGCAGGAGTTGCAGGGCTGGGCGGTGTCCTGAGGGCCCGAGAGCCTGTCCCTGCAAAGGACAGAGTGGCCACGACTGCAGGTCCCACTCGTGGGCCCAGGAAGGCAGAGGAGGGAGCCCAGCGGGAGGCCTTGTGCCCCCCACCAGCACACCCTCCGTCCCCCGGGCTCTGAGACCCTGGAGCCCGTCTTGAGGAGAGGGTGTCCTACGAGATGTTGACCTTCACGCCCTTGGGTCCCTGGCTCTCACCGGCCTTGCCCTCCCTTCCCAGGTAGCCTCATGGCTGCAACCTGTGAGATTAGCAACGTTTTTAGCACCTACTTCAGTACGATGTACAGCTCGGATGACCCCAATCTGGCCTCTGTTCCCCCTGCCGCCGCCTTCGGGGCCGATGACCTGGTGCTGGCGCTCAGCAGCCCGCAGGTGCCCCTGGAGGGCACAGGTGGGTCTCAGGAGGGGCTGGGCGTTTGGGGAGGGGGAGACGTCCGCCTAAGAGCCTGGGACAAGTGGGGGATCGGGCAGGGGGAGGGCTGGGGTGAGCTGTAAGAAGCTGGGGTGTTAGGATTTGGGGGCTGTGCCTGGCGGGGGTGCTGGCCGGGGTGCTGTGAGCACCGCCGCCCGCCCTGCTCCTGGCTGGGTGCTCTGAGAGTCCAGGCGGGACCCCCGGAATCCCCAGCTGGCCCCAGAAGGGGGCTGACCCGTCGCTGTGCCGGCCCCTTGCAGAGAAGGCCAGCTGGTTGGGAGAGCAGCCCCAGCTCTGGTCCAAGGCCCAGGTCCTGGACTGGATCAGCTACCAAGTGGAGAAGCACAAGTATGACGCCAGCACCATTGACCTCTCGCGCTGTGACATGGACGGGGCTGCGCTCTGCCGCTGCGCCCCTGAGGAGCTGCGCCTGGTCTTCGGGCCCCTGGGGGACCAGCTCTACTCCCAGCTGTGGGACCTCAGTGAGTCCTGGAGGGGAGCCCGCCTCCTGCCCCGCCCCCTCCTCAGTTAGGGAGGCTGGTCTGGGGACTGGCCCGAGGGCACCACCAGGGAGAGAGCCCCAGGGAGGGGAGGGGAGACCCCTGGGCTCTGACCCCCTTCTCATCAGCTTCCAGCTTCCCTGACGAGCTCAGCTGGATCATGGAGCTTCTGGAGAAGGACAGCATGGCGCTTCTGGAACCCCTGGGGGACCAGGGCCCCTTGGGTGAGAGCCCCTTCTCTCAACCCCCCCAGCCTGTCCTGTCCCCTCTCTGCCCCACACCCCCAGCTGGGAGAGTCAGGGCCCCCTCTGAACTCTCACCTCCCCCCAGACCAGGGAAGCCCCTTTGCCCCGGAGATGCTTGAGGACTGCAGACAGGCCAGCCCCTTCTACCCGGGCAGCTTCGGCACCGGGGCCCCCTCCCCGGGCAGCTCTGACGTCTCCACCGCAGGTGAGCCCTCGGGCGTCTGCCCACAGCCTCCCCTCCCCAGATGCCCTGAGCACTGGCGCCCCGCACTAGACCCCGGGCTTTCTGGGAGGACCGGAAGGGGCTCACTCTGGCCCGCCCCTCCAGGGACTGGCGCGTCTCAGAGCCCCCAGGCCTCAGACTCCGGTGGAAGCGACGTGGACCTGGACGCCCTGGACAGCAAGCTCTTCTCTGGGGGTGAGCGGAGGGAACCTCCTGGTCCCCGTGGGTGTTCCTCTGGCAGTGCTCAGGGGCTGGCCCCCTGCCCCCACCCCCTCAGGGTTTTCCTGGAGGGGGGTTGTCCCCCAGCAGCCCCCATCCCTCCCTCTCCTGACCTTCCACCTCTCCCCACAGACGGCTTTCCCGACTACAAGAAGGGGGATCTTAAGCATGGGAAGCGGAAACGGGGCCGGCCCCGAAAGCTGAGTAAAGACTCCCGGGAGTGTCTGGAGGGCAAGAAGAGCAAGCAGGGTGAGAGGGGGCCCTGCACGGCGGGGGGGCCCTGCACTGTGAGGGGGGCCCTGCACGGCGGGGGGGGGCCCTGCACGGGGCGGGGGGGCCCTGCACGGCTGGGGGGCCCTGCACGGCTGGGGGGCCCTGCACTGTGAGGGGGCCCTGCACTGTGAGGGGGCCCTGCACGGCTGGGGGCCGTGGTGGGGCCGGGGGGGCCTCTCTCCTGAGCTGGGCCCTCTACATGTTCCTGTGCACGGGGCCAGGGTGCGCGTGGTCCCTGCCCGGTGGCAGGGCCTGGCTGGTCCTTCATGGTGCATGTGGCGGCGGAGCCACGGGGGCTGCAGGAAGGGTGGCGCTGGGGTCCAGGCTTCCTGCCCACCCCTCGTCCTGCCTGAGGGACACACTTGCTGGCGGGTGCTGGGCAGGCGCAGGCAGGGACAGTGGCTCGGCCGCTGGACGGCCCGTCCACCGAGGGCCACGCAGGGGTGGCCCTTCCACCCACCAAGTCCCTGCCCCCTGGCCTTGGCCCTTGCGTGGGCCCCCGCAGCTCCTTCTCATCTGCACATGCAGCCCCTCCCACACGCACTGGGCCTGTTTGCGCCTTGGGGTCATTCTTCCCGGGAAGCCGTCCCCTTGTCCCCCAGGCCGGGCCAGCTCTGTGGTCCTGCCCCTGCTGAGCTCTCACCACCTTTTGCTGTATCTGCTTTTTTACCGTGACCCCTCGAAACTGTGAGCCCCTCAATGCGGTCCCATGTCTCAACCGCTCTTGTATCCCAGCCAGACATTTGATGAGTACCTGAGCGAGTTAAACCTCTGTGCCGTGCGAGACGTGGTTTTCCTGGAGCTTCCCCAGCTGTCCCGTGGGGGGGGCCAGGAGGGAGGCAGCCGCCAGTAGGCTGTGCGCTGGGATGGGCAGCAGTCGTGGGGGTCAGGGGTCGCCTGGGCCGCTGACTGATGGAGCCTGGCCTTGCAGCCCCCAGAGGCACCCACCTGTGGGAGTTCATCCGCGACATCCTCATCCACCCGGAGCTCAACGAGGGCCTCATGAAGTGGGAGAACCGGCAAGAGGGCGTCTTCAAGTTCCTGCGCTCGGAGGCCGTGGCCCAGCTCTGGGGCCAGAAGAAGAAAAACAGCAGCATGACCTACGAGAAGCTGAGCCGGGCCATGAGGTGAGCGGGCGGCGCGGCGCCGGCGCCGTCGGAACCTCCCCCTTCCGGCGGCTGTGAGTCCCGTGCAGCGCGGCGCCGGCACCATCAGAACCTCCCCCTTCCGGCGGCTGTGAGTCCCGTGCAGCGCGGCGCCGGCACCATCAGAACCTCCCCCTTCCGGCGGCTGTGAGTCCCGGGCAGCGAGGAACCACGGGGTCTGGCCACCTCGTGGACTCTGTGGGAGCCTGGCTGGCCCGCAGCACACACTGAATTCGGTCTGACCGCATTTCTTTGTGTCGCCTCCAAGGCTCGTCCTAAGAAAGGCTCTTGGTGGTAAAAAGGGCAGTAGCCGAGGCCCACACCATTGAAGCCATTAAGTTGCCTGTCTCTGGACCTTGGTTTCCTCGCAGACCATCGCTAAGGTTTCCTCAACCCTAAAATCACGTGGCTTCGTGATGGGCCCAGGACAGAGGCGAAAGCCACACAGAAGCCAGGGCATGGCCCGGTGCGCGGGACAGAGCAGGGCGAAGGAGCAGAGGCTGCTCCGTGCAGGAAGTGGCTCGGGCCCAGGTCGGCCGGGCTGCAGCCCAGCGGGGCAGGTCACCTGAGGATTCCTGGCAGGCGGGCCCCTGCCTGGGCACCTCTGACCACCCTTCTCCCCTCAGGTACTACTACAAACGGGAGATCCTGGAGCGGGTGGACGGTCGGCGGCTTGTCTACAAGTTCGGCAAAAACTCCAGCGGCTGGAAGGAGGAGGAGGTGGCCGGGCATAGGAACTGAGGGTCGGACCGGCCCTGCGACCAAAGCTCGGACCTGAGGCTGCAGCCCCCGGAGGGGACCACCAGGACGCCTGGGCATGTGCCCTGCGCCGTGGAGAGAAGCTGAGGCTCTGGCTCCTGTCGGCCATCGTCCTGGCATCTGGGGCAGGTGGCCTCTGCTCTCTGTTCTCCTCTTGGAATTACAAGCCTGGTGTTTGAGGCCACTTGTGTGCTGGCTGTAGCTGCGCTCGCGGCTCCTTCTGTCTGGGCTGCGTCAGACCAAATCAGACCCCAGTGGCGGACACCTCCCTCCTACAGAGGCCGGAGCGGGCTGAGAAGGCTGGGGGCCCTGGGCCCTGAGAAGGGCCCCCTCTTTCTGGACTGGCTTCCCACTCCCCACTCAGTGCTTGGACTCCGCGGGCGGGGGTCAGAGCACTCCGTAATTTATGTGCTATAAATACAGATATGTACATAGAGATCTATTTTTTCTAAGACATTCCCCTCCCGCCCCTCCCTCACCAGGTGCTGGTGGCCACACTGACTGTTCTAGGCCCTCTGTGGACCAGTGAGGAGCAGGGCAGTGCCGGGACCCTTGGGACGGGGCTCCTGGCTCCCTCCTCCTGTGAATGGGGGCAGAGACCTCCAATAAAGTGCCTTCTGGGCTTTTTCTAACCTTTGTCTTAGCTACCTGTATACTAAAGTCTAGAGCTCTGGCCCGGATGTGAGCAATGGGGCTGGGAAAGGGGACCAGGGCAGGGATCTGCCGGCTGCAGGTGAAGGTGGAGGCTGAGGTTGGGGGAGAGTGAGGGGACGGGTGATCCTTCCCTGGAGCTTGGGCTGTCCTGCCGCCACGAGGCACCAGCGGGGCGACCTGGGCCGAGCCAGGCCTCTGCAGCCCGCTGCCCCGCTGTCAGGCCGCCGTGCCCTGGCGTCCACTAAGGAGTCTGGAATTGCGTGTCTGGCCTTGGGGAGTAGATGTGCATTCCAGCCAAGCTGGCTGCAAGCTGAGTATCTGTGAGATGAATCCAAGCTTTCGTTGTCGGACGTGGAATCGGAGTTATGATCTTGCGGAGGGAAAAGCAAACAAAGCGAGATGAGTGCTTGAGGACTCGGGGGAGGAGGAACGCCTGGCCTGGTCTGTGTGGCACTGCGGACACCGCTGCCGCCGCGCGGCCCCCTCCCCACGACGGAGACCGACAGCCCGGGCCACAGACGCAGAGGGAGGCTCGGCTCCCCGGGGACTCAGCCGTGCTCCCTGCCGTCTCCCCAGAGGCTTCTCCAGGGTTGGGGCTCCTCTGACGGTGTTCTCGGCAGACTCCAGAAGGTGCTGCTCTGTCTGCACAGAATGACACATCTGGGTTCAGGTGGGGCTGTGGGTGGGGGGTCCTCGTGCAGAACATCTCCCAGAGCGGAGTTCCTTCAGTCTGAGGCCTCGAGTTCCGGGGAGCACTTTAAAAAGCCATTTTGTGTGTTTGCAAGGCTGTTTAGCTGTCTTAGAAATATCAGATTATTCACCAAAGGGATGCGGGTAAGAAAGGGATCTGAGAAAAACAGGTGTGTGCTGGTGTGTGCGTGTGCACGTGTGTGCGTGGGGCTCACTCAGGAGGACAGGGCCTGGGGGCTAGGAGCAGTCCTCACTTCCCCGCGGCTGCTTTATCGGGGGTCCTGGCCTAATAGTCGCCTCATTTCTTGAAAATGACCAAGTGCGGGCGCTGTGCTCACCTCTCCGCCCGTGTTATCTGGGCTCCTCGCGCTCCCAGAGGGTCACCCACGTTGCCTAAGTCCCTTCTGAGAGTGGGCAGGAGCCCCGGGACCACAGCACACCTCCGGGACCCCAAGCCCGCCCAGGACCCTCCGCCTCCATCAGCTTCTTCAGCCCCGAAGGAGGCACCGGCGGTGAGACGCGGCCCGGAGGGTCTGCTGGGGAGGAGAGCTGCCCGCGGCCCAGCCCTTCATCCCGTGCCAAAGGGCCCGAGGCAGCAGTGCCCGCACGGCGCGCCGACCTTTGTCCTGCCGTTTTCAGTTTATGAGGTGCTTTCCTCATCCTTTATCTCATTCCTTCCGCACCACAGCCCTCGGAGGGGACTGGGCGTCCCCGTGTCCCGGCTGGGGCAGGAGGCTGGTCCAAGGTTGGCGGAGCCTGGACTCCTGCCGGCGCTTGGGGGCGACAGGGGGCGGGGCCTCGCTCCCTCCTAGGGGGCGTGGTCCTCAGTGTCTCCGTCCGAACACTGCAACCCCGCCCCCCGCCCCCCTCCCCAGGACACTGCAGGGCCCGGCAGCCCTGGCAGCCCTGCCCGTCCCCATCTCTCCGCCGGCTGGACTCAGGGGCGTGGTCCACCTCTTACTGCCCCCGTGGGGTCGGGGGGCTGCTGGGCAGGTGAGGGAGCCCCTCGGGGCGTGCCTGCGGGGGAGGGGCGGCTCCGCCCCTTCAGCTCCCCTCCCGCACGCGGGGGAGCCGAGCTTTCCCTGTCTTCCATTCCTTTCGCTCTGTTTACACCCTTTCACCCTCAGGAGCTGTGGGGCCTCCGGGCAAGGCCGGGCTTACTCATCTCGGTGCCTCCGCAGCGCCTGGCACAGAGAAGGCGGTCGATAAATATTTGCTTGGCTGCCCTGTGCCTCTCCCTGCCTCTCCCTGCCCGGCCGCCCCCTCCCCCTGGGCACACACGCACTTAGGCCCCCCAGCCTCACACTCGCGCGCGCGCGCGCACACACACACACACACACACACACACACGGCCTCAGCGCGCCCCCTGCAGTGGACGAAACCCCCAGCCCCTGAGTTATCAGCTCACCTCCCCCCGCCTCTCTGAAGCGGTTCTGCTTCCCTTCTCCCCGCCAGGTGGGCTCCAGCCTGCCCCCAAGTCGGGCCCAATGCAAAATGAAAACTCAGCCCCGTTGTTAAAAATTATGAACCACTCCCAAGTGGCGACAGCAGAGCTGGGCATTCATGGGGCCCTGAGCGACCCCTGAGGGCAGCATCCCTGCCCGTCAGAGCCGCTGAGCCGCCCACCATGCCTCCTGCTACAGGTGCATCTGCAGCAGCAGAAAACCAGGAATACGTGGCCAACTCTTTAAAATCAGAACGGTTGGGCTTCCCTGGTGGTGCAGTGGTTGGGAATCCGCCTGCCAATGCAGGGGACATGGGTTCGAGCCCTGGTCCGGGAAGATCCCACATGCCGTGGAGCAACTAAGCCCGTGAGCCACAACTACTGAAGCCCGTGTGCCACAATTACTGAGCCTGCGCTCTAGAGCCCGTGAGCCACAACTACTGAGCCCGTGTGCCACAACTACTGAAGCCCATGTGCCACAACCACTGAAGCCCGCGCCTACAGCCCATGCTCCACAACAAGAGAAGTCACCGCAATGAGAAGCCCGCGCACCCCAAAGGAGAGTGGCCCCCACTCGCCGCAACTAGAGAAAGCCTGTGCAGCAACGAAGACGTAATGCAGCCAAAAATAAGTAAATAAATTTAAAATCAGAACAATTTTCACACAATAACGGGATGGTGGCTTCTCTTTAACCAAAAGATCTGGCTGTGCTGAGCCAGCTCCACTGGACCACAGTCTGTGGAGGCAGAACCGTGGGTCCCTGCAGCCACCATCGTCACTGCCACGCAGGGCCCTGTGGCCCGTAAGCAGGAAGTCCTCAGCCGGGGTGAAAGTGCCTGACCCCACCTACTGCTTCCGGACTAGGAGCTCGTCCTGCAGCCCCTCAACCTGCAAAACGATGGCTCCTTGAGGCTGTCAATCAACAAACAGGTGATGGGGGGGGGTCATACCTGGATGTGGGTTCCTGCCAGCTGCCTCCACCACGAGGGCCTGGGACCAGAGCCCCCTGATATGCACTTGGAAGCATCAAATTTTCTCACCTCAAGACCTCTTTTAGCCCAGTTGGTGTACAACATATCAAGGACACCCATACACCCTGGAATATGGGTGCCCTCTGTGCTGGGCATAGCTGATTAACCCAGGGTGCTGAAGAGCCGCCCTTGCCCGGCAGCCTTGTCCCGGCCCGGCCCCTCTCCCTGTGGAGGGATTCATCTGTGCAACACCTCTTCACAGAGTCTTCCCGAAACTGACCTCTTTTCAGGAAAAACTGTCCCTAGGTGAGCCGGTGAGTCCTGCATCGTAACCAAATCTCAATGCCTGAGGGACAGGACACTAGACCCAGGTGAACAAGCCCTATTTCATAGATGGGGAAACTGAGGCTCAGAGGAGGCAGGCGACTTGCTCAAAGGCACACAGCGTGCGGTGAGAACGTGAGCTCAGTGTCGACAGCTGCCCCCTAAGCAGCACCTACTGGGTGAGGGGTCACTCATCCCTCCTCTCACTGAGCATCTGCCTTGCCACCGGGCTTGCGTGCGGGGGGCCCGGGAGGGAAGGGTCACCCAGGACTGCGGAGCCCACGAGATCTCAAAGAACAAACCCCCATCAGCCTCCCAGCAGACCTGTGAGGCAGGATGGACCCTCCTCTCCTAGGCGGGGAAACCGAGGCTGTGCAGGGTGAAGAAACAGCCTATAAGGGCCTGAGACCAGGATCTGGAGCCTGGCTTCCTGCGCCTCTTTCCTCAGCCCCACCACGGACTCCGGACTCCGCCTGAAACCCCACTGCCAGATGCACAGTTTGAGAAGCCCCTGGGGTGGGGGCTCCATCAGAGTAGGTTTCAGGATGCTTCCCAGTGACCCTGTGGGAGGATGGAGAACGAGGTGCCAGTTTTTGAGACACTCACAGTAGCCTCCTCATTCTTGTCCCGACTCCCCTCCCCCTCCTCCGCTCCTTCCCCCCCCTTGCCCCCCCCCCCCCCCCCCCCCTCCCCCTCCCCCTCCCCCTCCCCCCTCTCCCCTCCCCCTCCCACCTCTCCCTCCTCCCCTCCTGCTACGTGCAGGGCTGGGCTGGGGCAGCACCAACAGCAGTTAGCCCAGCTCAGCCACCCGTTACGGGAACCTTCGTGTCAACTCTGGAGCTGATCCAGGAGACCACACCCAGTGTCCCGAATGACTCAGCTTCACCTGCCCACCTCCACACCTGCCAGCCTCAGTGACCCAGGCCACAGCAGGAGGGGAAAGTCCCGACATCCCTTGGTCTATCCTTATCTACCCCATGGGTTTGCAGGGCATGCTGGGATTTATAGTCCTTATAGTGCAGGCTTGGTGCCCTGGCTGATTTCTAGCCGTGAGGAAAAGTCAGTGCAAATGCTGGGGTTTGGAGGGTGCAGACAGAGCATGTACACTCTTCCGTAGCATCGTCTGACATGCAAGCAACTTAAGATTAGGAGAGACACCACCTCTCATATATCAAATTGGCAAAGAGTAAAAAGAAAACCCCTGGTGTCTAGGCTGGTGAGGATGTGAAGAAACTCAAGCCTGCACAAACCGTTGGTCTAGGTGGGAATTAGGAGACACTTTCCGAAGAACAATTTGACAAGCTGTCTAAAAACCTTGAAAAGCGTGCATGACTTTTCCCTAGCAATTTCACATCTGAGCACTTTTTTCCAAAGAAAATAATTGGGTAGGTGCACAAAGATACGTGTACCAGGGCTCCCTCTGTGGCGGTGGTGTAATTGGAGACAAATGGTAGCGACCTAAGTGTCACCCAAAGGGGGCTGGCGAAAGTCACTGCAGTAGAGATATTTACTCACCTCCCAGGCAGCCCATAAAGTGAGGTTGGGCACCTCTATTTACCGACATGTGCAGCTGTCCATGATGTACCATTAAGTGGGAAGAAAGTGGATTTGCATTCACCGTGTGTCGAATGATACACTTTTGTAAAAATGTTAGTGGTTATCTCTGGGCAGAATCATGGAAAATAACTATATTTTCTTAAAAAAACAGATTCTGTGTATATTACTATAAAAGAACTAAACTATTTCCCATTTTGAAAAAAAACACACACACACAGAAAACCAACTTTAGGTATCAATGGGTGAGAAGAAATTTCCAAAGGCTGTTATTTACACCTACTGCCTCCACGTCTTTCTTCCTTTCAATCACTTTCAATTTGATGAGAGCCTTTGGCTCTGAGAGGTTAGGACTTTGCCCAGAGATTCACAACAAATTCCGGTGTTTTTGTTTCTTCTTTCTTTCCTCTGCGATGATCCCATGGAAGCCATTCTCCTCTCAGTGTCCTTTTTTTTTTTTGCAGTACGCAGGCCTCTCACTGTTGTGGCCTCTCCCGTTGCGGAGCACAGGCTCCAGACGCGCAGGCTCAGTGGCCATGGCTCACGGGCCCAGCCGCTCCGCGGCATGTGGGATCTTCCCGGACCTGGGCACAAACCCGCGTCCCCTGCATCGGCAGGAGGACGCTCAACCACTGTGCCACCAGGGGAGCCCCTCAGTGTCCTTTTTTATCTCTAGCATCCCTGTGTGACCTCTGCAGTTTTCGTGTCTGCTGAAATTCTACATCTGTTCCTGCTTGTTGTCTGCCTTTTCCACTAGAACCGTTAACACCTGAGTTATACATGAATCTGGTTCTATTGGTAACTTTGTTTTTTGACAACGAGATATTTTTCCTTTTTTTTTTTTTGCAGTAAGTGCTGGACATCTGTGTAGAACAGTAGAGGATGAGATAAACAGCATATGTGGCTGGGAATGGGTGTGCCTCTTCTGCTAGGCCGTGTGTCTGTCTGTGTGTGTCCAGGAACGCTGAGTTAGCTGGGCAGGAGTTCAGGTCGGTCTGAGCTTTGTGATGGTGATAGTTGGCTGCCCATCCCTTGGTCCTGGGCTTTCTCTGAGTCCCTGCTGCACCCTGGGCCTTCAGCACCTATGTCCCTCTGCACCTGTGTCATGGAAGGTGCTCTGTCCATGCTGTCCTCTGCGTAGGTGGCTGTTGCTTGGTGCCTGGTGTCCCGGTGGCACGGTGCTGGGGGTCAGGATGTCCCCTTGTCCTGGTCCAGGCTCCTCCTGGGCAGGCCCCATGTGCCTGGGCCTCCAGGGTAGGACCTTTGCAATGACCCTCCCGTCTGTGGCAGGACTTGTGTGCAGAAGACCTTGCAGGCCTGTCATGCAGGCTTCCTTACCTGGACACTGTTGGCATTTGGGGCTGTCTGACTCTTGGTTGTGGGGCTGTCCTGGGCTTTGTAGAAGTTCAGCAGCGTCTCTGGCCTCCACCCACCAAAAGCCCTCAGTGCACTCTGTCCTCCCAGCTCTGGGGACCAAAAATGTCTCTAGACTTTGCTAAATGTCCCTGGGGGCAAATTGCCCAGAACCCGCAGACCCCCAGCTGTTTTCTGCCCCTCCTCCCAGCGCCTGAAGGTTCTAGGTCCCCTTCTGTGCCCATCCCTCTCTCCTCCTCCTCCTTTTCCTGCTTTTCTAGGGGCGGGTCTGGGTGGGGCTTCTGCCTTCCCCGCCCCCACCCCGGGGCGGGGGGTGCTCTCTCTACTCTCCCACATGCCCTGTATTTCTCCTGATCCCTGAGGAGGTCTGTGGAGGAGAGCCTCCCTCCGCCCTTAGCAATTTGTTAAATACGTTAGCAAAATTCTCATCCCCTGGGCTGTCTCCTCCTCGCACTGCCTCAGGTGAGTCATTCTCATCCCATCTTTCCCTGGAGGGGCCTGTCTTTCCTTGGGCTCTAGGTTACCTAGTTGCCCTGTGACCTCAGCTTTCTTTCTTTCTTCCTTTCTTTTTAAATTATTTATTTATTTATTTAGGGCTGTGTTGGGTCTTTGTTGCTGCGAGCGGGCTTTCTCTAGTTGCGGCGAGCGGGGGCTACTCCTCGTTGCGGTGCGCGGGCTTCTCATTGTAGTGGCTTCTCCTGTTGCGGAGCACGGGCTGTAGGTGCGCGGGCTCAGTAGCTGTGGCGCACGGGCTTAGTTGCTCCCGGACCAGGGCTCGAACCCGTGTCCCCTGCATTGGCAGGCGGATTCTTAACCATGGCGCCACCAGGGAAGTCCGAACTCAGCTTTCCGATTCTGTAGTTTATCTGACTTTTTTTTTGTTATTAGGGCCTGAGCTTTCTTCGTCCTGAGTGGAAACACACCCTCCATTCATTCTGTTTCCACATCAAGGTCACCCTCTATTGTATAATGTGCATATTGGTTTTTGGCGGGGTGGTACAAGGATAATCATTGTGGACTTTTTGGAAAATAAAACTGGAAACAAAAAAGTAAGTCACTTTATTGAGCGGTTACTGTATGCCGAATGTTGTTAGTATTTTACACCTGCAAACTCTAAATCTTCACAATGCCTTTTGAGGTGGGTCTATATCACCCCCATTTTATTGATGAGAAAACCAAGGCACAGAGAGCTAAGGCCGGTGACTCAAGGTTTCACAGCTGGTAAGTTTGAAATTGTGCTCAGACTCGAGCAGTTTGATCCCAGACCTTATGCTCTTAAGCATGATGTCTAAATGTCTGCTCACGAAGAAGTGGTTAAATAAACTACAATGAATTCAAAATAATGAGGTAGCTACGTGTAAATGTGTGTGGACCAGTCTCCAAAACAGATTAAGTGGAAAAAGCAGCTACAAAACAATGTATTTAATTAGTTATCCTGTGTGTCTCTGGGAGGACACAAAAAAAACCCGTGTTATTTCTGGAATAGGAGAGGGAGTCAAGGTGGGTGAGAAGGAGACTTTTTACAGTATAACTTGCTGTACTATTTGAACACTTTACCATATATAAGTATTACTTTCAAAATGCTTTTTGCATTGTTTTAAAGCACGATATCTCATTAACTTCACAGTAATCATGTGAAGTAGGAATTACGATCTCCAATTCACAATTGAGTAAACTGAGGTTTAATCAACTTTAGTGACTTGTCTGTGATTGCACAAACCATGGAAACAGGATTTTTTTGGGGGGGTTTGTATGCATTTGTTTTGTTTTGTTTTTTGGCCCCTTGGCTTGTGGGATCTTAGTTCCCCAACCAGGGATGGAAAATGGGCCCTAGGCAGTGAGAGCACCAAGTCCTAACCACTGGACAACCAGGGAATTCCCAGAACCAGGATTTAAACCCAGCATCTTTGACCGAAGTCCAGTATCCCAGATGCTATGTACCTTTTGTGCGCTTGTCTTCACTCACCCATCCATCATTCATAAAATACTTATTAAATACCTACCATGTGATTATCTGAGAGTTGCTGGCCTCAGAGGTGTTCGATATTCTCCAAAGAGAATAGAAACATAAACATTTCCCCCCATCCAGGGCTGACAAAGAGGAAACACATGGTAATACCCAATATGGGTCTTGGTAGGGGGGATTGCTGCTGCCTTATGCTGCTCTTAGAAGTATAACGACCATCCTGGAGAACAACTGGGCCAAAGCATTAAAAATGTGCGAGCATCCAACCCGACAATTCAACTTCAAGGACTATATATTTTTTTCAGCTTTAATTTTCTTTATTGAAGTAGAGTTGATTTACAATGTTGTGTTAATTGCTGCTGTACAGCAAAGTGATTCAGTTATACATATATATACAATCCTTTTTAAATATTCTTTTCCATTATGGTTTATCATAGGATATTGAATATAGTTCTCTGTGCTACACAGTAGGACCTTGTTGCTTATCCATCCTATATATAATAGTTTGCATCTGCTGACCCCAACCTCCCACTCCATCCCTCTCCCTTGGCAACCACAAGTCTATTCTCTATGTCAAGGATTATATTTTAAGCAAATAATTAGATAAGAGTACAGAAACATATCTACAAGGAGACTCATGGCATCTTGATAACAACCAGAACATCCAAAGAGAGGGGATTTATGAAATGAATTACCATATGCATACAGTAGGACACTATGCAATCATTAAAAAATGATACATGAATATCTAATGACACGGAATATTCATGAGACACTGTGAAGCTACTTATAAAACAGCATGTGCAATATGTCTCAATTTTAGTTTTTAAATGCAGAGGTAACTGAATGCATAGAAAACAGTTTGCAAAGGTATACATCAGCTTGATGACAAAGGCCGTCTGGGGATGGGGGGCTTATCGATGATTTTTACTTTGTTTTTACGCCTTGCTATATTGCCTGAATTTTCTTTTACAAAAAGTCTGTACTGCTCTTAAAATAAAAAAGAGGACAAAAAAAAAAAAAAAAAAAAAAGAGGACAAATGTTTTCTCCATTTTGAAAAATAGACATTAGTAATTCCAAAAAATGTGAAACAAACAATACATCCAATATTGGGGATAGGTTAAGTGCGACTCATCTATTTATAATCTAGAATACTACGCCTTATTAAAAATGGTGATTCATTTAAGAATCTCTGTGCCAGGCACTGATGATACAAAGGAAGCCAAGACAAGGACCCTCCCCTCGTGAGCTCACGAGTGAGCAGGTGTTTAGACACACTGGATGACTCGTGTGATGAAAGTACTTACAAAGTGCCATTGAAGCCACAGAGCTCCTGGAAGCAGGAGTGGGTGGGCTCGGGGAAGGTGAGTGGGAACTAGCTGGGCACAGAGATGGGGGCGTCCAGGTAGAAAGAACATCACGTGCAAAGGTGAAGATGCATGAATTGGTCCCGTTTATACACAGACAGGTGAGAAATTGGGTAGGATTGGAGCCCAGCCTTCCAGGCAGGAGTGGCAAGAAATGAGGCTGTGAGGTGCGTAGATCCTGAGGGTAATGGTTAAGGTGCTTGCAACAGGGTGACAGGGTCATAATTGCTTTCTGGAAACATCCTGCTGATGGCGGAGTAGCGGGAGATCGGTGGGGTAAAACTGAAGACAAGGACAGCATCTAGAAGGCTGCTTCGGTTCCCAGCGAGAGGGGTGAGGACCTGGGCAAAGTGATGGCAGTGGAGATTGGGGCGGGCGGGCACAGGGCCAGGCAGCCACGGGAGTCCACCTCGCAGAACTCAGCGCTGGGACCTGGGGCCAGAGTCTGGACCACCCAAAGGTCCTGACTGAAGGCGTAGGGAGGTGGGTACCGTTCTTCAGGAGAAAGGGCTGCTGCTCTGACTGCCTTGTTGGATTTGAGGGCTTGGCATGTTCAGGAGGGAGATATGGGCCCAAAATACAGGTTTTAGGGTCATCAGGCACACACACACGACAGTTAAAGCTAAGGTCTGGATATCGCTCAGGGAAAATGTGTAGAAAATAGAGGGGAGGGGGTCCAAGGACAGATGGAGGAGGAGACAGTAGGATTCACGAGGTAGGAAGAAAGCAGGACCAGGAGAGGAGGGTGTCCCGAGGCGGGAGGAGTGCACACTTCAAAAGTGAAGGGAGGGGCTTCCCTCGTGGCGCAGTGGTTGAGAGTCCGCCTGCCGATGCAGGGGACACGGGTTCGTGCCCTGATCCGGGAAGATGCCACATGCCGCGGAGCGGCTGGGCCCGTGAGCCATGGCTGCTGAGCCTGCGCGTCCGGAGCCTGTGCTCCGCAACGGGAGAGGCCACAACAGTGGGAAGCCTGCGTACCGCAAAAAAAAAAAAAAAAAAAGTGAAGGGAGCTTAGGTAACATTTCATCAGCAAAATGCTTATGGTTTGAAAATGGGGTGAGCAGTGCTTTCACTGGGAGCAGAGGCTCCTATAAAATACAGGACTGCCCCCACAGCAAAGACCTACCAGCCTAAAATGCCAGTGAACTGAAATTGAGCCACTGGTTTAAACTCCTGTGGCCTCAGGGCTGCCTTTCCCTAGTTGACCCCCCCGGGGCTCTTAGAGGATCGTTTTGCCCCTTCTCTTGTCCCATCCCCTCCCTTCCGCCCTCAGCCATGGACCCTGCTCCCTGTTTCCCTGAGAAAATGGAAGAATCAGAAGAGACCTCTCAGAACCTCGGGCTGCGGCATCCTTCACTCACTGACATCCACCTCGTGCCCGCCGCCTTCACCCCTCCTGGCCCAGATGAGCACCGCCCCCGCCCCCACCCCCACCTGTGCATGACTCCCCTCCCCCACCACGTGCCTGTTCAAGGACGGCGGTCCTGCAGTTCCCTCTCCCGCCCTTGAAATTTCCCCTTTTACTTGCTTAGTCCCACCCGCATATAGATTTCCTCTTTTAAATTCTTCCATCTTAAAAGAACCCCCAGGCGGTCTCTCCCCCGCATCCCCTTCCAGGACCGCCCATTTCCCCCCTCCCCTAGGGTACCTGTGGTCTCCTAGACGCACCAGGCACTGGCCCCCTCCGGCAACAACTCTGCTTCAGTGCTAGCGGCCACTCCGGCAGGCTGAGTGGTGGCTGGTCTCAGGCCTCGCTCCGTCTCTGATCTGGTGGGTAGACGTGACAGTCCTCCTCCTTGAGATGCTCCTTGCTGGCCTGTGGGCCACCCCTCCTGACTCCTTCCCCAGGTCACAGGGCTGAGCCAGAGCTGGGGAGTGGCCTTTCTCTGTCCTCACACCCTCTCGTCGTGATGTCACTCGTCTCAGCAGTAAATGCCATTGAAGTGTTGACGGCACCCAGCATCCAGCCCCGCGGAATAAATGCAAACGTCTTCCTTCTGCAAAGTTGATCAAGCCAAAGAGGCAGCCTTGACTGCCCCCTTTCTCTCACTCTCTGTTCTATCCGGAAGCAAGGCCTGTGGGCCTTAGGACCAAAGTACACCCCGAATCCAACAACTTCAGCCACCTCTGCCCTCTGGATCTGCTCGCTTATCCCGGCTAACTGCTCCTCTGCCCTTTGATCCCAGCAACCCCCAAACCCTCTGCAGGTCCTTCTCCTCAGAGGGAAAGCTGGGGCCCCCCACCTCTGGGATCACCCCCCTGACTGCTCTGCTATGCCCCCTGACACCTCCTCGCTGCCGCGGGCGGTGAACAGACACTTCTTTCCCCCCGGAGCCCTCGCTGCGCCCAGGCAGTCACTCCGCACCTCCTCCAACTCTGTTTAAATGTCACGTCCTCTGGGATGGCCTCCCATCTCCTTAGTGAAAGTCGCAGCCCATTCTGCACCTCCTCATCCTTTCTTCCAGTTTGACTTTTCTCCTTTGTCCTGACCCCATCAGACATGCCGTATGAGCAGTTTGGTGTTTTGTTGTTAACTGTCTATCTCCCCACTAACGAACGCGTAAGCTCCGTGAGGGAGCGGCACTTTGCCCGTTTTGCGCCCAATGCCCGTCGCACAGCAGACCTGCAATCCATAATTTATCGAACAAATGAATGTCCACCTCATACTTCTTAAAGAAATTAATGGCCATCAGTTATCACCTTTGACCCCCTGATTGGTGACCTCTGGCACAGCTGAAGACCTTTAGCTCTGACCAGTGGGTGAAAGGTTGGCCTCTCTGCTCCTGATGGATTTTCTTCTTTGTACTCTTGGGCTGGATGAGATGCGTGTGTGAATCAGCTCATCCCAGGCCTTCCTCCCTGAGAACCGACGGGGCCTGGGGTTTGCAAGGAACGGGTACAAAAAGGCAGAGGGAGGGAAGGTATGGGATGCTGGGGGTTGGGTGGCGGGAGCGGGGGGACGCAGGGAGGGATGTGGGCACCAGGCACGATGGCATCTTGGTCCTGTGCTGGAGCCAGCCCGCCTGGGTGGGGGTCCCGGGCTGGGTACTCCTGGCTCCCTGCCCCCCTTTTCTTGTCTCTCAGATGTGGCTCACACCCCTGCCCACCGTCCGGGCTTGTTCTGCAGATTAAATAGGGTCCTCCACAGAGAGCAGCTGGCGCATGGTAGGGGCTTAGAGCCAGAGAGAAGGGACCAAGGAACTGATGGTCTGTCCTCATTTGGGGAAGGGGGCTGGGGCCACCGCACAGGGCCAGGGGTGTGTATGGCAGAGCCGGGACTGAGGTTGGCAGACTCCCAGTTTAAAGCTTTCTGCACAGCATTTCCTGCGTTCTCTCCATCAGCGTTCAGTTCTCCGGCCACGCAGCCCGTCCCCGCCAGTGCCCCTCCGACCAGGCTGAGGGCCCTTCCGGGCCTCCGCCCTTCCTGCCGTACCAGGGCCCCAGGGCTGGCCGGGGCTTTCCACCAGCCGGCGAGGGAGGGGACTTCAGCCAGGAATGTGCCCTTCGCTTGAGCCCACTGGCCCGGCAGGCAGCAGACCCTGCAGGGTGGGTGACGTCAGCCCTGCGGTGCAGGCCCGGCTGGTTTACCCGCAGGGCCTCGCCCTCCCAGGGAGCTGATGACCTTGCCCAGGGAGCAGAGCAGCGAGATCATTCACCAGCCCACGGGGCCGGGGCGCACGGCTGGGAGGCACGTCCATACGGTGGGGGACAGAGGGGACCCCTGGGCCAGGGCCGGGGTTTGGGGTGGCCCCTGCTTCCTTCTCTGCAGCTCCGCTCATGAGTATTGTACCGATCTGTCCGTGTGTATGTGACTGTACAGCTGCTTAGGCAGCTTCCTGACGGCAAAGCACATTCTACGTTTCGCACGAACTTAGGTGGGTGTTTATTCATCTAACCTTGTTCAAAAAGTATGTTTGCGTCTGAACCAAGATGGAGGATAAATATTTTTAAAATACTTTTCGCCACTTAAGATCGCAGCCCTGTATGTCCCCTTTGGGTTTTACGTGACACAGAAAGGACTTCGCACCCCAGAGCAGACCCAGGAATTGAAGTAGAATACTGAAACGGTATTAGCAACTTGAAGCAGAATGTTCTCGGCCGGGGGAAGATATAGAATTCTCCTCATTAAGAGATTGTGTTCCCCCCACCCCGGGCAATGTTGCACAGAAAAGAATTCGGCTGGAGCTCTGTTTTTTTTTTCCATGGTGAGTTCATTCACATTAGAATTGTATCCTTTTTCAAAAGAAGATTCCTTGTGATTGTTGTGAATTTTAAAAAAGGAACCACTTTCGGCTCTCGTGTAAATATTCTGTCTTCAGAAATAGATGTACTGACCGTAGAAATTGGTAAAGGGTCCTCTAGTAATGCAAATGCAAATTATATGTTAGAAAGCTAATCTTTTTCTCTAGAAATATCACAAGATTCTGGACTTAAAAAACATATATACGGGGCTTCCCTGGTGGCACAGTGGTTAAGAATCCGCCTGCCAATGCAGGGGACACAGGTTTGAGCCCTGGTCCGGGAAGTTCCCACATGCAGCGGAGCAACTAAGCCCGTGCGCCACAACTACTGAGCCTGCGCTCTAGAGATCCTGCGAGCCACAACTACTGAAGCCCGTGCGCCTAGAGCCCGTGCTCCGCAACAAGAGAAGCCACTGCAATGAGAAGCCCGTGCACCGCAACAAAGAGTAGCCCCCGCTCGCCGCAACTAGAGAAAGGCCGCGCGCAGCAACGAAGACCCAACGCAGCCAAAAATAAATAAATTTATTGAAAAAACCCCCAAACATATATATATATATATAAATTTAACAAACTATATGCGTATACACATGCATTATATATACATGACATATATACAGTCATTATATATATTACATATATACTTATGCTGTATATCTTTACATAGAATATATATGAAATCTCACATGTCGACATTTCTGGTCCGTTGGGTCGTGGTGCCAGGAGTTGGCCTATTCTGGCCGTGGTTCTGGACTCTCCCTGCACCTCCCACCGCCGGGAGGATGCTCCGTCTCCTTCTGGAGACGCCTGCAATGTTCCAACCCCAGGAGCTCAGCCCCCAGGCAGGTCCCAGCCTCAGTCTTCTGTCTGCTCCAATCCTGCCCTGGGTTTATCTCCTTCACTGACTCAGATCCTTGCGATATGGACCATCAGTCACTGGTTTCTGCTTTTGCTTCTTAGCCGTGTCTGAGTCCAAGCCCTTTGGAGCCCAGGCTTGGGTGCCACCCCTTGAGACAGGTGGGAGAAAGTGGGCCCTAGGTTGGGGGTAGCACGCAGATGAGCCCTCAGGCAACTCCCCACAGAGTGAACCACCAGCCCCACACCACACGCTGGGAGCGCAAGGTCTCCCTGGGCAGCCAGGCATCTTCTGGTCGATTCCCCACGTGGCGCCCTCCTCCTTCTTCCCTGCATCCTCTTCCTCCTGTTCCAGCACGTTTCCTGCGTTTCCCGGCAAAGCAGGTCCAGCTCTGGGCTTGTCCTTAGCAGGCGGGGTGAGCTAGTCCTCTGCTGTCTCCATCTGACGGTTTCCTACCTTTAGTCACCCCCGAGCCATTGCCACCTCAGCAAACCTCCTCAACTGTGATTTCTTCTAATGTTTTCCCCTGTAAAGAGGCTCCCCTTGAGATAAGTATAATACGCCAGGCACAAAATGACAAATACTGAATGATTCCACTCACGTGAGGTCCCTAGAGGAGTCAAGCTCATAGAGACAGAAAGTAGAAGGGTGGGGACCAGCGGAGGGGAGGGGGAAAGGAGTGAGCGTTTGATGGGGACAGGGTTTCAATCTGGGAAGATGAAAATGTCCTAGAGAAGTTGGTGGTGGTGGTTGTACGACGATGTGAATGGACTTGATGCCACTAAACCATACTCTTAAAAATGGTTGATTTCATTTTATGTACTGATATATTTTAACCACAACTGAAAAAAGAACCCAGCTGATAAACATAATATTTTTAAAAATTACTTACTTAATTTATTTATTTTTGGCTGTGTTGGGTCTTCGTTTCTGTGCGAGGGCTTTCTCTAGTTGCGGCAAGCGGGGGCCACCCTTCATCGCGGTGCGCGGGCCTCTCACTGTCGCAGCCTCTCTCGTTGCGGAGCACAGGCTCCAGACGCGCAGGCTCAGTAGTTGTGGCTCACGGGCCTAGTTGCTCCGCGGCATGTGGGGTCTTCCCGGACCAGGGCTCGAACCCGTGTCCCCTGCATTGGCAGGCAGATTCTCAACCACTGCGCCACCAGGGAAGCCCCAAACATAATATTTTTATGTGACACTTGGAAGAATTTAATTAGACGTGGATTAAGACCTTACAAAAAGACTCCCTTTTTACTTAAATTTAATTCAAAAGGAAACCTTACATCTCTGTGTCATCAAGGGTTTCCTGTGCTACGTACCCTTTTCCTAGGGGATAATGTTTAGAAACGTTTAGAAATGTTTGTCCGTGTACCACCTCGGTCCCTCTTGTGAACAGCTGTGAGTCATCCCGGCAGCATGCTTGCCCACACCTCAGGGTACCCTGGCCTTCAAGAGGCAGCCTGGGGTACACGGGGGCAGACGTTGGAAGCCTCACATCCCATCCTGATGCTTCCATGTATGAGCTGTGTAACCTCGAGTGAGTGGTTGAACCTCTCTGAGCCTTGGTTTTCTTTGCTGTAAAGTGGAGATGCTAAGGGTTCCTACCTCATGGGACTAGTGAGAGGATTAATTGATGTCGGGCATGTAAGGCATACAGCACGGCACACAGCAGCTCCACTTAAGCCTCTTCTGCTGTTATTATTATTTAATTAATTTATTTATTTTTGGCTGCGTTGTGTCTTCGTTGCTGCACGCGGGCTTTCTCTAGTTGTGGCGAGTGGGGGCTACTCTTCTTTGTGGTGCATGGGCTTCTCATTGCGGTAGCTTCTCTTGTTGCAGAGCACAGGCTGTAGGCGCGTGGGCTTCAGTAGTTGTGGCACACGGGCTTAGTTGCTCCGTGGCATGTGGGATCTTCCCAGACCGGGGCTCAAACCTGTGTCCCCTGCATTGGCAGGCAGATTCTTAACCACTGCACCAACCAGGGAAGTCCCCTGCTGTTATTATTATTTTAATCTTTATTGGAGTATAATTGCTTTACAATGGTGTGTTAGTTGCTGCTGTATAACAAAGTGAATCAGCTATACATATACATATATCCCCATATCTCCTCCCTCTTGCGTCTCCCTCCCACCCTCCGTATCCCACCCCTCTAGGTGGTCACAAAGCACCGAGCTGATCTCCCTGTGCTATGCGGCTGCTTCCCACTAGCTATCTATTTTACATTTGGTAGTGTATATATGTCCGTGCCACTCTCTCACTTCGTCCCAGCTTCCCCTTCCCCTTCTCCATGTCCTCAAGTCCATTCTCCACGTCTGCATCTTTATTCCTGTCCTCCCTGCTGTTATTATTGAGCAGAGGGTGAAATGGTATTTGGTCACCTCCTCCAGGGAGCCTTCCCTGACTGTCTCCTCCACTGCCCAGACTGTGCTTCCCAAGTTCCTCGGGAATGCCCCATTGTGACATTGTGTCTGGCGGCAGTGAAGGGTAAAGGCTGCTGCATGCAGTCGCTCACAGGGATCTACCTAGGTTGGCCCCAGAGTGGCCAGCATCTTCGGGGTGAGCAGAGGCAGCCCTGTTGCACCACACCATGGCGGGTGTGCAGTGAGCAGCAGCAGGTGGCTCTGGGGTCTCCCAGGGTCCGCACACCAGGCCCCCACCCCAGCCAAGGGCAGCGGGGACCCGAGGGACTATTCCAACCAGCTGACCCAGGGACAGCAGTCACCCAGCACGTGCTGACACCCCCTGCCGTCCCTTCAGTGTCTGGAAGGAAGCTCAGGACTCCCTCCGATACAAGTGAGCACACGACCCCACCTCCAGCTGGGCAGACCTGCTGCAGCAGGATGACAACAGGCGTCCTGACCCTTGGGTTGGGTTTTACTGTTTACAGAGCGTCTGCACGTCCATCACCTGCTCAGGTCTTCACAGGATGACCCCGAAGTGGTCATGGCAGTATCGTTATCCCCTTGGGGCAGAAGAATAAGAAACTAGCTCAGGGGCTTCCCTGGTGGCGCAGTGTTGAGAGTCCGCCTGCCAATGCAGGGGACACAGGTTCGTGCCCCGGTCCGGGAAAATCCCACATGCCGCGGAGCGGCTGGGCCCGTGAGCCATGGCCACTGAGCCTGCGCGTCCGGAGCCTGTGCTCCGCAACGGGAGAGGCCACAGCAGTGAGAGGCCCGCGTACCGCAAAAAAAAAAGAAAAGAAACTAGCTCAGGGAAGTGAGCAGACACAGAAGGACAAACGCTCTAAATTCCTTTCACGTGAGGTCCAATTAACAGAGACAGAAAGTAGAATGGGGCTGCCAGGGGCTGGGCGGGGGTGGGGGTGGGAGTTGGTATTTAATGGGGGCAGAGCTTCAGCTCGGGAGGAGGAAGCATCCTGGAGATCACTGAGGCACCTCATGCCGCTGGACGGTGCACTAAAAATGGTGGAAATGGTGAATTTTATACTATGTATATTGTACCACAATTTGAAAAAATTTAAAACTAATAACGTAATAATTATGTATTAATATATATATCCTATAGATAAGAATATGTCATCACATGTAAGTATACACATATATCCCTAACCAGCAGCCTGAGTGGTCCAGGGAACTCCTGCGTCAGCTCTTGACTCTCCTCTGCTCAGACCCTCCAAGGCTCCTCTCGCCAGAGAACACTTGGAACCCCCATGAGGCCCTGGGTGCTGACTCGCTCGCTGGCCTCCTAGCTGTCTCCTGGCTCGAGGCCTCGGGTGTCCTGTTCGCTCTGCCCCGACTCCCCTCGAGATGCCCCCAGGCGGCTCCCTCCCTGCCTTGTCTTTACTAGATGACCTCTCTGCAGAGGCTGCCCTGGCACCGCCGCCCCCCCCCTCCCCCGCAGTGTCAGATGCACAGCGTGTGGACGCGTTCCTCTGGTCCAGGGTCTGTCCTCTGGCTGGGATGGAGGAGGGGGGCAGGCAGGACCTAGAAGGGTCCCTGCATCTTTGCCGACTGCAGCAATGTTTTATTTCCTGTGGCCCAAGCACTCACAAGCATGTTACTTGCAGTAGCCCCGCCAGGTAGTAAAGGTGGTACCACTTTCTCATTCTACCTGGGTCCTGGCCAATGTTGCTGAGGCCCTTTTAGACGCCCTCGGTCTCCCGCCCTCCCCCTCCCGGCTCCTGGAAGTGGGGACAGAAACCTACAGCCCCTCCTCTCCCCTGAGCAGCCCCACGGCCAGGTCTGGCCAGTGACTCAGCAGCTGCCTCTCCAGCTGTGTCCTGGCCACAGGCTGAGCTGGATGGCCTTGCTTGAGGCCGGGACCCTGGTCGTGAGGGGGACAGGTGGGCCGGGGACAGCCCCAGGGGAGGGGAAGGGGGACCCATGGGAGCCACGGGGACAGCCCGAGACTTGGTGTGGTGCCCCTCCGTGGGGGGAGGGTCCCCAGGTCCCCGGGTGCCAGCCCCCCGGGGTGCGATGTGGGCAGCCCTAGGGCCAAGTGAGGGATAAAGACCCAGGTCGCCTTTGTCCTCCACCTGCCCCTTGTCCCCTGTTTATGTCCTTCCTTCCCGTAAGTAGCTGGGCCCTGGCCTGCTGGCCCGGAGCCAGGCACACCTGTAGGACAGGTTGGGCAGAGACCTTGGGGGTGGGGCGAGGACTGGCGGTGATTCAGGCCCTTGGGGAGCGTGCTGGGTGCCTTTTCAGGCCACCATGGTGCAGCTCCCGCCACCCTGGGCCAGGGATTCTCAGCTGAGCCCAAGAGGACGAGGGGGTCTGCCTGGGTCGGGGAGTCATGTCCAAATCCCCAGAGACTCTTCATCCTCAGTGGGCGTTTCCTGGAGGAACCGAGGTCCGGGAGAGACAGAGTCGGGTGGGACGTAGAAACCACGTGAGAGCCACTGGCCCCCCCATGCGAGGCCCCAAAGAGTCGGGTGCCCTGGGCGAGGCAAGCAACAGGTCACACCTGGAGAAGCAGCGAGGGGAGAGCGCGGGCGTGGGGAGGCGTGTCCGGTGGAGAGCCGGGGGGAGACCGTCCTCCCAGGAAGGAGACTCGGGGTGTCCAGCCCGGGGTTATCTCTGGCTGCAGGTGAGGGAGGGTCAGGGGCTCGGGAGCTGTGACACAGTCGGGAGAGAAGTTTCCTCCTCCAAGGGACCGACTGCCCCATTCACAGAAGATGCCCTTCCGCGCAGTCTCCTCTGTCTCCCGGGACCACGAAGAGCAGACAGTCGCCAAGCATGGACTGACTGCGGCCGGTGGGATCCCGGCGGCGTCCGCTGGGGACGCCAAGGCCCACGGCATCTGTCCCCTGGGGGCTGGCCGCCAGCAACCCCCTTCCCCTCAACACTACTCCCCACAAGGGTCGGGAAGTCCAGCAGGACCCCCTTCCCTTTCCTGTCCAAATCTGCTCCCACCCCTTCCTCCCGGCTCAGCTTCTCAGAAGGGGCGGTCAGCGCACAGAGGCTGCAGGGCCGCGAGGCTTAGGTCAGGGGTCCTGCCGCGCCCGCCACTGGGGACCTCTGGGCGGCCCAGCAGCTGGCGCTGTGCACCGAGCCCCGCGGCCCTCCCCACCCCGGCGCCCCGGGGCGCAGCACCCTGATTTCACGCTCCCCGCGCTTTGCCAGGAGCCTTTGCGTGTTGGGGGCGGGGCTTCCTCAGCAGGGCCCTGGAGCGCCCCTCTCGGGCTTCGTTCGGGCGTGGGGACGAGGCTCTGGGGTCTCCTCAGCGGCCCCGGCGAAGGGGTTCCCGCCGCCTGGTAGGGTCAGGCTCGTGTCCCCGGGTCTCCGGTCCGCTGTTCCCGTCGTCTCTCCGAGACCTCGTTTCTGCTCTCTGCTCCCCGACTGTCTCCTCCATGCCCACGGCCCACGGCCACTTCCCGGGGGCCCACAGGGCCAAAGGCCAGTGGAGCAAGTGCCCGGACCTGGGAAAGCAGCCTTGTCGCTGCCCTGCGGCCCCCGACTCCAGCCCCCGTCTCGCCTGTGCTCGGGCCACAGCTGCAGCGACTGCTCCACAGCCTCGACGGCTCTCCCTCCC
Source organism: Aethalodelphis obliquidens (assembly GCF_003676395.1). Lineage (NCBI taxonomy): Eukaryota > Metazoa > Chordata > Mammalia > Artiodactyla > Delphinidae > Aethalodelphis > Aethalodelphis obliquidens. Next base: position 3,062,588 of record NW_020838041.1, read on the forward strand.
CCCCCCCCGTCCCCCCCCCCCCCCCCCCCCCCCCGGTGCCTCAGTGGCCTGGCAGCCACCGGGAGCACGGCAGGCTTCCCACAGGGGCCCCGGGAAGCTCCCTGCAAAGGACCAGCTGCTGGACGTGGGACCTCGGGCTGCCGCCCCCCGCCTTGCCCCGGCAGCTCGGGGTCTAACTGGGATGCACAGTCTTCCTGAACGGGCTCCCTGGGAGGCGGGCCCCTCCGCGGCCCCCTCCGCACGCCCCTCCACCAGGGCTCTCCAGCCCCACTGCTGCCCCCTGACTCTGCCCACCCCCCCAGGTGTCCAACCGCTGTGGCTCCTTCTCTGTCCGCCCCTGGGTTCTCTGGTGGTCAGTCGATGGTCCTACAAACGGCAGAAGGGACGGGTGGCAGGGGTGGGGACTGGGGAGCCCCTCCCCCCCCCCCGAGATCTCGTGTGGCTCTGCCACCATCCCGTGAGCAAATCCTACCATCCTGTTTCCATGGCTGAGGGAGCTAGAGGTCTCGTGGTCAGCGAATCCCCTCAGGCTGAATCGTCACCCCCAGCCTCTCCAGCTAGTTGTGCTGAGGGACCAGTTTGGTTTTGCTTTGTTACATTTTGATTTGATTTTCAAATCTCATGCTCTTGCAAAGCGTAATAAAAATGAATGACTGGAAAAATAAGGAGGAAGAAAAGAGACCTACCAATTACAAGCCCCTTCTGTTGCTGCTCTCATTCTATCAACAGATAGAAAGTTATTTGTCAAACTGCCGTAAACCTTTCTACACACGGGTCAGCGCTGGTCTCTGCACCACATCCCAGGCTGCACGGAGAAGGTGACCCTGGGTGACCTTCCTCGGAGCTGCGTCCTCAGGAATGACCTCTTGAGGGGGGAGGGGGAGGCTCCCGGCTCAGCCCTGCACCTTGGGAGGGGGACTTGGAGTCCCCCAGGCAGTGGGCGTGGCGATGGTAAAACACTGGAACACCCGGATTTTAAATTACGCACTCTTCAGTTTCTGGGGCGTGATCGGTAATCGGGTAATCAGATAATCAGGTTGGTGTTAGGACACACCTGCTGGACCTTGCTGCCTGCAGCCCCCTGGCCGGGAAGACCCACCTTCACTCTTCAGCTCTGGAGTGAGCCCAGTGGTGGGGGGCAGGCAGGGGCTCACCCTTGGAGACCTGGGGGCGGCAGGTCAGACCTGCGACTTCTCTGAACCTCAGCTCGGTCGACGCAGAAATGGGGCAGATAATGCCTTCTTGTCTGCTGACATTCAAGAGATGTTTAAAAAAACAAGAAAAAGGTATGTGCAGGAAAATGCTTTATAAATTTGAAAATTACCCAAGGGTCGAGGGAAGATGGCTTTTCACAACCTCAGAGACCCCTTGAGAGCTGTCCCAGGCTCCAATTAACTCTTTAATTTCACTCCTCGGTGTATTTATTAATTCATCCTTCCTTTGCTCATTTAATAAGGATTTACCTGCTGGCGTGTGCTCTCCGCCGGGGCCCTGCAGTCTGTCGAGGAAGCAAAGGCAGCGGTGCACAGGCCGCACCACCGGGAGGTCCCAGGTCACCGGGTTCTCCCCCTGGAGCTTGGTGGGTTGGTGCGGGGGACCCCCAGGTCTTCCTGGAGGAGGTGGCCTCTCAGGGGACAGTCGGGTGGATCACGCGGCATCCACACATTGGACGGACATGCAGGTGGTACCCGAGCTGGGTGGAGCCCCCCGTGGTAACATGGTGAGGTGTCTGGGGTACAGGGTTGGGAGGAAAAGGCAGAAGCAAGCAGGTTCCAGCGGAGCGTCTGTAATGTGGTGCCGTTTCTGTAGGGTCTCCACTTGTTCTTTGCTGTGTCAGAATCGCCCTGTGGTGCAGGGGCGGGAGAGCTCCTCCACAAACCACAGAGCGTCCCCTCCTCTCATCACAGTCCTGTCCTGAGCCGACCCCCCAGCAGAGGAAGCTTGCGGTCAGACTTTCCCGACGTAAGCCGGGGTCCTGAGGCACAAAGTCAGAGTCTCAGAAAAGGCTGTGAGGGACCGTCTACCCCGCGTGGGCGCCGAGTAATGTCTGGACCGACCTCACCAGTGGGTCAACGGCTGTTACCTCCAGGGGTGAGATTTAAGATGATTTTTTACTTCTTTTTCCTCTCTTGGCACAGTTTGGCACATACAGTAACCATATACTACTTTGTAAAAATAACAGTTTTTTTGAGATTTAATTCACAGACCATAAAATTCACCCTTTTAAACTAGACAAGGCAGTGTTTTTCGTTTCTTTGTTTTTTGGCTGCATTTGGTCTTTGTTGCTGCGTGTGGGCTTTCTCTTGTTGCGGCGAGCAGGCTTCTCATTGTCGTGGCTTATCTTGTTGCGGAGCACAGGCTCCGGATGCGCAGGCTCAGCGGCCACGGCTCATGGGCCCAGCTGTTCCGCGGCATGTGGGATCCTCCCAGACCGGGGCACGAACCCGTGTCCCCTGCATCGGCAGGCGGACTCTCACCCACTGCGCCACCAGGGAAGCCCCTTCATTCCTTTTTATTATTTCCTATTCTATTCTATTCCTATTTTATTATTTATTGAAATATTGAGGAATATTGCAACCATCTGTTATTGTTACAGATACTGTACAAAGCCCAGCCGGCCTTGACTTTGGCATAAACTTGGGGAAGGTGCCTAAATTGTAGCATCACTCGTGTCTCAGAAGTGTTTCTACTGAGCGTATGTCGTGTGACGTGTTGGAAAGGCCCACGTGAACACACGGTGCCTTGTAGTCAAGGCAGAAAGAGTTGTGTAATAAACAGGCAAAGAGAGACACTGGATAATCTCAGTGCTCTGCAGACAGGATGGCGGGGCAGACTGGGACGTGTTGGGTAAAGGCGTCTCTGCAGGGGCGAGATTTGAGCCAAGACCTGTCTGGGGAGCCGTGAGCCCCAGGAGGGGGAGGTGGGCCTCAAGGCCGGAGCACGAGGGGGGTTCTGAGAAGCAGAGAAGCTGTGCACTAAAGCTGCTGGGTGCCTGGGGGCACGGGGCCCTGCAGGCCGAGTGGGGAGCTGGGGGGTCCTAAGGCAGACGGGAAGCTGGGGTAACCCGTCCCATGTGTTCTTGCAAAGCTCACTCGGGTGGCCACGTGGAGAGCACAGGTGGGAGTGAGGGTTTAGGGCACACAGATGGGACCGTGGCAATGGTCCAGGGCGGAGGGGATGGTGCTGTGGACCAGGGTAGAGCCGTGGAGACGTGACAAAGGAGCAGATCAGGACTGTTTTGGTGGGAGAGCTGAACAGGATTTGCTGATGTGCTGTGAGGCCCAGGAAGCTGTCAGCTGTTGGCTGGGAGGGGACATGGGGGGGGGGGGAGGAGGGGGGGGGCGCGGCCCAGCGACCGTGGTCACTGCTGCTGTGCTGTTACCTGTAACGCTTTCCCAGCCCAGGGGGTCCAGATTAGAAGGGCTAGGGCTGGCACTGAGGCCAGACTCAGGTGCGCCCGGCAAGCGTGGACAAGCCCTGAGTGGCTGGATGAGGCCTCAGACAGTGAGTCCTGGGAAAGGGAAAGTGAGGCTGCCCAGGCTTCTGTATCCATAACAACCAGGGCTGCAGCCTGACTCTCCTGGTGACCCGGGACAGGGCCTTCCTCGCTCCCCGGCCTCCTGGGCTACCTGGGGGGTGGGGCGTGGCTCTCCCTCCCGGTCCTTGGCTGCCCGGTGACCATGGGCACTGGTGTAACCTGAGCGCCCTGTGTGTGGGCGGCGTGGCTGTGTGGCCTGGGGCCAGAGTTGGGGGCAGGACGGCCGCTCTGCTGGCGCTCAGCTGGGTGCTGCTCTGCAAACAGACCGCAGTCACGCACCCAGTGGGGCTCGCAGCACCCAGGGCCACTGCAGCGCGGAGGGAGGGGCTGGTCACACTGCGCTGACCGGTGGCCCCGCTCCAGTCCGTGAGGGTTGTCCCGGGAGACAGGAGGACAGATGAACAAGATGAGTGTGGGTGGCCTGGGGACCCTGTGATTCTCCCTGGAAACACACTGGGGCAATGCAGGTGGGTGGGGAGCTGGTAGAACTGCCTTTTCTGGTTTCCTTCCCTGCAGCCCTTCATCTGGAGAGATAGGCTCTGCTACAGCCACAAGTGGTTAACGTGCAGAGGGGCTGATGGTCGGGGCTGGGGCCTTTGGGAGGAGCCCCCTATTCTGAAGGTTGCAGGCTCCAACACAGGGAAGTCAGACCCCAGTGTCTGGTCCGCCTCAGCTGGGGGAGTGGAGGGCAGGCTGAACACAGACCCTGTGGCATCTGAACACAACCAGAGACAAGTTTATTGTCACTCAGTAAAATCCTGGGTAGCACTTACATGTGTGTAAGACAAAGCTGGATGAGGCACGGGTTCTGTCCCAGGGAGCTTAGAGCCCAGTGAAATTAAGCCGCGGGTAATTGATTCCTTCACAGCCTGTCCCTATAGCTCCTCTCAACTGCTCTCTCTCTACTCTTCCTCTTGATCCACCCACCCACCCACCCACCCATCCATCTACCCACCCACCCACCCATCCACCACCCATCCATCCATCCACCCACCCATCCACCCACCCATCCATCTATCCACCCATCCATCCATCTACACACCCACCCACCCACCCATCCACCCACCCATCCACCCATCCACCCATCCATGCATTTGTCAGAGCCCTTACCACACTGACTCAGCATTGTGGGTTGATGTCCTGTCTCCTCCTCCAAAAGCAGTCAGAGATTGTGTACTCAGCAATTAGTACATGGCCTGGCACTCAGTAAGTGCTCAGTAAAAGTTTGTTGAATGAATAAATAAAAGCATGATTGACTATAATATGACACAGTGTGAGATAAGTGCCATCAGAGGTGTTTTGTGTCTCTTGTTCACCATTAAATCTCAGAGTCTGGAGCATAGCAGTTGCTCAATAAACATTAACATTAAAATGAAGAAGCAGGGAGTTCCCTAGTTGCCTAGTGGTTAGGATTCCGAGCTTTCACTGCCTTGGCCTGGGTTCCATCCTGGGTTGGGGATCTAGATCCCGCAAGCCATGAGGCGTGGCCAAAAAAAAAGAAAAAGAAAAAGAAAATGAATGAATGAGTAGAACTACGGGGAGTTCCAAGAGGAAAACTGTTAGGTCCTGCTGGCGAAAGGGGCCCAAGAACAGAGAAGAAAATTCTGCAAGGCTTTCCGGTGGTGGATTAGCTGAAGGCCTCTGTGGTGGCCAGAGTGCTGTGAACCCCAGTCTTTGGGACCCACTGCAGAACTGGCCCTTCTCACCCGTGGCCTGTGGAGCTGTCCGTGCCTTGGATCATCAGGGAAATCTTCTGATGCTTGAAGTGGGGCGAGGAAGCCTGGAAGCGGGTTCTCTGCATTGCGGGTGAGCAGTGGACACGTCAGGGACCAGGGAGGAGGTCGCTAGAAGGCAGATGTTGCCTTAGTAAAAGCATTGCATCCAGAGGACAGGCCATTTCCTGAGAAGGGAGCGCAGGGTGAGCTGCAGAGGCTCTGTCAGGAGCGACAGTCTCGGGAGCAGCCCTCTCCCTGCCGGCTGCACCGGGACCAGGCCTGCTGTGGCCGAGGCCACCCCTACCCATTATCCTTATTTGCTCCGGTCACCTCTACCCTCCCGTGACTCCCTGTCCCCACCTAACCCTCTGGCTAGGCCCAGCCCTGGGGGCGCTGCTCCCCTGGTCTCAGACTTCTGCCCTCAGGGACAGAGCGGGGGTGGACAGGCATCCCCCCGCCTCAGGAGCCAGCAAGGCCACCTGCTTGCTGCGGCCCCAATTCAAGGAATTATCCTTGATTCTTCTGTACCCCTCACACCTCATATTAATCCACTAGAAAGTTTTATCAGGCTTCAGAACTATTCCAAATGTACCCAGTTCTCTCTGTCTTCACCCCTCACACCCCAGCCTTGGCCACGCTCATCCCCCACCTGCACTGCTAGCTCAGCCCTTCGACTGGAGTCCTGTCCCCTCTCCCCGCCACGAACACTGTTCAGAGTAGCCACAGCTCTTGTGTTTAGTTATTCACGTAGAGTTGATTTACAACATTGTGTTAGTTTCAGGTGTACAGCATAGTGATTCAGTTACATATATATATATGTATTCTTTTCCATTATGGGTTATTATAAGATACTGACTATAGTTCCCTGTGCTACACAGTAGGTCCTTGTGGCTTATCTATTCTATGTATAGTGGTTTGTATCTGTTAATTCCATACTCCTCCTTTGTGCCCCCCTCCGCCTCCCCGCTTCGGTAACTATAAGTTTGTTTTCTATGTCTGTGAGTCTGTTTCTGTTTTGTAAATATAAAAGTCTCTTGAAGGAAAAAATTTCCTGCATAGAATTCTATACCTAGCCCAGCAATTCACCAAGGGTGAGAGTGGGATATACATTTTCAGTTTTTAATAATCTCAAAAAAAGTTACCCCCACATTTTCTTTCTCAGAGACCTGCCCCACCAGTGAGGGTCTGAACCCGTTTTGGTTCCTGGTCATTTGAATGTGACCCCTTTCTCTGTACGTTAGAGAAGCTGGCAGGGTCTCCTTATACCTGGCGTTCTGAAAGTTAGCTATGCCATGCCTTTGTGTATTTCTATTTTCAAACACTGTCCTGTTCACTTGCTGTGCCCTTTGAACTTGGAAACTGAAGGATATTTCAGTTCAGTTTTGGGAAGTTTTCTTGGACTGTTTCAGTGATGATTTTCTTACTCCTATTTCCTCTCTTCTCTCTTCCAGGAACCCCTGTTTTTTAGAAGTTTAACTCTCCAGGACTAATTCCCTAATTTTCTTATTTTTTCTCTTGTATATTCTGTCTCATTGCCTTTTAGCTCTACTTTCTGGAAGATTCTCTCCACTTTATTTTCTGTCCGTCGAGTTTATTATTTCTGCTTTCATGTGTATAATTTCCAAGAAAATTTTCTATTGCTACATAACAAACTACTCCAAAACTTAGAAATTTAAAAGAGCAATAGGGGCTTCCCTGGTGGCGCAGTGGTTAAGAATCTGCCTGCCAATGCAGGGGACACGGGTTTGAGCCCTGAACTGCTAGGATCCCACATGCTGCGGAGCAACTAAGCCCATGTGCCACAACTACTGAGCCTGTGCTCTAGAGCCCGCAACCACAACTATTGAGCCCGTGAGCTACAACTACTGGAGCCCGCGCACCTAGAGCCGGTGCTCCGCAACAAGAAGGCCGCGCACTGCAACGAAGAGTACTTGGCACGAGTAGAGAAAGCCTGTGCACAGCGACCAAGACCCAATGCAGCCAAAAATAAATAAATAATAAATAAACAGATAAACTTTATTGCCTCACAGTTTCTAGGGGTCGTGGGATCCTGGTGGGGTTTGGAAGGGTGGGCTCAGGGTTGAGGTCTCTCATAAGGTTTCAGTCTAGATGTTGGCTGGAGGCTTGATGGGGCTGGAAGATGCATGTACCACGTTCTGTTCTTGTAAGTTGGGCTGCATCTGGGCTTTCCCACTGCTGTCTTAGCACACAGGAACCAGCTGAAAGAACTCCCAATGGCCGAGGCTGGGACGACCTGAACAGCAAAATAAATAAAGTAGGATTAGAGCATAATCCAGTGTATACAGCAGGTATCCACACATCTATTCTGAAATAAATCAATGCTTGTCCCGTTGGATGGCCCTTGACCCCCAGCCCTGTGTTCCAACACTGTTGGTAATAGTGTGAGAAACGTCAGATGAATCCCAGCTGAGGAGCATTTTCCAAAATATCTAACCAGCAGTCCTCAAACTGTCAAGGTCATTAAAAACAAGGAAAGCCTGAGAAAATCTTATAGCCGAGGGAGGCTGAGAAGACGCGACCACTGAACGTCACGTGGTCCCTGGACAGGATCTTGGAACAGAAAATGGACGTTAGGTAAAAACTAACGGCATCTGCCTACAGTACAAACTGGAGTCAGTAATCCTGTAGCAGGATTGGCTCATCCACTGCGAGAAATGTACCAACGTAAGATGCTGATAACAAGGGGCGACACTGCACGCGGGGTACGTGGGAGCTCGGCATGATCTCTCAGTCTTTCTAGAAAGTTAAAATTATTCTAAATGCCACTCCTAGGCGAAAGTTTACTCCAAAAAAATGAAGCGAGGCCAGCGCTATCCCTTTCAGTTTAATATCCCCACAACTTCCGATCACGCTTGCAATCTGCATCCTTTAGCCCGGCCCAGAGGCCACCGATTCCAGTCTCCCTGGGGCTCCTGTGCAGGTCACGCCGGGTCTGGCGGGGGCTTCGCATTGACTGTTTCCTCTGCCTCCTAGTCTTTCCCTCTCAGTTTAAGTGACCCCTTCTCAGGGGTCCCCGACCTCCTCCTGTGAAGTAGCCACCAGTCCCCACAGGCTGTCGGTGACCGTGCAGCCAGGGCTTGGGCCCTGCAGTGACCCCCGGCGCGGAAGCGCGGGGTGCAGGGCAGAGAGGAGCGTCATCGCGCTCCGGTCACTCAAAGGGACGGCGAGGGCTTCAGAGTGTCCCTCGACCCCTCTCCAGCATTAATTGAGTACCTACTGTGTGCGGGGCAGTGCGAAGGGCCCACTGGCAGCCCTCCCTCCTGGGTGAACGGGGCATCGCAGAGCAAGCCGGGCGCTGGGTGCGGGGATGTGTGAGCCCCGCCGGGGCCGGGTGTGCAAGAGGGCGTGGGGGACTCCGCCATGTGTAAAGCAAACACCTGACGGAGCGTTTGCCGCGCGCCAGGCCCTGCGCCGGGGGTGGAGCGAGACTCGGGAGTGGGGAGGGGACATCCCAGGCAGCGGGACAGAGTACTGACCGAGGTGTCGGGGCACTGGGTCCCCCGGGGGCGGGGGATGGGGAGGCGGGTGGGGACCAGCATCCCTTGTTCGCTGTGCTTTTCCCTCGCGACGCTTCACAGACACTGCGTTTTTAACAGATTGAAGGTTTGTGGCAGCCCTACATTGTCAGATGATGGTTAGTGTTTTTTTTAACAAGAAAGTATTCTTTAATTTAAGTGTGTACATGGTTTTTGTAGATGTAATGTACACTTAATAGAGCACAGGATAGTGTAGACATAACTTTTATAGGCCCTGGGAAACCAAAAACTGCGTGCGCCTCCCTCTATTGCGGTATGTGCTTTAACGCAGTGGTCTGGAACCCAACCCGCAGTGTCTCCGAGGTTTGCACTTTACCCTGTAGCTGGAGGCTGCCTCAGCCTTTTGAACTATGAAGACCCCCTTTTCCAAAACAGCTGAAAAACCCTGTGGGCCCTCCACTTGGTAGGAGTTTGGCTTCCAGCATCTTCACAGTGAGAAATACACGGGCATTTGTGCTTCTCTGGAGGCACCCGTCTCTCCCTTCACTCCCAAAATGTTTCTGCAGGTCTGTGTCCCTCACTCCCCTCTCGCTGCGGCCAGAGGGTCTTTCACACCTGCAGAGCTGGTGCTGGGAATCACACTCCAGCCTACGACAGCTTTCCTTAGTCCCCGGGGTCGAGCCCGAGCTCTGTACCCCACCTCAGGGGGCCCTGTGGGATCTGAAATTCGCCCGCCTCCCCGGCCTCCCGTGCCCTTTCCCCATCTCTGCTCCGATCACTCTGGCCTTTATGTACAGACAAACTGCTCTGCACAGGCGCACGTGGCGTCCGAGTCCTACTGCCCTGTGCACTTCTGGTCCGCACTGGCAGCCCCCTGCTTCACTGCGTGATGGTGCAGGGAAGCGGGGGTCCGGCCTGCTTTCCCGGATCCCCACACCCACACTCACGTGCATCCCTAAGCCGTGGGAGGAAGGGGGCAGGGGACGACGGCAGGTGGCACCCGTCCCTCAGGCTGTGTGGGGCTGTTCCCATCTCCTGCCCCTGCCCTGAGGTGTGGGGAGAGTCACCTCCGGCTGTGAAACTGGGTCTGGGCCAAGGCCCCACCTGGTGTGAACGGAGGTGAGGCAGATGTCAGCCTTGGCCTCCTGGACTCTGTTTGAGCTTCTAGGGGGCCTGTGTTGGCTGGGGCGGGCGGGGGCGGGGAGGAGGAGGAGGCAGAGTCCCGAGGGCCTGACCTGCGCTGCACAGGGACCCCTACCCCCTGCCCCACGTGGCCGCCGAGTCCTGAAGATGACTCGGTCCTGGGCCCGAGGGAGGTGGCTTCCCAGGGCACCGTGCCCTCCTTCTCCCTGGCAAACTTCTCTTTCTGCACCCAAGGTCGAGGCAGACGGGGATGCTCTCTGAGGAGGCCTGTTTGGGGGGCCCAGGGGCCCAGGGTAAGACCTGAGCCCAGGCTCTGTTGCAAGAGGAGGCCAGTCCCTGGCCCTTAACAGGCCAGATAGACCGGCTGGGCCCCTGGGCTGAATTTCTTAGCCCTGATCCTGCCTGAGAGATCCTGCTTCGGGGAGGTCCCACCTGTCTGCTGTCTCTCCCCAGACTTCGAGGAGGGGCCCTGGGGGCCTGGGAGTGTAGTCTGGGGATGGGAGGGGCCCTGGGGGCCTGGGAGGGAAGACACACGGCTTCCCCAGCGGCTCCCAGCAGCCTGAAGATCTGTTGTTCTAGAATCCGATAACTGCCTGGGCTGGGCCAAGATAAGAGGCAGCTGTTTGAAGTCCAGAGAGATAACGGCTTTAGAGAAAGTTGATAAGGGCAGTGAGATGCCCTGGGTTAGGCTCACCAGGCTTGCCTGTTTGCCTCTTGCCAGTTTCCACAGCCAGCACTCCACCCTGGAGCCCAGCACGGCTGGAGCTCAGTGTCACCAGTCCCATCAGTCCCGGTGTTGGCATCCCGGCCTGCAGGGCTCTGCTCTTGCCCCGCAGGGCAGCTCTGGCGGCTGGCATCGCCTTTCCGACCTCGTTTCTTTGCTACCCATTGGGCCTCCTTCCCAAGTGGACTCACTCACACATTCATTCACTTAACACGTATTTCATGGGTGCCCGCTTCGTGCCGGCACAGTTCTGGGCCGGAGATACAGTGGGGAAGCCGCCAGGCAAGTCTCTTCTCTCGCAGGGCTTATGCTCTGGGTGTCGGGGAAAATAACGCATTGATTACAGGGAGTGGTGGGTGCAGTGGGGGAAATGGTAGGAGGATGCAGTGCAGGGGAACAAGGGGAGATGACCAGGTGGCTGTGGATATGGTGGTCGGGATGGCCTTTCTGCAGAGCCCTGGAGGATAAGGAGTTGTGAAGGGCAAACTTTTCTGGAGAGGAGAGAGCGAGTGCAAAGGCCCTGGGGTAGGAGCGAGTGCTATCATCTGGGGGACAAACAAGCAGGGCGGGGGGGGGGGCGGGGGGCAAGAGGAGTGGACAGTGGTGGCAGGCAGATGCCTCTGAACGCAGCTGGGTGGGCCCAGGCGAGGAGTTTGTTATTTATTATATGCAGACTGGGAAGCCGTGGGAAGTCGAATCAGAGGGAATCTGACTTACGCTGTGAAAACTCACTTTGGCTGCTGTGCAGAGATGGGGCGGGAGGGGCAGGCATGGGAGGCTCTGCTCTCACATCTGTTAACTTTTTTTTCAGTACGCGGGCCTCTCACCGCCGTTGTGGCCTCTCCCGTTGCGGAGCGCAGGCTCAGGACGCGCAGGCTCAGCGGCCATGGCTCACAGGCCCAGCCGCTCCGCGGCATGTGGGATCCTCCCGGACCAGGGCACGAACCCGCGTCCCCTGCATCGGCAGGCGGACTCTCAACCACTGTGCCACCAGGGAAGCCCCAAACATCTGTTAACCTTGAGCAAGACTTGGCCTCTCGGGGTCTCTGTTTTCACAGGTCTAAAATGCAGCTTATTCAACCTGCCTTTCCTGAGCCCCTGCTGTGCCCCGGTGCCACTGTGGGTAGAGGCAGGTGAACGGGGCAGGCTTGGCCCTCCGCCCTCGTGGGGCTTATGTTCTAACGAGGGAGGATGAGGCTGAAAACAGCCAACCTGCAGGGAGGGCCCCGAGGCTGCAGGAATGAGTGGACACTCGGAAGAGGTGACCAGGTGTGGTCAGGAAAGACCCTGGAGGAGATGACGTCAGCCGGGGACCAGGTGCCACCGGAAGGGCCTCCAGTCGCGGGGTCTGGGGAGGGGAGGGGCTCGAGGGGTGACAGCCGAACCCGCTTCCCTGGGCTCGGGGGTGCTCGACACAGACCAGGGTTTATGAGGGCGGCTAACTCGCAGGGGGCTGGGAAGGCTTGACTTCCTAAGCTGATTGGATGTGGGAACTTGGGGAACAGGAAGGGTCTAGAAGGTGCCCAGGGCTCTGGCTCTCCGGGAAGTGGGAGCTCTTTAGCCAAGCGCTGCGTCCCAGCCCCTAACCACAGGCTGCCCTCACCTGGGCCCTATATCCTTCCGAGGCATTGTGACATCCTCCCCTGCACAGGGCCTGCTCCTGCCGCTTCCTGCACAGCCCCTCGGCCCAGGCCCGGGCCTGTCCTCAGAGCCTGGGGGCCCTGCCCGCAGCCCCTCCGCACCCTCCCACCGAGGCTCCCCAGCACGGGTGCAGACCGGGGACTCTCTGAGGCCACTCCACCTTCTCCCCAGCACCAGTCCTCACCTCTCTGGAGGTTTTGATGTAACCTCGGGGGCGTTGCTCTGGACCTAAGTGTTTACTCCCATCCCAGTCTGTCCCCCTTATCTATTCCATCTCTGCTGGATTGTAAGCTTCCTCAGGGGAGGGACTGGGAGGTCCTGAGCCCAGGTGGCAGCTGCTGGCAGGGAGACAAGTCACAGAGACAGAGCAGGGACCCAGGTCTGTGGCCCACGAGCTGAAGACCTAACGTCCGGCCTCAGCTGCGCCCGTGAACTTGTGGAGTGACCTCTCCTCTCTGAGCCTCGGTCTCCCGTTCTGTGCTCGGGGCTGGGTCAGTGATTGTCATATATCTGAAATACCAGCAACATCTGTGGATCTCCCTAGGGTGATGAACAGATGCACAAAACTTTGCATGTGAAAGGAGGAGCAGGGTCACGAGCTCTCCATCTGTCCGTCAGGCTTCTTCCCCTCTGATCATGCGACTTTCCTGGTCCAGGGAGCCTCCAACCTGGAAGGAAGGACCGGCTTTAATCCCCACGTGACCTAGGACTGGTTTTTGTTGGGTTCTTAAAAAAATCACGTGGGCTAGGGCCGCCCCCCTCGACTGAGTATCTGGGGGCAGGGGTAGCCTTGGGCCAAGCCAGGCCCCACCTTTCTCACCAGCTAGTGCCTCTCTGCACGTTCACACCCAAGGCGCTGGCAGGGGCTGTAACCTGAGCGCCGGATGCCAGGAGGGGACCCACCCGGCCCCCCACCCGGCCCCCCACCGGCTCCCTGCCACTCCAAGGCTCATGCAGGCCTGGCCCAGGGAGGAAAGGGTGTCCTCGGAGGGGGCAGGTAAGGATTAAGGGCTCGTGACAGGCTGTCGGGGTGAGGACAGCACCCTGGTCCCTGCCCCCGCCCCCCCCACCCCCCCACCCCCCCACCCGGCTGCAGCGCCCTTTGATCCAGCCTCTGAAGGCCTGATTATGAGACACAGCCCATGTTTCCACAGAAGGGAGAACAATTGTTTGCAGCCCAGACAAAGGACTCTTTGTACAGCCCTGGGACCCGCTGGGGGAGAGGAAGGAGGCGCCCTGGGCGGGGAGGGGGGCTGGGCAGGGCAGCGCTGGGCGGGGCTCCCACCCGGCCTGCCCCTGGCGGGCAAAGGGCATCTTTGTGCCCACTGCCTGCCCCGGGGGCACGCCCAGGCCCGTGCGGGGTGGGAGGGGGCTGAGGGGCCCCGTCTCTGTCCCTGTGGGCGCTGGCCTTGGGGCGCTGAGTCGCCCCCTCCATCGGTGGGGGGAGGGCGGGCTCCCTGTGGCCAGGTTCCCACAGCTGAGCGCGCAGGTGCGAGGCTAGGGGGTGGGGGACTGGGGTGCAGAGTGCCGGCTTAGGAGCGCTTGGAGGACCCTGGAAACGGGAAAGAGAAGGGGGCTGCTGGGGGTGTAACTCTTCAGCGGACTTCACCACCTGCTCTCAAGGCCTCCCTGGGGCCTGGGCGTGGACCACCTGCAGATGGTGCAAGACAAAATCAGGCTGTCGCTGAGTCTGGCCGCCGCTGTCCAGCTCTGCCCAGCCCCGCTGTGCCTGCACCCCCACGTTTGTTGGTTCAATCCAGCCCGGTCTCTCCCTGCCACCCCTCTGTCCGTGTGTGACCAGACCTGGGTCGGTCCTGGCCCTACACCGGCCTCCCCGTCAGGGGCAGCTGTAGGGCGGGGGGCCGGGCTTGGAATCCTATTGGGATTGCAGAGACCAGAATGTGGCTCATTTCGGGGGGAAGATAAGTAGACAGTGCCCAATGCCCACTCCCTAGACATCACCAGCACGGCCTGCTGGTGACACAGAGTTCACTGCTCACCTGGAGAAACAGCGAGACGACCACCTCAGTGGGGTGGGGGGCTGCGGCCAGCGTGGAAGTTTGGTTTAAGATTTAAGACCGGCGTTTCAGGGCCAGGGGCCTGGAGCAGACCTGGGTAAGGAATGGTGGAAACAGCCAGACAAGTATTTCTGAAGCAAAGGACTCAAAGACTGTGAGGGAGCATGTGTCGGCGAGTCGACGGGCCTTCTGGGAAGCTCCGCTAGTGAATGAGCTCGTGAACGAGCAGGGCTTTTCCCTGCACTGGTAGCGTCGCGCTGGCCAGACGGTGAGAGCGCAGAGTCCGTGTCGGTGTGACCTGATCACAGGCGTGGGGCAGGTGGTCTCTGCCTTAGGGGTAGGTTTAGGGCCTCAGCTCTCCAGGGTTCGGGGTGGGAAGTGGTCCTGCCCAGCGGTGGCCCGGCTACCGTAAGCAGGCAGAGCGCTGGGGGACAGGAACTCTAGGTGACCCAGGAGAGGCCGAGGCCGGGGCTTGTGGGCTGGAACCAGGCCCGCAGGTGCCAAACCAGTCCCTGCCCAGGGACACGGGCATGTTGACTTTGGCAGCCCCTCCCTGGGCCTCCTCCCACCCCAGAAGGGCCTGAAACTGACACTGGGCCTGTCGGGGGCTGGAGACGTTCCCAGCCCGGTCCTGCAGGCGGCCGCCCTGGCAGAGCAAAGCTGGCAGGCGGCTGTGGGGAGGGGCTGGCCCCGGGCCCAGCTGGTTGAGGCCCGCCCTGGGGGCAGCGGGACCACACGTGCGACCTCTTCTTGGTCCCCGACTGAAGACCCCGACCGACAAGGCCGGGGGAGGGGAGGCGAGCTTCGGAGGCGTCAGCTGTCACCCTCCGGGGCGCTCGTGGCAGAGCTGGGGTCTAGGTGCGCGCCCACGATCCAGCACCGCAGACCGTCTCACAGATGGAGAACCCGGGGCCTGGGGTCTTCAGCAGCTTGGGCGGGTGGCTGGGATGGGATGCAAAGTCAGACTCTGGGTCTTCAAAGGCCAGCTCTGCTGTGCCATTGGCCGCATACCCCCGGTCCCCAAGACCTCGGCCCGCAGAACCCGGAGGGGAGCGGGGATCACTCCTGTCTTGGCGACCTGGGGGGGAGAGGGAGAAGAGAGAGGAGAGGGCAGCTTGTCCACAGGGACGGGCAGGAGTCCAGACGAGGGGAAGGATGGAAGTGGGGTGGGGGATGGGCGTGCGCACCTGTAGGACGCGAATGCCGCTCCAGATCAAAACTCTCCTTCATCTCGGTCGTCCTCTTCGGGAAGAGATGGGGACAGTGGGATGCAGACCCAAGAGAGCCAGCAAAGGGCAGGGATGGGCAGAGCCGCGCGCAGAGCTGGGGCAGCGGCTTCAGGGAGAGGTCAGTGGGAAGACAGGGCAGGGGGACAGAGGAGCAGGGCGCTGCGGGCGGGTGGGATGGGGCCAGATGGATCCGTTCTCCTCCGGGTCAGCGCCCCACAACGTCCTCAGGCCCTCCGGCTGGTGGCCATGGGGACGGCTGGCCCAGGACTTTGTGTCCGGCCTCTGCTGCCCATGGGTGGTCCTCTGGCCAAGGCTTGGCCTCTCACAAGCTGAGAGATGCGGTGGGATGGGCAGGGGTCTAGGGGTCAGAGACGCTGATGGGAGGAGCGGGCGGGGGGCCCTGGGGGGGCCCAGGCTCTGGGCAGCAGGATATGAGGTCTGGCAGACCAGCGGGGGACTTTCTGTCTGGGGATGGGCAACCGTAGTTTCAGACAAAGAGGAAGCCTGGCTTCTACGAACCCCCGAGGGCCACCCTTCTCGCTGAGGCCGGTTGAGGGTGAGGGAGAGCAAGGGAGGGGAGGGGAGCATGGGAGCTTTCTCAGGGCCCCGGATTCCACCTTCACTCCACACCCTCTCTCATCTGAGCCTCGGTCTTCCCAAAGGGATTTAATTATAATAAGAAAAATCAGAGCAGCTACTGTGTACTGAAAACCCACCTGGGCCGGACGCTCGATTACGTGCCATATTTTAACTTTATCTCTAAAGTTTGCAACGACCTGGCAAGTTAGGTTTTTTTTTTTAATATTTATTTATTTATTTGGCTGCATCAGGTCTTAGCTGTGGCACGTGGGCTCTTCGAGGCATGAGGGCTTCTCTCTAGTTGTGGCGCACAGGCTGCCGAGCACGCAGGCTTAGTTGCCCCGCGGCAGGTGGGATCTTAGTTCCCGGACCAGGGATCGAACCCCGCGTCCCCTGCATTGGAAGGTGGATTCCTAACCACTGGAGCACCAGGGATGTCCCCAATTAGGTATTCTTGTACCCACTTTTCAACTGAGGAAATTGAGTCCCAGAGAAGTTACGTGACTTTCTCTCTTGGCCTAGGATTCCTTTAAAGCCCGTGGGTCCTGGCTGGGGCTGGTCCTTCCCCCGAGGCCCGTCCATCCTTCCCGGGAGGCTTCACACCGGCCGCACTGGGCCTGTGGGTGGCCACCCCCAGCTTCAGCTGCCCCGGCCTGTGTTCTCTCCCCGTGTCCCCATCCCCTGGCTGTTCTGAGCTTCCCCTCTAGACCACTGCTTCCCTCCTTCTAGGTCTTTTCATTTCAACAGCTGAAACTCTTAACCCCTGAACAGTCTACTTGCTCAACCCGCCCCTTCCTGAGGCTCCTCCCAGGACCTGTGGCCGCCCTGAGGGCCCCGCTGACCGTCCTGACCTCCAGGCACCATGCCCCACCCCCAACTCAGTAAGTTCCCCCTCCCCGCCCACGGGGCCCCTCCCCTCAGCTCTGCCATCTCTCCCCTGTTTGTCACTGTCTCCACCACCTGCTGGTTTCTTGGCCTCATTCTTTATGGATTTGGGGGCCTGCTCTGGGATCTCTCATCCTGCCATTATTTGGGTGATTTCCTAGACCACGGAGACGCCATCCACCCAGTAACCTCCTCGTTCCTTGCCCTCGGCTCGAAAGTCTTCCCTCCACTGTACGTCAGCTGCCCAGCTCCGTAACCACATCCTGTATTTTGTCATCACTAGGAACTGCCCTGCCGCTTAAATCTTGTATTCAAATGTCCCGTGACCACCCCTCCCCCACATAGTTCTGAAACCTCCAGACTCTGCATCTATCTGCAACTTTCTGCTTCTGTCCTTCCAAATCCAACGCAGACCCTCGGCCTGTCACTCCAGCCCCTCCGAGCCCCTTGTCCTCAGCTAGCCTTTTGCCTAAGTCTTAAGTGTTCTTAACTGCAGACAGTAGCATCCGTTCTATGTTACGCAAAAGGGGATCTTTTGGCCGATAAAGATGGCTCCCAGGGCTGTTGGGAGGGCCCAGAGTCCCAGCTCAGCTTCCAGGGAAGACCTGTCCAGAGCACATCCACGTATCAGGCCCCGTGGAGAAGCTGTGTCAGCCGAGGGCTGCCGCCTGCGGGGCCCCGTCTCCATCCACCAGCCAGCGCAGATCTGCGAGGAGCTTCTCCATGTCAGGAGAGGGACTGGCCCTCGGTCTTTACTTCAGATGCTTTAGTATTGCTCTGCTTTCAAGAACACGTGTTGTTTTTATCATTAGAACCGATTTCAAGCAGCTTTGCCCGTTGTAACCTCTTTCTGTATCCAGTGCAACCTCTTCCACTCGGCACTTCTGCCCAGCGCGCCGCGGTTGCCCGCTACCCGGTTTCCAGCCTCCAGCCACGTGCCTGTTCCCCAGTCCCTCCGACCTGCCTTCCATTCTGCAGCCCCTTGTGCCCCTGACCTCAGCACTCTTCCCTCGGGCCCTCTGCGGCTCCCCACTGCCCTCGGGACGGAGCCTGGATCCTGAGCGCCGACCTCTCTGGCCTCCTCCGCACGCCCCCTGCCATCTAACTCCCGTGAGCTTGTCGATCCCCTCTCCTGGCTCTGGGCTTTTGTAATTACATGCCCTCTGCTGGGAAGGCTCATCTTTGCCTGATTAATTCCTATCCTACCCTATGGAGGTGTCACCTTAGCCGGCACCTCTTCCAGGAAACACTCCTGACCACACCCCCTGGATTAGCTGCCCCTCCCAGTTGTTCCACAGAGCTCCGTGCCTCGATGTTTTGTCATCGCCGGTCTCCCCAACCAGACTGCAAGCTCCCCAGTGTGAGGATTGTGTCTTGTTTGCTGCTTCAGGCCAACACCTAGTAGAGCCAGAGGACGTTCAGTGCCCGTGAAACAACTAAATTAACGAAGGTGGCCCGAGTCTACCTAGGAAGCACCATATACACGCACAGCAGGTGCTTACCTTTGTGCCAGTTTTTGTTTTTTAAACAATTTTATTGAGGAATCATTGACATACAATACTCTGCACGTATGTAAATTGTACGATTTGATACGTTTTGACATTTGCATACACCCCTGAAACTAACAGCACGATCGAAAGAGCGGACACGTCCATCCATCCCGAAAGTCTTCCGCAGAGTGAGAGGCAGAACAACGGATTTTAATGTTCCAGGGCACAAAATGTTCATCGATACGGTTTCCGATTCCTCATCGCAGCAAACCTCTAAGAGACTCCGCTTGTTGAGTTTTGGTGTCGTGTCAGAGGCATCCACAGTGATACGAAAAGGCTGTTAAGGTACCCCTCGCTCGTGAAGCCCCGTGTCCACGTGAGGCTGGGTTTCATTCAGACACACTTCAAACAGCCTAGCGAATGCTGACTCCAGCTGTAATCTATAAAGCCAGAGACGAAAGAGATTTGGAAAAAATGTAAAACAATGCCGTTATTCTCACTAATTTTTTTGTTTGTTTGGGAAAATTTAGGTCTTTAAAAAAATGTTATTTCTATAACATAGAGTGGGTTGATTACTGTCATTTAAAAATGGATATTTAAAAAAATTCCTTAGTTCTAATTTCTAATTTGATAAATAGCGATAGCTGTAACCACATAAACAAAAGGTCTTCAGAGTCTTCCATAATTTTTAGGGGTTGTAAAGGGTCCTGAGACCAAATCGTTCGATAACAGCTGACATTCAGACCAGTACTTAGGAGAGCAGGCCCTTAGGTTGGGCTGCCTGTGTTTGAATCTGGGCTTTGTTCTTTAGAAATTTGCAATAGAGGGAATTTGCTGGTGGTCCAGTGGTAAAGAATCTGCCTTCCAATGCAGAGGACAAGGGTTCCATCCCTGGTCAGGGAACTAAGATTCCCGCATGATGAGGAACAACTAAGCCCGTGAGCCACAGCTACTGAGCTCGCGCGCCTCAGCGAGGGAGCCTACCTGCCACAAACTACAGGGCCCGCACATCCTGGAGCCTGCGCGCCGCAACTAGAGAAGAGGAAACCCGCACACCACAATTAGAGAGAAGCCCGAGCTCTGCAATGAAGATCCTGTGTGCCGCAATGAAGATCCCACGTGCTGCAACTAAGACCCGATGTGGCCAAAAAAAATAAGGGGGGAGAAAAAAGAGAAGAAGTGTGCAGTAGAATTTTGTGTAGGTTCGTAATCTCTCTGATCCCTACTTCCACAATATGTAAAATGGGGAGATTATAATGGTACCTACCACAGAAGGGTTTTGAGGACTAAATGCATTAATGCATAGAGAACATTTAGAACAGTGCCTGCCACATAGAAAGTTATGAGTGAGACCTAGAGATGTCTGAGTGTTAGACATCGAGGGGGATCGGAACACGCCACCCCAACATGTGCCACTTTGGCATAAAGATTACTTTGAGCTGAAGGCAATTGAAAAAAAGCAGACACAGGAAAGCTCTCTGCCTGTCCCCTGCCTGAAATCGGGGCGTAAATTCCCCTGTGAAGGTGGCCACCTTGGTCCCAGGAAAGGAAGAACACTTTTAGTCGCTGGAGATGGAGATGGTGTCAAGATGCGTCTGCACAAACTAGATGACACTCATCTTCTGTTAGATCCCCGAGATTTACTGCCCCGCAATTTACCTCTTTCTTCTGTCTTCTCTCTTCCCCACAATTTGTTAAAATGGTGTACAAGCCCCCAAGCTAACCACTTCTTTGCATCTTCACTTCTTTTTAAAATTAAGGCAGCTACTTTATTTTGAACAAGAAGGAGGCACGAGCAACTGTAAGCGTCTCCCTAATATGCCAGCTTGTCCACCACAGTGTCCCCCAGCCAGCCTCCCCCACATTTTGGGAGAAAAGCGTCTTCTCTCTGGCCAGTCCTGTTGTCCACTGTCACACATGCACACAAGGCAGGCCTGGCCTCGCCTGGTATCTGCTTAAAGTCCAAGAATCGGGTGCAGGGACTTCCCTGGTGGTCCAGTGGTTAGGACTGCGCTTCCACTGCAGGGGTCTCGATCCCTGGTCGGGGAACTGAGATCCCACAAGCTGAGCGGTGCGGCGAAAAAAAACGCCAACAACAAGAACAAAAAATAAAGAAACAAACAACCAAAAAACAACCAAAAAGCAATAACAGACAAAAACAAAAAAACAAGAATCGGGTCCAGATGGGGCAGCGAAGCGGTTGTGTCTGGGGAAACAAAACTCACTCAGTTCGAGCTGAAGGCGTGAGCTGACACAGGGCCACTGACCACTGATACCAAATCAGAGAAAACAAGTGGATTCGTGCAGATTTGCACAGGGGCTTCCATGTAAATACAAACCAGCTTTATAGCTCCTTTCATTAAAACGTATTCTGATCAAATAATCTTGCGAAGGAAAGCTCACCTAGCCTCAAGCCCACAACATAAAAGCAAGGAGAAGATGACATATTTCCTGCGGCTACCACATTCGGGACCTTCACAAGGGGGACCGGGGTGTGCGAGGCCCCAGGGCACTGGCTCTGCTGTCCGTGCCAACACCCCATGTACTGCCCCCGGGGCCTCAAACTGGTCAGCTAGCTGGCTCTGTGCCGTCCACACAAACAGCTGCATAACCTTCACGATGTTCTCATCCAGGTTGGAGCCGAAAAATCCCTGCAGGAAGAGCGACCATGTCTCCTTTTCCAGGAAAATCTGGATCTACTTGTCCCCTCATCTCTCACATCAAAGTATCCACTGCCATCCGAGATGTAGCGAGCGTCCACATCCAAGGGCCCATGCACCTCACAGAACATCTTACTCTTTTCTTCATAATTTGGTAGTTTATCTTTGTATATGGTTATTACGTCCACCCAAGAGTAGTTTCTATCTTTTCGGATCTTTTCTGGTTCTGGATCATCCCATCTGTCAGCGTCCAGCTTCCGGGGGCCGGGCTCTGTGCTGTGGGGCTGCCCTGGGAGGTCGGCAACTAGTCCGTGTACCAGGCCTGCACCACGGCTGAGCCTGGGACGCCAAGATCACCCTGACCTGCGCCCGACTTGTACCTGTTTTGTTCGTTTGTTGGTTGGTTGGTTGGTTTGGCTGCACTGCGCAGCGTGTGGGATCTTAGTTCCCCAGCCAGGGATCATGCTCTCTCCCCCTGCAGTGGAATTGTGGAGTCTTAACCACTGGACGGCCAGGGAAGTCCCTTCACTTCTTTTCTATGAAGACCTTCATGCATATAAAAATTAAAATATTGACATCAAAGAAAAGCTGTATGCCTTTTCTCCTGTTAATCTGTCTGTTCCTAGTTTAATTTGCAGATACCAGCCACGGAACCTAAGAGGGTAGAGGAAGTATTTCTCCCCCCGACACTCTCACCGTCGGCAGCAGTCGTAGCACGCCAGACAGCCCAGAGAAGCAGACAAAAAGAGTCCTCGAGGTTTCAATCCTTTATTTGAAAGACCTCTCAGCAAGGCTTATCCTACCTGCTGTGGAATGAGAACTGCCCCAGTGACCGTCAAACAGAAGCACACGTTCGGTCTCTGTCTTCAAGGGGTTCGTAACAGGACCAGCCACACGCAGGACGGAGGGAGCCGGTGGGACGTGGACAAAGCTCCAGGACCATCCCCCACTTACCGACTTGTGGCCCCTGCGGTGAAATGCTTTCATACGTGTTTTCTGACTTTACCCTCACAAGACCCCTGTGCTAGCTGGCAGGGACGGGGCTACGATCCATATTTCCAGATGCAGAACCTGGGATCTAGCTTCTGGGACCGAACGTCAGTGGTAAAGATGAGAAAGGTCCTCAGGGGCCTGTATGGTGTTCCTTCTGAAACACTGGGTGATGTGCATTACGCAGGAGATGGATGATGGATGGTCTGAACACCGGGCTGAGAGCTGTCTGTCCTGACCGCAGGGCTGGGACCTGCCAAAGAAAGCCTGCTCCGCTGCAGCTGCCTGTGGACCCCACCAGCCCTCATCTCCCCAGCCCACCTCAGCAGGCACCTTCCTCACCCCTCTCCCTTCCCCAGCCCCTTTAAAGCAACCACAGGAGATGCCCGCTCTGCACGGTAACATTTTAAGTGTGGCTCACGAGTGCAATCCCGTAACCACCCCACCACGAGTTAGAGCATCTCCTCAGTTTCCCTGGCGCTCTGTCTCCCTGACGTCAGCCAGGGCACCTGATCCCGGAAGCCCAGGGTGTGACGTCACAGGGCTGGACCGGCTCTGCTGGGAGGACGGTCCAGCCTCTGTGCCCCAACGGCATGCCTCTCCCTCCCTAAACCTTTCTCCTCCTCAGGCCTGAGGTCGCAGGTCTGCTGCCCCCTGCTGCTGCTGCGTCTGGATTTGGGCGCTTCCAGGGCTCCCGCGACCCCCCAGCTGCCCTCATCCCAGACCGAGGTCATCACTGCCGCGCCAGTCTGCCTGATTGGCTCCCTCAGGGCCACTGTCTTTTCAGTTCTGTTTTCTGGAGGCTTAGCCCACCCTGTGAGGCTGAATGATGGTCCTGATACAGAGCGAGGTGCCGGCGAGATCCGCCTCGAGGTCCAGGGTGGATGGTTGCCATGATGACTCATCCTCAGTCCCCCTCCCCCTCTCTCCCACCTCACGAAAGCCCCTGGGACAGGAAAGGCCTCCGCATCCGAGTGAGGACTGTGGAGCAGCAGGGCCCCTGCCCGGGGGTGCACGCAGCCCCGGGGGTGTGGGCGGCCCTGGGACACCCTGCATGTTTGAGGTTCACGTTTGTTCGTGTTTGGGAAGAGGGTCTCCAGGTCTCTGCCCCTTGACCCTGGGCACTGGGGCTGGGGGTTCACTCCCTCACTCGCTCTGGGGGTAACAACCCACCCCTCCCCCCAGGGACTCTGAGACCCTGGGAGCTTGATTGATGGAAATTTCCTCCACGTTCCTATTGAATTTCTACTGAACTCATCTTTGTACATTTACTGCCCTTTGTTCTCGGCCCTCAGGGTCCGGAGAGGAACTTTCCTCGCGGGGAGGCTCTGCTGCCCTCACAGCCAGCGTGGTCTTTCTCCCCGACAGGTTTCTCTCTCGCTGCCCACCCCCCATCCCCCGTGGCCCCCGCTGGAATGGAGCTCTCCATCAACACCCCACAGCACAGCTGGGAAACAACCACAGGGAAGGGTAACACGAAATCCTTGTTTGGCGAGACGGCATCCTGTCCAGGCCTCTCAGCCTTGGGGAGACTGTAACATTTATTCTTCAAACGCAGACACTCTGGCGGTGACAGGGACACTACGAATGACCAAGACAGGACAGCAGCACACAGCGCAGCTGTCCTGGGCTCCTGGGCTGTGCGGTCAGCCAGGCGCTCTCCCAGGCCCAGATCCCAGAGAGCCCACCCCTTCGTGCATTCGCGCCGTGGACGTTTCATCTTCCCTCTGCGGGGAGCTCAGACGCAAGAGGTCCCTGGCTCAGGGACGCCTGCAGTCAAACGTGGGAGGTGGCGGATGCTGGGATCAGAAAGGGGATAAGCCCCGGACAAACAGCAAGAAGGAAGGAGCAGAGAGGGCGGCCGGGAGCCCGCAGGAGGCCCTCACCCGCCGGGGACGGCTGTCCGTCTGGGTGAGCCCCCGGTACGAACTGTGAAGAGGCGCAGAGAGGAAGCGCGTTGGTTTGGGGTAACACAAAGCTCCGTCCTCCTACTGCCACCCCGAGTGCCGTCTTCCAGAGGCGGTGGCTGAGTAAGCGGAAGGCAGGGACCCTACACTGTTCCGAGCTTTGGCTAATTAACGCTAGAGTCCCCTTCTGGGACATTCCATCGTCCCCAAATTGAGCCCTTGTTGCCACATGCCAGGCCCTGGGCCGGAGCTACACACAAGTCATTCCACTTGATCTTCCCAGCAGCCCTGCGGGGGACCTGTTTACACAGGAGGCTCCGTGAGGCCAGACACCTGCCCAGGGCTCGGCCGAGGTGACAGGCTGAGATCTGCTAGAATGACCCGAAACTCTGAATTCTCTGGATTCCACCGCTCCTAGCCACAATACCAGCAGAGCCAGGGAAGGCCGACTTTACGCTACTCCTGACTTGGCCCGGGAGCTGACTCAGTCGCCCGTGGGAGCAGCCCCGGGAGGTGAGGGGAGCAGGAGGTGGGCAGCAGAGGTGCCTACGAAGTTTCGGGGGGCGGAGCTAGGTCGTGGGCCCACGCAAGCTCAGACCCGGATCCCTCGGCCCCCCTCTCCCCGGGTGGAAAGTTACTCCCGGCAGGGTTGGTCCAGCCCAGCCCGTGACGTCACACCACTGGGCGGGGCTTCCGGGGACGGGGGACACCCGGCTGATGTCAGCCCAGTGCCCACAGCAGCCCCGGGGCTTGATGGCATCTCTGCGATGACTGCAATTGCAAGTCTCTTTCCCCAGCGGGCAGCGGGTCTGACCCGGGCAGGGCAGGGCAGGCCTGCTGGAGTTCTGTTCCCGGCTCTGGGATCTGAACCCCCAGCTCAGAAGTCCTGGGACCACTACTATGCTGTGTGTCTATAGACAATTCACTTGCCCTCTCTGGGCCATCTCTACGGTGCAGCCGCCTAACTCGATGAAACAAAGAGGTTGTAGGAGAGATTTCTGAGGACCTTTCAGGAGTCCCAAAGGAGGGGGTGTGGGCGTGGTCCCCCACCCTCCCTCCCGCTCCCCTCCCTGGCAGTCGCGGATCGAGAACGTGACTCATGCGCTCCCGGCACCCAAGTTTCAGCCTTGGCCACCCCAGCCCGGGGCCTTTCCTTTGCTGTTTACTCCAAGGAGCAGGTGTACCTGGGTCACCTCGCCGTGGGCGGGAGAGATGTCGGGCTCTGGGCCCCGGGGACATGGGCGCCATCTGACCCCATCCCTGCGGGTGGCCTGAGGCCGGCACGGGGGTCTGGGCTCCCCAGCAAGGGGGGAGATGGGAGGGGCAAGCGGAGGGTGCCGCCCCCGCCAAGGCCCCTCGGCAGGTCTCACCCTCCACCCCCTCCCGCCCCTGCCCGGTGCGGAGTCCCCGGCTATCTGCTTGTAATCTCTCCCCGTCTTCCGGCCTCTGTGGCCATCGTGGTTTCAGTTGTCACACGCGCAGGGACGCACACACACACACACACACCCCAGAGCTGCTTCTCACGTTGAGCTGGGAAGGGCAGACCCACCCAGCCGTGCCAAGAAGGGAGGGCAGGGTGTGTGTGTGTAGGGGGGGGCAGGGGGCCAGCAGCCCAAGTGAACCTGGGGTGGAGGAGGGTCGGGAGAGGTGCACTCCGGGAAGCCTGGAAGCTGTGGTCAAGGGCAGTGAGTCTGGGGCCTGGCTCGGCCACCACCCCTCCCTATGACCTCGGTCACGTCATTGCTCTCTGATGCCTCATTCTCCCCGTCTGTTCGAGGCGGGGGCTCACTGGGTGAGCTGGGGGCGTGCACGGCCCAGAGCCAAAAGCTCCTCGTCTCTGAAGGGGGACAGACACTGTCGGCCGTCGCGGAACAAGGCGACAGCCGGCCCTTCCCGTGTGGGCGGCCCGAGACAACCCCCGCTCCAGACCACAGAGCGGGCGGCAGAGCCAGGCAGGTGGAAAATTCCCCCTGGCGTTCTGCCCAGACGCTGTGCCCGCCTGGCGGGCGGGAGCCGGGTCTAGGGCACCAGCGGACAGTCTGGCAGCCACAGGGAGCTGGCCAGGGCCTCCCCAGCTCAGCGGCGCCCCCCACCCAGACACAGAAATTGTGTTCTGCTCAGGTAGGCGGACGGAGGGCGAGGCTCTCGGTGGTTTGCTGAAACCTCGGAGCCTCTCAGAAGTTGCAGGCCGGAGTCAAGGTGGTCGTACGAGGTCCTCCCCGTTCCCAAGACGAGTGGCCCCAGGACCCTAATGGAGGCCTGGCGGCTGCAGCAGTTTGAGCAACCAGGCGGACAGAGGGCTTTGTCAGGTGTGGAGAGGCGATGTCCCTGTGTCTGCTCCTGCTGGCTGCCGGCCTCCACCTGGTGACCTTGGGCAGTGCACGTCCCTGTCGAGGCCTTGCTTTGTCCATTTGGGACGGGGGACAGCCGTCAGGTCCGCCCTCCTGGAAGGGCCTGGGAAGTGAAAAGCTCTGTGGGTGCATGTGACGTGGGACTGGGAGGCAGGATGTGTCCCCTGGGCCGCAAGCCCAGGGGTACCTTGTGTCTGAAAAGCCAGGGTGCAGGACCCTTGCACCTGCCTCTCTCCTCCTCTCTGCCAGAGCCTCAGAAGATTGCCGAGTTACCATGACAACACCTCCCTGCCCATCTCCCTGGAGGCCCTTCCCAGAGCCCGGAGCTGGTTTCTAGAATGTTTACCCACAAACATTTTTATGCTGCTGGTCCGTTCAGGTGGGTCTTTGGGAACTGAGGAAACCCCTTTGTGGCTTTGTCAGGTTTCAGTCAGCTGGCAAGCTGGCCCCTCGAATCGCTCCCATGCGGGGCCGTTGGACCCGGGTGGGCTGCAGCGTCAAGGCGCAGCGAGGTCGAGGTGAACCCACGCCCCGCCAGGAAGATTACCCAGAGGGCATGTCCCACTGACCCGGAGTCAGCAGCCCGCGAGTGTCACTGCGACACGGGGAACATTGTCCGTCTGCGCCGGCAGAGAAGGCAGTAAAGATAACGCAGGGCATGACCCCGGCTCCATGACAGCCGCTCCAGGAACCCAACCGCCGTGACTCACTGAGAGCCAATCAGGAGGCTGGGCCAGATGCCTTTTCCAGCCAGACACACCTGGAACATGCCAGCCATCTGTTGGACCACACCCCTGCCCCGGCCGTTCAGGAGAGAAATATAAATCTCCTTATACAGCTGCATGTGGTGAGCTCTGTGAGTCCGCCATGGAGGGCGACACACGCTGCCCTGTCCTGAGCACAGAGGCCCACAGACGCATACACGCGCACCTGCACAAGTGAGATGGGCGCTCCCTCCTGCCCCTGCCAGGGTTGCCGCCATCTCCATTTCCCTCCACCCCCTGGTGGAGATGGGCAAAGAGAAAAGGTCCAGCAGGTTGCAGTGTCCAGTGCCAGCATTCTATAGACCGTTAGGCCAAAAGGGGTCCAGAATTCTCCCTCATCCTCTGAAAAAACAAAAAACAACCAACAAAAGCAAACAGGCAAAACGTCACCTCGGCGTCGTCCGCGGAAGTTCCTCTGGGAATTCTGGGGTTGGAAGGGACTGAGAGTTCCCCTAGCAAAGCCACGTTTCATAGGTGAGGGTCAGGGGCCAGTGAGGGTCCTCCCCCCAGGGGAGGCAGGGGCCCGTGCTGTTGGCCAGGTGGTCTCGCCCAAGTTCCAGGAGCCCGGCCAGACTTTGGCCCCGTGGGCCCACCCTGGAGGGCGTCCTGGGCAGTGGCGGTCAGACACCCCCAGAGGGAGACCTGGAGAAAGGCAATGCATACTGGGACACGCCGAGGGCCAGGAGGATGGACCTCCTGTCGGTTCCGCCGTCAGAGGCCCAGGCCGAGACCAAGCGCGGCTGCTGGTCATACGCACGTGGCTGCACGCGGAGGGATGTCCGTACAGGGAGACGGCACAGTCGAGGTCGGTTTCAGAGTAACCCTGGAGGTTGAGGAAACCCGCACTCACATTTTCAAGCCCCCGGGTTTTGGGGTGCTTTTGTTGTGAGTCCTGAGCCCTGAGCATGGCCTTGGCTGGAGGCAGCACGGCCCTGCTGTGTGGGAAGTGACACAGCGTCAGGATGTCAGGGGCTGTGCTGGGCCGGGTCAGCAGGCACCTGCCTCCCTGAGTCTGTGCTCATGTCGGCGCAGCAGAGGACCTCCTCCCAGCTCCTAAGATTGAGGACCCAACCCAGTGCAGTCTGCGGACCCGCAGACTTTGTGCTGGTCTGGACAGGAGAGGAAAAAAAGCGAGTCCAGGGGGAATCAGGAGGGGGCCAGATTCGACCCCCGCAACCAGGGACGTCCAGAGTGCGGGGGTCTTGCCTGGGCCGGAAGCCATTCTCTTCGTCCACAGGTCGTCTCACCCCAGGTCTGGGGCAGCTGGCTTGGCCCTGCTTGTTCCTGCAAGCAGAGGCTGCGCTGCGATTCCGGGTGGGAAAGACCCGGCCGCGGTGAGGGCTCCAAGGTTGTCCCTAGCCTCCCTTGCATACAGGGAGGAAATCCACCCCGTCTTTCTCCCCTCCTTTGAAGCACTGCCCCCCTCTTCACCCCAACCTGGGCAATGACTGAGTAGGGCATGCAGTGACTTTTCAGCCTAGGACGGGCCCTCGGATGCTGGGCTCCTGGCCGCGTGGCCCCAGGGCCCTCAGCGCTCTGAGTCACAGCCCGTTTCCAGGCAGGCCGGACGGCAGGCCCAGGCCCTCCCAACACGGGGGCTCCGGGGGACCGCGTGCACATAAGGGTCCGGGGCCACCCGAGGGTGGCTCTTCGTGGGACCAGGGGATGAGGAGGGTGTGAAGGAAGAGGTGGGCGTTTATGAGGAGCCCACTTTGTGTCGGGAGCGCCCCTTAGCCATGCAGTTTGACGTTCAGTACAACACTTTGAGGGAGGGTTTACAGCCAGGAAGGCTGAGGGTCAGAGGTAAGGTGACTTGCCCTGGGCCACACAGCCTGAACCCTGCGTGGCTCCATCGCAGGCCTGTGTCCGGACCACCCTCCGACCCCAGAGGGGGAGGAAGTGAGAGCAGCTCTTGGGCTCAGAAGGTCCCCAGAGCAGAAGCCCAGCCATCCTCCCTCAGCACCCCAGCCTGTGCCCTGATGCCAGCCAGGCAGGTGCCACCCGGGGGGGGGCCGAGCCCTCCTCCTCGGCTCGGCTCCGTGTTCGTTTGTGCTGAGCCTGGCTGGCAGCTTGTGGCAGGACATCAGGGCGAGAAGGCCGAGAGGACACGGCCTGGGCACCTGGCACCGAATAATCTGCTCGCCTCAGCCCCGCCGCCTGAGGCTGTGTGAGTGGAAGGGGAGCGCCAGTGCCAGCACCTGGGGGCAAGGGGCGAGGGGCCTGTGCTGTCTGGAGCTCACCTGTCTCCCAGACCCTCACCACCCTAGCAGAAGCTGCAGTGGCTTCCTGCAGGCCCCCTTGTCACAGTCACAGCCGGGCCTTGGCTCTCCCAGAAGATTTCATTCCGACCCTCCCCGCCCACCCCAGGGCTCTGGAACCAGGTTCCGGACTCCAGAGAGCCCTCTAGCTGCCCGAGGATGGGAACCACGTAGAGGTTTCTGTAGGGAGAGCTACAGAAAGCGCAGGGACTCAGGTGCCCTCCTGCCCGGGATCACCTGGGGGGGGCAGACGGGGAGGAACAGGGTGGGGAGTTGCCCTGCATGGGCTTCCCAGGCTCCTCCAGCCTCACCCCACCCTTGCCCTGCCCCTCAGTTCCTGGTCTTGCAATGCTGGGGACCAGGCTCCCTCCTCCCGCTGGGTGGCCCTCTGCTCCACCAGCAGGTGGGATCTTTCTGGAATCACCCTTTCCTCCCCACCAGCCACCTTCCTGCTGGAACTTTGGCTCCACCTCCTTTCTGCCAAAGGAGCCTCCCCTCTTCCACCCGGACTCTGTTCCAGGAGAAACCCCTTCTTCTGCTTTTTTTTTTTTTTTTTTGGTGGTACGTGGGCCTCTCACTGTTGTGGCCTCTCCCGCTGCGGAGCACAGGCTCCGGACGCGCAGGCTCAGCGGCCACGGCTCACGGGCCCAGCCGCTCCGCGGCATGTGGGATCTTCCCGGACGGGGGCACGAACCCGCGTCCCCTGCATCGGCAGGCGGACTCTCAACCACTGCGCCACCAGGGAAGCCCATGGGAGAAACTCCTTCTAAGGCTCGTCTCTAGGAAACGTTCTTTGATTCCCCAAGAGCGGCCGCTTGGCCCCAGCATTCCCGTCTGGTCACCCTCACACACCTCCACCTCTTCTCCTTATGGAGTTGAATTTATGTCTGCTGACCGCTTCTCCCACCCGGATCCTGGGTGTGTTCTGTCTCCTCCAGGGGACACGTGGATTTTCCTGGAGTCACATTTCTAATAAAGGAGCAACTTCCATGTTCGAGCCGTCTAAAACTGGACGGGGCTGCCTGGGATGGAGGGACCTCTCTGTCAACGGAGGCTTCAAAGGTGGCTGGTTGTACATTAGTAGCAGGTGCTTTTGAGTCTGGAACATAGCAGGCATCGGTAAACATCTGTTAAATAAAGGCCAGCATCACTCACTCGCCTCCTACAGTGTATAAGTATCTCATAAAAATCTGGGATTTTGTTCTGATGGGGCCAGCCAGTTGGGTCCCAAAGTTATGCTGCTGTGGGAGGGTCCTTACCGGGAGACGCTAACCTGGAGGGCCGTCTTTAGGTAAGAGGACCTGACTTCACCACGGGAAGAGAGCCTCATCTATGGTGAGCTCAGGGTGCTGAGTGCTGGCCGGAGCTCAGCGGAGGTGCCCTGGGGTCTGGAGGGCGGGATGACACGTTGCAGGCCAGATTAGCGGTTCCTCATAACAGGCTGTGCTTATCTCACCGCGGCATCCTGAGCCCTTCCCTGTGTTTGAACATCCCAGCCTTGCCTTGGCTGGGCTGTGGGAGACAGCGGGGAGGTGATGAGACCTGATTGGAACATGACAGTCTGGGAGAGCCAGCACCATGCTGGGGAGAGTCCCGGGGAAGGAGCATCTTGGGGTGGTGTGAAGTCTTCCCACTGACCATCTGGGCCGCTGTCAGTCTTCCTTCTGTCGAGGAGGCCAGGGGTTTCCTCGCTCCAGCTCCTTCACTGAGGGGACGTTGGGATCCCCGAGCAGGGAGGACTTGGTGAGTAGTTCTGTGCCTCTGCTGACCGTGTGTTCTTTTTTCCTTACACACACGTTCCAAGCAACTCCTGGATGCCAGGCGCTGAGGAAGCAGACGGGGAGACAGGCCCTGCTCGTCAGAGTTGGGTGGGTCTGAGGTCCAGGAGCTCCCCACGTCAGCATTCCCTGTGTCTGCTCCCTCCTACAAGCTCAGCCTCCATTCCACCCTGTCTGTTCGATGCAGCGGGCGTTCCTGAGGCACTGCATGGAAATCCTCTGGAGGGTTTGCTGAAGTGTGGGGTGCTGGTCCCGCCCGAGTGTCTGCTTGAGCCGGTGTACCAATCAGCTCCCCAAGGCGGGCGATCCAGGGACCACGCTCATTACGGTGGAAACCTTGCCTTCACAATGCCCACATTCTACTGCAACAGCGTCCTTGCGAGACCTCAGGTCCCGGTGATACTCCTGACCTTTTACCCAAGAGAAGACTGAAGGGCAGAGAGATTCCAGGACGGCACGGCACCCTCTCCTTTTCCCGTGTCCTTCCTCACAATTTATAGTTATGCTATTTGGGGGTTAGCTTTTTCAGTGGCCGCCTCCTTCCTTGAATGTGAATCTCTCGGGGGGCAGAGGTCATGCGCATGTTGTTCACTGTTTCCCGAGTGTCTACGACAATGCCTGGCGCACAGTAGGTGCTCAGCAGGCATTTGGATGAGGAATGATGACTGATGGCTGGCTCGTCCTAGAGTTGGGAGCGGGTCCTGACCATCTGACTTTTAGAAGCACACCTAACCATGGCCCTTCACCTGTCCCCCAGTGCCCCTGGGCCCCAGGAGCCCGGAGCCCAGAGGGCTGCCACAGTGGGGTCCCGAGGACACCCCGCCCAGGTCTGGTGCCAGATGGAGGGGAAGGTGTGCGGTGGGGGAGGGCTTGTCTCAAATTTACCCCCCGCCCCCACCTCTTTGGCTGCCTCCTACCTCTCTGTCCTTCAATTTCCAAATCTGTAAAGTGAAGGTAATGACAGCACCTACCTCGTGAGGCTGTGGTAATAAGCGAGTTACCATAGCAACAGCTTATCCTCATCCAGTGCTTCCTGTGTACCAGACACTGTTCTAGTGATGGACATAGACGAGCCCATTTAGTCTGTTACTGTCCCCTCGTTACAGCCGAGGCCCAGAGAGGTTCAGTACTTGCCCAAAGTCACACAGCTCGTAAGTGGCAGAACCGTTGAAGAAGTCATACCTGGACTGTGTGGTTCCGTTCGCTGGACAATGCTGGCTAGTGGAACTTGTTCAAGAAAACGTCAACTCTGAACTGTCTTCTCGGGCGGCACCGCCCCGGCAGCCCCAAGGCCCTCAACCCGCTCCGCCAGGGGACAGCCCCAGTCCCGCTCCCACCGCCTCCCGCCCCAGGACCTTCCCTGGCCAGCTCACTGGGGAATTCCCAGGGGGCAGGATGGGGAATTCCGGGGATGGAGGAGAGCCCGTCCTAAGGGCTGGGAAATCTCCGCCTTCCACGTGGCCTGCCTCTGAATAGGGGACCAGCTTGGTCCAGGACAGGAGTTTCGGCTGGGGAGGCCGACCCGCGAGGGGGCCGAGTTGGGCACCCCAGGAGGGTGGGGTGGAATGGCAGGTGCATCTCCACAGCCCCCGGGGTCGGCCCGGGGAACCCACCCGGTGGAGACTCCGACAGCCGCAGGGTCTGTGGGCAGGGCTCGGAGCGCAGGCAGCCCTGAACTTCCATCTCTGAACATCTGGTTCCACCTAGTGGCCTCTGACATCCCCACTGCCCCAAAGAGCCAAGGGAGCCCAGGACTGGCAGGCGGGGTGCCCTCGCAGCGGCCAGGGTTTACAGAACTCCTGCCCCGAGGTGCAGTCGGTACGGGATATTCAGAGCAGAAGCAGCAGAGGGCTGACGGGCTGGGGTCGGCGCTGTGCTGGTGTGTGCCTGGCCCTGGCGCTCGATTTCCCTGGTTGCAGTTTCCACATCTGAAAAATACGAGAGTTGGTGTAGAGCCTCTTCAGGACCCCTTTTGAACTTCTGTCAGGCTACGCAAAGGAGTGGCTAAGAATTTCAGCTTTGGAGTTGGACAAACCTGCAATTTGGATCCCAGCTGTGTGTCCTTGGGAAAGTTACTTTCCCTCTCTGAGCTGGGGTAAGCATGTAAAGATGAAGTATGATGATTCTACCAAGTGTTTACGGTGGCCTGGCACTGGTGAGCGCTCACTAAATGGCTGGTGATGACTCTGTTTGCCCGAACCACCACGAGGCAGGTGCTGGGTTTCAAGGACAGCAGCTAAGTGCCGGGAGCCGCAGGTGTGAAGGCGCTGACTTGCTGCGGGGTGGGCTGGGGGACAGCCCTCCAGGATTCGGGAAGCACATTCTGAGGGTGGACTCCAGGATGCTCAGGCCGAGGGCGGGGCACCCCGTGCATCTCCTGCAGTCCTTCCTCGGCCCTTTCCTGAGGCCGGAGAGGTGGAGGTAGGAGGCCTGGCCTCCCTCTGCCGCGGAGGCTGGGGTGGCGACAACGAAGGGGCCAGTTTGGTCCTTGTCTGATTTCTCGATGGGCCTCTCATCTTCGCTGTGACACTCTGAGGCCCAGACAAGCCTGGCCCTGCAGCCCCCATGTCCCTGTTCCCACACGAAGAATAAACAAGAAGAAGGCTGAAAGGTAAGATCTTCCAGAAGCCCAAGATGCTTCCCTTATCTTGCCTGAGGGTGCACGAGGTTCTTCTTCCTCCGCCCCCTCCGTCCCCTTTCCCTGGACCCCTGTTTTCACACAGCACGTTGGGCCTCTGGGTAGGACAGAGCTTTCTGGTCAGAAGGTCTTCTCGGAAAGTCAGTTCTGGGTTGGTCCCACTCCGGGAGCCCCGGCTGGTGTCTGCTGACGGACTGTGAGTGACCTTTGTCTCTGGCCACCCAGATGGCCCGCCTTCCCTCTCTGGCCTCGAGGGAGTGGGAACCCAGCCACTTCCTCTCCTCACTTTCTCTTCGTTTTCTCATGAGTGTGGGAGCTCCTGGGGCCTCACCCTGCGCCCTCCCCGCTAAGTGTCTGCACAGCCCTGGGCAGCCGCAGCCCCACCTCTACCCCCGTATCTCTGCATCCTGCTGCAGCCTTTCTCTTAGGCCGCAGGTGACTCTTTCCTTCATCTCTACCCAGACCACTCACCTGCACAAGCAGAGGTTTTCGCCCAACCTCACACCAGACTCCTCACCTTTCCTGCCCAGGTGAGTGTCTCGCTGTCACCGCTTTGACCTGTCCCTCCCACACACAGCCTTCGGCTTTCCTGGACTCCGCTTCTCACCATCTTCTAGACAGCTGCGTCTTGACAGGTGCCCCTGCCTCAGGCTGCGTGACCCCAGCCGTCGTCAGGGATCCTCCCCAGGGACGTGCTCAAGCCACGTCCTCTGCTCCGCAAGCCGCAGCCCCCCAGTTCCTCCAAGGTAAGGCGTACACCCCGGGCCTGGAGTACAAGGCCCTTCCCGGTCCTTCCTCTGCTCGCCTCCCAGGCTCCTTGCCCTCACGCCCCTCCCTGCTCCCTTGCTGGCCGCCTTGCTGTCCTTGCGCTGCACCCTGCTGTCCCACCCCCGTGGCTTTGCAAATGCTGCTTCTCCCTGAGCACCCTTCCTTCCCTGTTGTCTGTCTGGGGAGCTTGAAGCCGCTCCTCAAGGTCCATTTAAAAGTTGCCCCCTCTGGGAGGCCCTCCAGATGCCTCCAGCCTCCTCCGGGCTCCCTTGCCTTTCATAGCA
This sequence comes from Aethalodelphis obliquidens, assembly GCF_003676395.1. Classification (NCBI taxonomy): domain Eukaryota; kingdom Metazoa; phylum Chordata; class Mammalia; order Artiodactyla; family Delphinidae; genus Aethalodelphis; species Aethalodelphis obliquidens. The sequence continues at coordinate 3,097,445 of NW_020838041.1, forward strand.
TCCATCCCTAAGCTATAATTATTTATTTACATATTTATTCCCCCCCCCCCCCCCCCCCCCCCCCCCCCCCCTTCATGGCAGAGGTCTTTTAGGTTTTTGTACCGAGTGTCTAGAACCCAGCAGGTGCTCAGGAAAGACCTGTTGCTGCAAACGTCCGCCCGCCTTGTGTCCGGATCAGAACGCGGTGCTTTAAGTTTCGGGCGGCCGTTCCTTTCAGGGGAACTTTGTGTGGTTCGCGGGAAGCAGGTGGACCCGTGCCCACTGAGAACAGCGATGGTCAGAAGGTCTGGAGTCAGGCCCAGGCCCCGGGCCAGCTGGGCCAGGTTTAGCTCTGGGTAAGTGACTGGCCACCTCTCCAGCCCGAGACACGGGCATGAGGGTGCTCGCCCTGCAGGGCCGTGGTGAGGGTTCATCCAGAAGCCGGCTGAGTGCGGGATCTCATCAGGTTCAGTAAATGACAGCGACAGTGATTATCCAGCCTCCTGAGGACGGGCCGGCGCCCTGCCTCCACCCCACCCTGCCCCCGCCCCCGCCCCCGCCCCCCAGGACCCCAGCGTCTGAGGCCGGGGGCGCCCGGCCTCTGGGGGCCGCACAGGTCTGAGCGCTGCTGCCCGGGGGCCCGGGGAGGCGTGTCCTGCGGATGGCACAGAGAGCCCTGTGTCCAGCAGAGGGCCCAGCCCTGCCCTGCCTGGTGGCTTAGGGGTGGGGATGGAGGGGGTGCCGGAGCCGGCTGGCAATGCCAGACGCCCGATGGGGGCGGGCCCACCGGCCAGCTGCCCGTCGAGTCGGCCCTGCACTCGGTCCGGCCTCGCCTCCGCTTGTGGGCAGCCACTGCCGCTCATCCGGCCATGCGGTGGCCGTGGCCTCTGGCCATCTGTCTCGCTGTGGCGTTAGCGGCGGGTCCCGGCAGGGTCCCCGGGGGCGTCCCCCTGCGCCGGGGCGGGCGTGGCACCGAGGAGGAGGCCAAGGGGGTGCAGCAGTATGTGCCCCAGGAGTGGGCTGAGTACCCCCGGCCCATCCGCCCCACTGGGCCGCAGCCCACCGAGCCCCAGGTGGCCGCCAGCGCCCACCCGGACCGGGCCGTGGTCCCTGGGGGCAGCAGGCAGGAGCCTCGGGGCAACACGACGGGGACGCCGGGCCGGCGGCTGCAGATCCAGAACCCCCTGTACCCGGTGACGGAGAGCTCCTACGGGGCCTACGCCGTGCTGCTCCTGGCCCTGGCGCTGTTTGCCGTGGGCATCGTGGGCAACCTGGCGGTCATGTGTATCGTGTGGCACAGCTACTACCTGAAGAGCGCCTGGAACTCCATCCTCGCCAGCCTGGCCCTCTGGGACTTTCTGGTCCTCTTCTTCTGCCTCCCTGTCATCATCTTCCACGAGATCACCAAGCAGAGGCTGCTGGGTGACGTGTCTTGCCGGGCTGTGCCCTTCGTGGAGGTGAGTGTGTGTCCCGCTAGAGCCCACGGGGTGGTGGTGGGGGGGGCGCTGCCGGATGTGGGCTGCGAGGGTGTGCGAGGCCCCGCAGGCCTGGGGCTCTGTCTCGCTGCTTCTCCCCCAAGACAAATGCAGGATTGGCTCCTGGGAGCTCTCAGGTACCCGAGCGAGCAGGCGGGTGTCAGGGCCCTGGGGCCAAGTCTGTGTCCACTCCCGGGAGTGCAAACACGGAAGGAAGGAAAGACCCTCCCTCACTGCGACTCTCGTCGCCGCCATCACCGTCAGACGTCTCCTCCATCCTCTGGAAGGAGAGAGCTGGTTCTGGGGCTGCAGCTAAAGCAGGGGCTCTAGCGTCAGCTTCTGTCCCTGGCGTATTGGGGCGTCCCTGGGCAGGTCACAGCTCCCCTCCCATTTCACTGTCTCCTGACCAGAGGGTAGACCACTTGGCCCTCCAGCTGCGGCTCCAAGGTGCCCACTGGCCCCACCTCGGGGAACTTCCACGCTGGGATGAGCACGTGGGTGTTGCTCACACGGATACAGCTTACTCCAAACAGTGCAAAGATACACCAATATGTGTGCATTTACGTGGGACACAGCGAGGCCAGCATGTCTGCCCAGGAACGGGAAATCAGCCTGCGGCATTCTGCATGTTACTTACGCTGTGGGAGGAGGAAGAATGAGCGCTGGGGTGACTGTGGCCTCCGTCCCCGCAAACGCTGCTTTCCCCCCGAGACAATGGGAGATGCTGAGTGAGTGGGCAGCCGGCCTGGGTGGGGAAGGAATTAGGATCAGCGTCTGGACACTGTCCTATTCCCAGCTCTGTCCCCGTCCCGTGACTTAGCGATGGTTTCATATCCGGACAGACTGTCTGAGGCTCAGCGGGCGGTACAGCCCTTTCCTGACCTTCCCAGCCCAGGGAGACCACCTAACGGTGGCCCCAAGTTGCTCAGACCTGAAAGAGGCCCTCCGGCCGGGGACAGCCCTTGCATCTTAGTGACCTGGCACTCAGAGCCCAGGAGAGCTGTGGGAGGTCAGAGCCAGGGTCTTGGAACTGGGCAGACTGGGTCAGAGCCCGGGCTCTGCTGAGTGGCCGTGGTTAGCCACTTAGCCTGCCCAAACCTCTGCTTCCCTCTCTGTGAGTCGGGGCTGACCACCATCACCATAGCTGAGTGAGTCCCTGAAGGCTCACATGTGTGACGTCTACAAAGGGCTTAGGACTGAAATAATTCAGTACGTGGTGGATTTTACTGGGAAAGGTCTAAGACCCCTGTGAGCGCTTGTCTGCATGGAGCTGGCGGCCGAGGAGAGCCCGGCCCTGCCCCCTGCCCGACTGTGGGTCCCAACACACCTGATACGCAGGCTGCCGCCTAACCCCCTCCACGGCCTGGAGGACAGAGGTGACCCCTGAGCCCTCCCTGGAGGCTGGGGTGACGGGTGAGAGTGGAGGGACGAATGCACCGCCCAGCACCCTTTTGTAGGGAGGCCCCAGGAGACCCCAGGAGGGAACAGGAGGCAGCTAAATACAGTTTGGGACCATTTTTGAGATGCAGGAAAGGAGAGGGCGTGTTGTTTAGCCTGAGCCCTGGCCTGGGGCCTGCCTGGAGATGGGGCAGGAGCCAGCCGGAGAGGGGAGTGCTTGGACGGAGGGGGGAACTGAGCACAGCCCTGAGTGTGCCCAGCCATCATCTGAGCTGGGAGCACCGCCCCAGCCCTGTCACTTCTCTCTGCCACTTTCTTCCCTGCTGCTCTGGCTTCCTCTCTGCTCACCGGGTGGTTTTCCTGTGTGCTCTGTGAGCTGCCTGCGGGGAGTGGGCACAGGCCCACTACGTCCCCACTCGGGCTGGCCCTGGGCCTCTCGGGGCAGGGCGAGGAGGGTGGGAGAGTGTATGCCCTGCACCCCCAAGGCCACTCCCCCCATGGACATGGTGGGTGAGGCCATCCAAGCACCCGGCAGGCCCAGGAGCCCTACGTCTCCGTCCATGTTTGTCCTCAGAGATGATTTCCCAAAGTCTCAGGAGCACAAGGGGCTGTAGGGCCTAGGTCGCTCGTCCCTGGGCCCAGAGGCAAGGCAGTGGGCGCAAGAGTCGGGCGGCCGGCAGGGGAACCTCAGCTCTGCCGTCCACCAAGGCCCTGGTCCCGCCTGAGCCCGGTCTGTCCCGTCAGACCCTGGCCGTGAGATCTGAAATGCCGCTGAATGGCGGTGCCACCACTGTCCTTCCCACGCCTGCCGTGCGCTTCCAGTCTGAGCCAGCCCCTCGGTTGCCTGGGGCTGACCCCCGCCTCTCCCCCCACCACGCCCCCTCGCAGGTCTCCTCTCTCGGCGTCACCACCTTCAGCCTCTGCGCCCTGGGCATTGACCGCTTCCACGTGGCCACCAGCACCCTGCCCGAGGCCAGGCCCATCGAGCCGTGCCCGTCCATCCTGGCCAAGCTGGCGGTCATCTGGGTGGGCTCCATGACGCTGGCTGCGCCCGAGCTCCTGCTCTGGCAGCTGGTACAGGAGCCCGGCCCCGCTGCGGGCCCCGTGGACGCGTGCGTCATGAAGCCCTCCGCCCGCCTGCCCGAGTCCCTCTACTCGCTGGTCTTGACCTACCAGAACGCCCGGATGTGGTGGTCCTTCGGCTGCTACTTCTGCCTGCCCGTCCTCTTCACGGTCACCTGCCAGCTGGTGACGTGGCGGGTGTGGGGTCCGCCCGGCAGAAAGCCGGAGTGCCGGCCGGGCCAGCAGGAGCGGCACGAGGGCCAGCTCAGCGGCACCGTGGTGGGCCTGACCGCCGTCTACACCCTCTGCACCCTCCCCGAGAACGTGTGCAATGTCGTGGCCGCCTACCTCTCGGCCACGCTCACCCGCCAGACCCTGGACCTCCTGGGCCTGGTCGGCCAGTTCGCCACCTTCCTCAAGGCGGCCGCCACGCCCGTGCTCCTCCTGTGCGTGTGCCGGCCGCTGGGCCGCGCCTTCCTGGACTGTTGTTGCTGCTGCTGCTGCGAGGGCTGCGGCGGGGTGGCAGCCACCGACGGCCCCGATGCCAAGCTCCAGACGGGGCTGTCCACCTCTGTCTACTTCCACAAGCCCCGGGAGGCGCCCCCGCTCCTGGCCCTGGGCACGCCCTGCTGAGGCTGGCCGGCCGTGGCAGGGGGAGCTCTGTCCAGAGATGGACTCGGCTCCCCCGGCTGGGGTCTGGGTATGTTGGAGCCCCCGGCCGAGCCCCTTCTCGGGGGCGGCCCGCCTGTCCTCTTGCTGGGGGGCGGTGATCCCCCAGGTCCTCAGAGCTGCCCAGAGACTCTCCATCCCACCGGCTGGGAGCCAGAACCTCACCTGCTCCCAGCCTCACTCTCCCCTCTCCATCTGGAGCTCGACTACACTTTACTTTGCCCCTCTCGGCATCGCCCATCCTGGACGGGGGCCTTGGGGGCCAGCAACCGGTCTCTTCTCTGCACAGGATGGGCCCAGCCCTGGACGCCCCCTCCAGGTGCCGTCTCTTCTCCAGGAGCATTTCTGTCTCTGTCCTCCTCCTTCTCTGACGTACCCTGGTTGCCCGGTCCCCCCCAATCCCGGTCAGGTGCTCCCCTGTAGAAGACCCTTCTTGGAAAACAATAAACTAGGTAGAACTACCCCTGTGCCCACGGGCCTTTCTTGTGCCACATCCCGGCAGTGCCCTCCTGGCCACCTTTGGCCCTTCCTGGCCTGTGGCTGGTGTCCTGTCCAGCCTGGGGTCCTGTGGCTTTGAGGGCAGAGTGGACGGAGGGGCTTGGGAGCTGGGGCACTGTGTCCTCAGGCTGGCCTGAGCCCAGCCGTCCCTGGGAAGTAGAAGGCTGCAAACTTATCTCCCCGGGAGCCCCCGCTGCTGTTCCTCCCTCCCCACAAAGCCCCCATTCGAGGGCAACCAGCAGCCTGGGGGGCTTCCAGCCTCTCTGAGAGCTGCCCTTGTTTGGCTTCTTAGAACAGACTGTTTAGCCTACAGACGGCCCAGCTGCCTGCCCCCCGCCCGCCCCACCCCACCCCCTTCCCGGCAGGCAGAGCTCCATCGACAGCCCCACAGAGCCTTCTTTCCTCTCTCTGGTCCCCCCCACCCCCCACGACAGGGGGCCCTTCCAGAGGCCCCTTAGCCCCGCCCGGGCCCAGCGAAGTTGGCATGAGGTCAAACAAAGGGACACCTTGGCCTAGGCAAACAGACCACTCCCCGCCCCGCAAGCCCACCCTTCCCATCTGAAGCGCAGCTCGGGCTCCCGCGGAGCTCCTGCTGCCAGCTCTGCCTGGATCACCTGCGCAGGGCCTCAGGAGGGTCCCCAGGGCAGGGTCGGGGAGGCACAGGCATTGCCCGGTGCCCTGGGCTCCATTCTCCTCTGCCCACCCCACCCATACCCCCCGGCCTCAGCCCGGAGCCAAGCCTCCTTCCCCCACTCCTGCGGATCTTAATGGCCTTGTTCTCTCCCCCTGGCACCCACCCTCAGGACGGGTGATGCCAAGAGAGAGGGAGGCCGTTGCTAGGCGATGGCGCTGCTGGCTGCACGCTCTTTGTGCGGGAGAGACACCCACCCGTTTCTCGGCCGACCGCTGCCACAGTGACCAAAGCCCCCAGCTCTGTCTGCAGCAACTTAAGACGGTGGGGGGAGCAGGCTGGAGAGGAGACCAAGGACAGGCTTGTGGTGCTGAGGTGACCGGGGCCCTTCCCTCTCCCCCCACCCCAGCCCCAGTCCCAGATGCACCAGCAGCCTCCTATGGGATGGAGGAGGGGGGCCAGGGTGAAGGCGGGACGCGCAGGCCGAGGATGGGAGGCTGGGGGCGGGGAGGGGGCACCGCCGCATCCTGTTTGGGGGCTCTGCCACAAAGGGGCCCCTGCCCCTCCCTGCGGTTCTGAGGCCCTGCCACCACCGCTGCCCTGGGCCCCGCCAACGTGAGTGGCTTGCAGGATTAGTCAGCAGGCCAGCAGGCCTTGGGAAAGAGCCACTGTCTCTCCGGCTAGGCCAGCTGGGGGAACAATGTGGCATTTGTTGCCTAGGGGTCCTGGGCTTGGGGTGGGGCGGCAGCTGGCAGTGGACTTGAGCTGGGTCTTTAGGGGACCAACCCTGAGCCCTGATGTCAGCCAGGTGGAAGGAGGGCCAACCCACTGAGCCGCCCGGACTCCGTCAGTATGCGCACCTTGCACTGAGAATTGCCTCCCTTGGGCCGGACTGGACGCAGTTACTGGACCCCATCAGTTAAACAGGAATAACCCCCCCTCACAGAGGCCTGGAGTCATTGAATGAGACAAGATACATAAAGCTCCCGGCATGACGCCTGGCACCTTCCTTCCCTCCCTCCCTTTGGGGGTTCAATTCTCCAGAACTGCAGAGCAGGCTTGGCCAGGCGTGCAAAGGGCCCCCCCATGCTGGTGTACATATACGCAGTCTGTCCTACGAAGCACCTGCTGTGTGCTGGGTGCAGGCACTGGGGCAGGAGGATGCCTGCTTGCTGGCGACCAGCCCATCTTGTCTTAATCTCCTCAGAGGACGCAGGAGGCGAGAAAGGCAGCTCATCCCTAAAACTCCCCATCCCGCTCGCCAGACCAGTGACTGTTGGTCCTGTCCCAGCCTCCCAGGCCGTGGCATCTCCAGCCACCTCAGCAGCCACGAGGGCCCAGGGGACAGCCCGGCCCCAGCTTCGACCTCCTCGACCAGGGGGCACGTGTCCTATCCTTTAGGGGTTGCAAGGAACCTGAAGTCATCTAGCTCCCTCCGCCAAATTCCATCTGCATTCTCTCCCCAAACTCCCCGGCAGTGGGGAAGCCCTCTCCAGGCAGGCCATTCCTCCCTGCGGTTCTGATGACCAGGAGGCTCCAAGAGGAAGCGGCGAGGAAGGGCCGGTGAGCTCAGAGCCACCAGGGAAGGCCCTGCTCCCAGGACGGTGCAAGGGGCTTCCTCCCTGCAGAGGTGCGGCGAGAAGGGGTGGAGCCTTCAGCAGGGCCGGACCTTCCGCAGGGCCGCTCCGTCTCCAGGCTGAGGGGAGCCAGGGGGCGGGGCTTACGGTAAAAGTGGGTCAAGATGGCCCCGGATTTGGGAAGCGGGGCGCAAGCCTCCGAGGCCACGGCTGCGGGCAGAGGGGACCAGCTCTAGGAGTGGAGTGGGCTGGGAGGGGCCGGGGGTGGGCAGGGAAGGGAGGGCACGGCCTCTGCCGGGAAGCCAGCAGCCTGGACACCAACAGAGGAGCCGCTAAGGGTGGTAAGCCGTGGGCTCTGCAGGCCCGGCACTGCCCCCGCGCCCCCCAGGACAATTCACCGGCTTCTCCACCTCTGGCTGCAGGTGGGGGCCTGGACAGACTCCAGGAAGCGGGCTCCGTCCCGCACACACCGGGTGCAGCCGGGCAGTTCCGGACACAGACCCCCTCCATTCCCCTGGCAGCTGCTGGCTCAGAGCTGGGGACACAGGAACGTCCGACTAGAGGAGGCGGCAGGGCAGGAGCCGGCGCGCTCGCGGGGGCTGCTCTGTGAAGGGCCATTGTGCGCCCGGGCGAGCGCGTGCCTCCCTTTGGCTGGGTGCGCCCAGGGTCGGGAACCAGAGTCCCCAGCCTGCCGGGCCGTGGACGGAAATAAAAACCGCACCGCGCACCCCCCCAACACAAAATTGTCATTTATTCTTGTTGTTGTTAGGAGGCAAAAAAATGTACAGATACAAGAATCATTTTCCAAACAGAGGTTAAATATGAGCTGAAAAGTGTAAAAAAGGAAGAGGGACATCACTTTACAAATCATTAAACAAACAGAAAACAAAACCCAAAGAACCAACCCCCCATGCCGAGTTCTCTCCTTGTGCAACTCTGCAAAACGAGAACAGAAAATGAGGTGGCCCGTGGAGGTGACGGCCCGGAGCTGGGAGCCAGGAACAGGCGGGAGGGGCTGCTAGGGCGCTGGCCTCCTGCCCCTTCGGCCCCCGGTCTCCGGCGCCTGCTTGTGCCTGGTGGCCATGCTGAGGCTGGGGGCAGAGAAGGGCGTCTCCGGAAGCTCCCGTCAGCCTGTAACATTCAAACACTGCGGAGACAGGCCAGACTGGGAAGTGGAGACAAACGGGACGTGGGGACGGACACCCGTGCCTGGGCTGGTACCTGCCCCTGTGCCAGCCTCACCTTTCCTGATCTGAACCGGCCCCAGCTAACCCCGCTATTCTCCTTCTCTCCAGACCGCCCCCTCCCAGATCCTGACTGGCCCCTGCAGCATCAAATGGTTGATTTTAGTCTTTGCTTAAATTAAAAAATTAAAATATATATACATATATATACTGTACACACAGGACAATAACAGAAGAGTGTGGGAAAGGGAAGCCGGGAGCGGGACAGGAGAGGAGGCGGGGCTGTGGGGCGGGGCTTCAGAGAGGGAGGGAAGCAGGGCGGCGGAGAGACAAAGGGAGAGGGGAGGGGGGAGGTTAGAGGACCGGAGGGGAGCAATTTATTTTACAATAAAATCGGGAGTTCAAACCTCAGCAGAACAGGACTCTGGGACCCCCAGAGGGCCCCTCCCCACACCAAGTAAGGAGGGGTGGGCTTGGGGGGCGGCGGGGGGAGGGGGCGGGAGCTCGGCTTCAGATCCGGAGGGCGGTCCCTGGTCCGAGGGGGCGGGGCCGCAGTCTCAGCTTCTCCGTGACTTTGAGTGCTGGATAAGCCACTGTAGGGTGATGTCTGCGGGGCAAGAGAGGAGGTTACAGGGCTTCAGGGCTGGTTCTCCTGAGGGTAGAGCACACACCTGGCCGGGGCGGGGGGGGAGGGGGCGCGCTGCAGCTAGGGTCAACTCTAAGGGCATCACAAGCCCAGCTTCCAGCTGCCAAGCTCCGAACAGCCCCTGATGGGTGCAAGGGCGTCTGGCTGCGGTGAAAGAGACGGAGCCATAGGACGAGTCCCTCAGACCAGAAGGGTCCGACCCTACGACGTCACAGGCAGGGAGTGAGCCCCAAGGAGAGGGGGTATTTGCCCACGATCACACACCAGTTGACGGCAGAGCTGGGGTGATGCTCAGCATCGGGGCTTCCCGCTGCCTGTCCTGCCCAGGAGAGCCACGGCGCTCCGGGCTCCAAGGAGAGAGCCACCGGCTGCCTTCGCCTCCTGCCCTCCCCGCGAGCGCAGCGACGCCCCCAGACCCACCGATGTTGTCCTTTTCTTTGCAGGAGATGGAGTAGCAGCAGATCTCTCGGTCCTGGATGGCAGACAGATTCCTGCAGGGGACCAGAGCTGTCTGCTGAGGTTGCCACTGAGCAAGGGGCTGGGAGCCGGGGGCCGGGCGCGGGGGCGGTCGGGGATAGAGGGACGGGGAGGGGGAGGGGCGAAGGGCGGGGCTCGGGCAGGCGCGCTCTAGCGCCACCAAGCGGTGGGCGCCGAGAGCAGCAACGAGCCCTCTGCTCTGGCGCCTGGGAGTTTGGGGAGCAGGGAGGAAGGACAGGGAAGAGTGGCCAACTCACATTTTCTCGATCAGCTCCTTCTCATCCAAGGCTCCCGGGAGGTCTCGCTTGTTGCCCAGGACTAGGACCTGCCGAGAAGGGAGGGCAGGGCTCGGTCCAGGGCAGCCACGGCCTGGCTGCCCCGAGAAGGGGGCTGGCTTCCGCAGCCCCGTTGCATCCGCACCCCTCCCTCCCCCCACCGCCAGCAGTGTTTACCCCCACCTGCCCCCAGCGGTCCCCGGCCTTCCCGGCGAGCCCCCGACCCTCCCACTCCACTCGGGGCTGACCGGGATGCCCTGCAGCTGGGGCTTGTCCAGTAGGTTGTGGAGTTCATTCTTGGAGGCCTCAATCTTCTCTTGGTCAGCGGCATCCACCATGTACCTGGGGGGCGGCAGGTGGGGACAAGCTGACACCACAGGCTGCGGGGTTGGGGGGGAAGGAGCTGCAGCAGCTCTGGCTCGACACCCGGGGTCTCCGCCACCTGGGATGGCTCAGGCAGGTGCTCTGAGAATGTCTTCTGAACTGATGGGAGTGAGAACCTGCAGGGGCTGCTGCGGCCGGCCCTTGTCCCATCCCCCAGACCTCTGGAGAAGCTGCCGCTCCGGTGGCAGCGCTGGGCCCCATAGGATTAGACCTAAGTCCTTCCCAGAGTGACCCGCTTACGTTCTCAGGGCAGGGCTGTTTAGACAAGGGGGTGAAAACAGCAAAGGAAGCCCCAGAAGACTTTCCTGCATCAAAATGTTTTTTTAAAAATCAGGTTGGGGACTTCCCTGGTGGTCCAGTGGTTATAGGACTCGGAGCTTCCACTGCAGGGGGCAAGGGTTGGATCACTAGTCTGGGAACTAAGAGCCTTCATGCTGTGCGGCCAAAAATTTTTTTTAAATAATAATAATAATAAAAACAAATCTGGTTACTGGGTGTAAGATAGGCTACAAAAATGTACTTTACAACACGGGGAATTGAGCCAATATTTTGATATAACTGTAAATGGAGTGTCACCTTTAAAAACTATAAAAAAATAAAAATACATAAAAATTTAAATTTAAAAATCATTAAAAACAACGAAAGCTGGGCTTCCCTGGTGGCGCAGTGGTTGAGAGTCCGCCTGTCGATGCAGGGGACACGGGTTCGTGCCCCGGTCTGGGAAGACCCCACATGCCGCGGAGAGTCTGGGCCCATGAGCCGTGGCCGCTGAGCCTGCGCGTCCGGAGCCTGTGCTCCGCAACGGGAAAGGCCGCAGCGGTGAGAGGCCCGTGTACCGCAAAAAAAAAAACCACCAAACAACGAAAGCTAAATGATCTTTTGTTTGGGCATATATATACGTAGAATAAAATTATTTTTAAAAAGCAAGGGAGAGAATTCCCTGGCAGTCCAGTGGTTAGCACTCGGCGCTCCCTGCCAAAGGCCTGGGTTCAATCCCGGGTTGGGGAACTAAGATCCCACAAGCTGTGTGGCACGGCCAACAATGAAAGGAAAAACAAAAGCAAGGGAATGAACCACTAAATCATACAAAATTCAGGATAAGGGTGAGTCTGGGTTGGGGGTAGGCAGGGAGATGAGGAGGGACACACAGATGCTTCAGCATGAAGTGGTCAGTCCTCTGGTTCTCAGACTGGCTGGTGGGCGTCCAGAGCGTGTGTCAAAGCAAAGGCAGCTGTACACAGGTGTGAGTCACCTGCCAACGACCACGGCCCTGCTGCACACTTACACGATGGCGCTCACTCCTCGGCAGTAGCGCTCCCACATGCTGCGGAAGCGGGGCTGTCCCCCGATGTCCCAGAGCTGAGCAAGAGAGGTGAGCGGGTGTCAGCAGCAGGCAGGCCCCCAGTCCATCCTGGCTCCCACGTGCCCCCCGCCTGCCCCACCGGAATTCCTTCTCTCTCTACGTCCCTGACTCCTAAGCCTACCTGAGCTCTTTCCCCAACTATCCGGTCGGACCCAAGCCTCTGCTTTCCTCTAGCTTCTCCTCCGGAGGCCCGACACATACAGACACGTGCACACACGCGCACACGTGCACACGCACACACACATCCTCTGCGGCCGTGGGCCTGCACCCAGGGGCCAGCTCGGCCGCGCACCTTGATGGTCACGTTCCCTTTGGTGATCTTGCGCATGTTGAAGCCCACGGTGGGGATCATGTCCTCATTGAACTGTCCCGACTGGAAGGAAGAGTCAGAATTGGAAAAGGGGCAAAAATCGCCAGGACCCAGATGCGCTGTCCGCGGCGGCCACGGACCAAAAGGCTGCGGGAATGAAGCAGAGAGGCCAGGCCGGAGCCTCTCAGGCGCCCCAGTGTCCCGGGCAGCTCCCGCGCGCCCCCTGCTTTCAAGCAAGACGGGCCATGACCAAGCCCGGTGTCCACCTCACACCCGAGCTCCCGTGACAAAGAGGCCCCTCGAAGTCGCCCGACCAGGATGGAGAAAGTCCTTCCTGAGGTCTAACCCACCTCTCTGTTGTTGGACCAGAGCCCCCTTTCTGTATCTAGCCTCCGGTGCGGCAGGTCACGTTAAACAATGTAGGTTTACACTTCCACGCGGTAGTCAATGTTCACATCAGACCGAGGGTCGGTAAGTCAGCCACGCCCCAAAGGCAACGCGCAGCAAGCAACTTCTGGGTTTCTTTGTACTGTACCCATTTGTAGGATGGGTACCCCTCACCGTGCACCCCGACTAGACCGAGAGCTCTTGGGAGAGGAGCCATGTCTACACTGACATTGGTGAACGTTCACCCAGTAAGTAGAAGTTAACCGTAATTCTGTTTCCCATAACCCACTTTCAAATTCTAACAATTCCCACGTCTCCCCTCTAAATTGTCTCTAAGATTGTTCTAAACTAGCCACAGGACTCTATTAAGGCCAGACCAAACTCCGCTCAAGGTCATCTCCACGTTCACATGTAGGACACCTCCGCTTCTCCCCCAGACGCAGGCTGAAGGAGCTGGGGCTTACTTAACCTTGAACCTGAGGGGACAGCCTTGTTCCCTTACGATGTCACTGTCTTCTACCAGGTGGGAGGAGTAATTTGCCTAAGGCCACACAGAGTGGTCAGGGGCTCTGACCATTGGCCAAAGTGTAGGACATGATGGCCTCTCATTCAGAGCCTGTGAGTCTGAATGAAGAACCCCCCCTGAATGAGACGGATGGATTCCCTTTTATCTTCAGGAATCACCTGAGCTCGTTCACCAAGTCCCTCAGATGTGAGCACTGAGCCCAAGACTGACGCTCAAGAGAAGACGGATGAGGGTTCCCAACCTGGAGGCCGAAGAGGGGCTCGGAGACCCCCTGAAGGGGCGCACAGTCTGTATGTGCACATTTCTGTTTGTATGTACACGCCTCTGGGGAAAGGGTCTCTGTTTTTTATCAGATATCAAAAGGGTTCAAGAGCCTCTAACAGTGAGGAAACGTGAGGAAAAGGGAGTGCCCTGACGAGGGTTTGCTTTTGGCTAAGCAGGGAGGACCATGTATGCTTTAACTCCGCGAACCCCAACAGGGTGCAGGTGGAATGGGGCACCCACTGGGCCCAAGCCCACTCCATCCCTAACCGGGCAGATGAAGAATGTGGTCCTGAGGAAGGAAGCCCAGCTCTTGTTTATCCCTCATCGTGGAGGAGCTTGGACAAGACACTTGGACCTCTCTGGGCCTCAGGCTTCCTTCTGTGAAATGGCAGAAAAGGGTTTTGGTTTCCTAAATATTGGCAAATGGGGCTCACAAAGTGCTTGGAAATGGTTTCCATACATGAGGAACCATCATGCTCTTTGGCCACCCAGAACATTCCCAGGCTCCCATAGAAATGAAAAGCCCAGCCTGGCAGAATGTGATCCTGGACAAAGGAGGGTTCCAGGAGGACCCTCAGGGAGCCAGGCTCCCCGGCCTCAGTATTTCCAGTTCAGCTGTGAATCAGAGCTAAGCTGGAACCAGTCACTACTGCATTTCCCGGCTAAGGCCTCAGATCTCACAAGCTCCTCGTTCAAGGTCAGCAGGCACCCTAACGTCATCTGGAGGAACCCCCGGCTCAGACTTGAATGTCCTCTGGCTCATCCCTCCTGGGTCAGCTCCAACACTCCAAAGTGCTTTCTAATGAGTCAAAAATCCACCTTCCCAGCTCTACCCCTTGGGTACCCCAAAGTTAGTTCTTCCCCTGGATGGCCTTTCACACTTGTGAGTATCTGAAAATGGCCTCTTGTTTCCCTCGGGCAAAACATCTCCCACTTTCTGGCAGCACAACTTTTTCAGAACTCAGACAGGAGTTCTGGGTTCTCAGATGCGCTGGAGAATCTCTTTGTGACGCTTCCCAGCTCACATTAGCCAGAGGAGCAGCTTACACATGAGCTCAATTTCCATTTACAGTCGGACTCATACAAGGAGTAGAAAAAACCCAAATGGGTAAAACCTAAGGCAAAGAAAGGCCACAAGAAGAGGCAAAGGGGATTCAGAAGGTCAGTGGTGGGCACGGGTCAGAGCCCGGGGTCCTGACTCTTCACTTCTTTCTGAAAGACACTCCACTGGGATCATACACTGGTGGGCGACAATGCCGTGGCCCTGGAGGAGCTGAGAACTCTGGACTCGGGCACTCCCACTGCAGCCCACGAGGGATGGGTGTTCTGGAGAAGCCTGTTTCGAGGGAAATTCACGCTGCACTTTCAGGATGTGTGAGTTGAGGTGGCAAATTTATGTCATAAACATGAAGGCCCGGCTGGGGGAGGGGAGGGGAGCCCTCGCTGCACCCCTTGGAAACTCCTGACCCTGGCAGTGAAACCTGCGACTCTTGGATTCCGTTTCTGACCTGCCAGAGCATCCCATTCTCTGGACACGACCAGGACACGGAACCGCCTGGGTTCCTGTGGACCCCCGCCCAGGAACACAGCTTTGTAAACGCTCTAGGAGGAGAGACTCCCTGGGGACCAGAGGTGATGCCCAGGCTGAGCCACGAGAGTAGCAGCGGCACCGACTGGTCCCCTCTCGGCCTCTCCCTGGAGACAGCCCCCCGATCTTGGCACCTCGGAGCGAAGCCACAGGCCCGCAGGACCCGAGGCCAGGCGTTGCGCTCCTGCTTTTGGAGTCCAAGTCAACACCAGGTCTAACCAGGAGCCTGCGACCAAGGGCCAGCGCCTGGGCAGACAGGAGCCCAGGAACCATCGCGCCAACAAACCCAGCCTGGGCCCGAAGAGCCTGTGCTGCTGGGTGAGCGGCCAGGAGCCCCTGGGCAGAGGTCATCGCAAACACGTTTGGGAAAGGAAGCCAGTGCCCAAACACGCCATCATGGGGTACCTGCCCCCCAGTCTCCCTCCACCCTTCTCTTCGAGGGTGGGCAGGAGGCAGGCAGGGGAGGTACCCAGGCTGGCAGGTCACACTTCTCTGCTGACCCCTGTCATGTATGGCCGCTCCACAGCTCTCAGAAACCCCCGTCTGCGGACGAGGGCCGGGTCCCCGGACACTTCAGCTCTGCCCAAGCCTTCCTCAGCCCCACATGCCCAGCCCAGCCCTCTCGGAAATGCAGGCCGCAGCCACTACTGCAGCTCAGCTCAAACACCCAGGGAGCTCATCTTCCCCTTTTTCGAGGCAGATTTTAACTCCTCCCCACCACTGCCCTGGCGCTGAAAGGCTTACACTTGCCCACCTTGGTCTTGATGACCCAAAGCCCTCAGAGCCACTCTCCCCTGTGTCCCCAGAGTGGACCTGCCCCTCCACCTCCAACTCATCCTCTGGGTCCGAAGCACCTCCTTCTCCCCTGCAACTTCCGGGCCAGGCGGGGACTCCGAGCTCCCTTTAGGATGCAGTGCGTCCTCCCCGGACCCCCAGCTGGACGCCACGGTCGAGGAGAGGTTCCCCGTGGAGAAGGAGTCTGGGCTGGAGCCCAGGGCCTCTGCCGATTCCACTCCCGCCAGGGATCCCTCCCCCCCCCCACACCCTCGTCAATAGCACCGGGGCTTCCTCTTCCGGCCAGGAGGGGTTAATCCCCCGGGGTGGGGCCGGGCCGGCCCGGGCCCCCTCCCCCAGCCTCGCGGGCATCCGTCCTGCGACCCTCCGCGCGCCGCACGGGCAGGCCCTGCACTTTCGCCCCGTCATGCGCCAGGGTGCGGGTGCCGGAGGGGGCCCGTCTCCGCGGGCGGCGGTCCCTCTGGCCTCGTGACACCCTCGGCGCCGCCGGTCCTGGGGCCCGGGCCGCGTCCCCTCGTCCCCCGCCCCTGCGCCCGGCCGTGCCATCCCGGCCCGGGCGCGCGCCGCCGGGTCCCCAGGGCCGTGCTAGGCCCCGCGCGCCCGGGCCCGCGTCTCCCCGCCGGCGCCAGCCGTGCCGGCCACGCCAGGCGGCGACCCGCTCGGCTGGGCGCGGCGGGGACCTGAGGCCCGGCCGGCCGGCGCCCCGTACCGCGATCACGTTGACGAAGGTGGTCTTGCCCGAGTACTGCAGCCCGACCAGCGTGAGCTCCATCTCCTCCTTCCAGAAGAGGGCCTTGAACCAGTCCAGCAGCTTGTTGAACAAAGCGATCATGGTCGCTGCGCCGGCCGCGCCCGGTGCCGGCTCCCCGCCGCCCCTCGTGCCCTCGCGCTGCGGCCGGAGCGGCCCCTCCCCGGTGCGGCCCGGCTCCGGACTCGGTGCGGGCGGAGGCTCGGCTGGAGCGCGCGGCCGCCGACGACTCGCTGCCGGATCGGCGCGCCGATGGGTGTGGCCTCCGCGCGTCCTTCTCCTCCCGGTCGCCGTCCTCCTCGCAGTCGTCCTCCTCCTCGTCCTCTTCCTCCGCCCGCGCGGCCGCCGGCCCTGCTCGCCCCCGAGCGGGCGCGCTCCTCCTGGCCGGGCCGGGCGGGCCGGGCTGCGGGTACGCTGGGCGGGGCGCCCGCGGCCTTCGGGGCGGGCCGGGCTGCTGTGCGCTAGGGGCCCTTGGGGAAAGAGCTCCGATTGTTTTTCGCCTTCCCGGGTTGCCGTGCCCCGATTGGCACCCGCTTCCTTCTTACAGGGCGGTGGGCCCGAGGTGGGCGAGGGCCCCGTTGAGCGGGACCATTTCCAGGGTGGAGGATGGTGGTCCGTGGTTTCCCAGGAAGCGGGGACGATGTCTCTAAGATCTTTTGTTCCCTAAGTCCTTGCCTCTGAGCATCTCTGGGTACCGGAGCCCCAGTGGAGGGGAACATCCACCTGTGAGGCCTCGTTAACCACGAGGTACCAGGGCCACTTGCTTAGGAAGCCTCTGGCCCACAGTGACTTTTCCTGGGACCACCATGATACTAAAGAGAGAGAGTCCTGCGGGGGGTCTCCCGTGAGGGAGGTTTGTGGCAGATGAAAAAAGTTGGCCTGTTTTGGTAAAAACCAAAGTTTTCTTCAGGAGAGCTGGCGGTAGGAGGTGTGGGGCTTGCAGAGATGCTGGTCCTGGGAGGACCCAACCCCGGGGCTGCTGGACCCCCTGAGCCCACACCCCGCTTTGGGCGTGCCTTCCTACTTGGCCTCCACAGGCACTCACGTGGCGTCTGTGGCTTCAGTCAAAGGTGCGTAAAATTTCAATCTGAACCGTACCTGCCAAGCCCAGCCGAGTTGACCCCAGATGATCTGTTGCCGAAGTGGAGGAGTCACAAAGTCCTGGCCCCGTGCAGTATCCTGGGTTATTAAGTTATTAACTTACATGGTCTTCCTAGTCCTTGCCCTCTGTGAGTCCCTCTCTAGCGCCTAAGGAACGCCTCTGCCCGTTTCCCTGACTGACTCCAGTGTCACTTTGTTTCACGTGGCCCTGGAAGGGCTGGAAAAGTGCACGTCTGGGGTGAAGGTCAGCAGCCTGTTTTTGGCCTGTGGATTCTCACTCTCTCTACTGATGTAAAGAGGCTCCAGAGGCCTGAGAGGAAGAGGGACAGAAGGAATGACTCAGTCATCCGCGAAGTCTTTATTTTCCCACCTGGTCACTCTTCAGAGCCTGTCCTCAAGCTCTGGGACGGGGTTGGGGTAACAGCACCCAGGGAGGGGAGCCTGCCACCTGTGTGGTGGCTTTCCTCCTGTGGGGTCTGAGCTGAGGGAGGACCAGGCGCCTGACGGCCCAGCACCCAGCGCCACGGGCCCCGGGAGTGCCTCTCATAGGGCAGGAAAGCTTCAGGAGGGTGTGAGCCCATTCCCAGGCGGTGAGGAAGGAGGAGACCAGCAGAAGCATTAGGAAGTCACCCTCGGTTCCAACGCTGCATGTTTTCCAGAAGCGCTGTCTGAGGGGAAGGCCAGCTGTTCTCCGGGACCCAGCTCCTTGGGGGGTTCCTTGGAGAACTGGCCCCGGCAAAGGCAGCCCCCAGGGGCCAAACACCTGGAAGGATGGTGCCTGCCTTCCCCCCATGGGCAGCCCATCTCGGATTCAAGGATGAAGGATTCGGACGCCTCCCTGGGGTGTGGTGGTCAGCCCTGACATAGAGCTGGGGGGCCCTGGACATCGTGTGGTTGTGAGGGGCGGAGGGGAGTTAGCTCTCCGGGGTAGACTATGGGGGGTCCGGGTTCAGCCTGAGCCCCTGGGTCCACGTAGGTGCTTTAACCCGGGTCGCTCATGGCAACAGCCAGCCGTCCAGGTGTGCTCTGCAGGGAGGCGGCCATGGCGGGGCTGCTTGTCTAAAGTCAGGTAGCGCCCTCGGCCCCATGCTCGTCTCTTGTGTCCTCCCTGGGTACTCGGGGTCCCTTCTGGGGTCCGAAGGCAGGCAGAGGATGCTGGGCCTCCCTGGAGAGTAGCTGGGGTGGGTGGCCGGCAGCTACGGAGGCAGGGGCAGCCGTCTGGGCCTCCAAGGGGTCCACACACTTTCCCTCTTCTAGAGAGTTCAACTGTCCCACCAGGTTAGCTCCATAGCCTGCTCCCCGGACACTCGTGTGGGCACAGGGGCAGTCTGGTCCCTGCTCTCTTTGGGGGGTGTCCAGCCTCACGGATGTGGGTGAAGAGGCCCTGCTAGGATGCTGAGGACTTGGCCCAGGTAGCACCAGGCTTTTCCCAGCTCAGGTCATCGGCCTGTGCTCGGGCTGGGCCAGGGTGGGGGGCGATCTTGGGGTCACTCTCTCGCCAGCCCCAGGAAGGGGGTGCAGCTGGAGTGGCTTCTAGGTGCTCCTCTGGTGGTTCTCCCCCGGTGGCAGTAAAGCACCTGATGTCCATGTCCGAGGAGGAGACTGAGGCCCACGCGGCGTTGCAGGGACCAGGATGCCCGGGCCTCTTTCCCAGCTCTTGTAGAGGTCAGCCGCCAGCTTTAAGCTCGGAGGGACATGGGGGGCCTCTGCAGGGAGCAGGGGAGTGGGCAGTGCTGAAGGACAGTGTCTAGCCCTGTCCTCACCGTCCAGCTTCCTGTGACCCCAGACACACCCCGAGGGGCACCCTGTTCCCATGCCCACTCAGGGGGTTCCCCAGGTCACAAGGCCCACTCTCCCAAACCCACCTTCCCAGGCCCAGGGAGGCGGCCCTGCGCGGGGGAGGGTGCCAGGGTCAGGGGCTGGGCTCCTCTGGCAGCTGGGCGGCATACAAGGCCAAGGTGTGGTGCAGGAACTCATACTGCTCCGCGGTCTGGATCATGCCCCCCCTGCGGGGAGAGGTGCACAGGCCGTGAATGGCGGTCCAGAGGGGAGAGCCTGAGCTTCCCGAAGGCCTGTCGGGCTCCTCCTTCCAGGTGCGTCCTCTCTGCAGCGGACCCCTCCCGCTGCACCCTCCCCAGCCCGCGGTGGGGGTAGGAGGGGCCCCATGCGGGCAGGCGTCTTCTCTGACCCTTCAGCTCCTGGGGAAGAACCAGCCCCTGAGTCCCCAGGCTGGGCCAGGAACATTCCTGACCCCAAGACTTCCTCTTCCCGGTAATCTTAGAAGTAATAATTCTATATATGTGTGTAGTAGGTGCTCGTGTTCCCCAAATACTTTCACATCAGTTAACTCATTCCTTACAGCAGCTCTCTGGGGAAAGGGCCATTGTCTCTCTCTAGATAAAGAAATGGGGACCCAGGGAAGCACAGTGACAGCTCGGTGAGATGCACCCTGGTCCTCTCTCTCCAAATCCAGTGAGCTTCTGTGCATCGCCTATGGCCACCTAGTTTCTAGAACCAACCGTACTCTTTCCCCCCACCTTTCCCCTGAGTAGGGAATTTGGAAAAACAGAGACAAGAAACAGAAGAGGTTGAAAGCTTGGGTAAATCCACAGGGTGGCCTATTTACCTCTAGGCGCCCCACCTCTGCCCCCCGCCCCGCCCCCCGCCAGAGAGCTAAAATTCTAGATAGAGATTCTCGCCAGGGTGTGAGCTGCAAAAGAACAGCTCTTGGAGCGAAAGGGGCCCCTTCCTCTCGCACAGGAAGTGCCTGGTGGTGAAGGGCCCCGCTCAGTCCGCAGACCCACCTGTCCAGCCGCAGCTGGCACACGATGCCCAGAATGTCCACTTCCCCTAGGGCCTTCAGCTGTTGGCAGCCAATGCGGGTGGCGATGAAGCAGCCAGTCCGGCCGATCCCTGCGCTGGGTCCAGGGGTCCAGGGAGGGGGCGGGGAGGTCACAGGGGGCCGGGTGGGTGGGGAACAGAAGGGAAATAGGGAGGCCTCCACGGGTCGCGGGGTGGCCACGGGGGCGTCTGCATCCCTCGCTGGCCTCCCCCTAAAGCCTGTCCGGGTCGCCCTCGGGTCCCTGTGGGCGTTTTGAGGCGCTCCCTCCTGGTCGGTGGGGGGCAGCAACTTCCTGCTGACGGTGCCTATGCTGGGCTGGATGACCCCGCGGAACGTCCTTCCCTAACCACGCCGCGTCCTCACAGCTGCTGGCACCCGGCCCCCTTGCCCGCCTCGGTCCTGCCCACAGTCCTGTCCCTTCTGCTCTGTCCTGCCCTTAACTTCCTCCCTTCTTCAGGAAGTCTTCCCCTGTGAGCCCCGGACCTCCCAGCACTGCGTCTGGGTGCACCTGCGGGAGGGGTTTCCCAGCCCCTCTGCCTGTGCTTTTGGCCGCTGTGTTCTAGTTAGCATGTGCATCCCGAACGCCTTCCTTATTTTAAGTCTGTCTCCTGCATCACTCCACTTCTTACCCCATGGCCTAAGTGTTCTTTGTAACTGGCAAATCCAGTTTTCCGAGCCAGTCCCTTGAGGCCCCTCGTCACTTATCTTCCAGGCTTTTTCGTCCTTGCCTCCTTCCCATGTGACTCCGGCCCCTACTCGCTGACTCTGCTCCCAGCATCGTGTCAGTTTCTAAACTGCACCCCTGGGCCTTTGCACGTGCTGCTCCATCTGCCTGGCAGGCTTCCCCGCCCACCCCCAACACCTTCGCTTGGCTAATCCACCTTTCAGGTCTTAGCCTGGCTTAGAGGTCATTGCTCCCGGAAGATGTTCTCTGGCCAAAGTCTGGGCTGGGCGACTTCGTTCTGTGCCCGCCCCCCCCCACTCCCCATTATGTCCTCATGCTGCGTCCTGTTCGTTTCGTTGGCTGTCTTTCCCACCAGACCATAAAACTTGGCAGAAACCAAACCGTCTTGTTCACAGCTGTCTCATCTAACACTGTGCCTGGCAATACCAGGTTTTCAGTAAACATTCATGAGTGAATAAATGCGCTTCCTGACAGCGGGGATCATGTTCGTCTCCTGCCTCAGCAGACTGGGAGCTGCCTCTCTGGACTGTGCCTGGGTGTCCAGCCCACACGTCCAGGTTGTGCAGCCAGAGGGAAGGACAGAGCACTTGCTGAATGACCTAGAGTTTCCTGTCCAAGTAAGACCTGGGCCAGCTCTGCTTAAACTCCTTCCCAGGAGGGGCCCAGCGGGGAGGAAGGGCTTCGGGGGAGGGGGCACATACCTGCAGTGGACCACGATGGGCCCAGTGTTGGCAGCTGTCTCTGGGCTGTCCTCCACCTCGGCCACCAGGCGCAGCAGGGGCCCAGCCGACTCTGGGGTCTGGTGGTCAGGCCAGGCCGAGAAGAGGATGTGCTTCACTGACCGGCGCTCTTCCTGGTGCTGGGTGGGGACAAGGCATGAGAGCAGGGCACAGGATGAGGGCATCGCCCGTCCCCTTCCCTGGTGCTGGGGCTGGAGGGAGCCCGAGCAGAAGACGCCAGCCTGGTCCCGTTCACTTTGCTCCACCGCTCCCTCCTGGGACACCTCTGGGGAGGGCGGAAAGACCCAGGTTCCAGTCCTGGCTCTGCCTCCAGCCAGCACGTGACTTTGGGTGAGTCCCTTGACCTCACTCTCCTCACCTTGAAAATGGGACCATGATGCTCGGAGGATAGAGAAACGCTTTGGAGAGCAGAAGACGCTACACAATAAGAGATGCGTTTTTAGGCCCTTTTACAAGTTATTAAGCATCTTGTCAAACGGCCCGCGGTTCCTCCAGCAGTGACTCCAGGACCCCGCTCCCTCCTCTGGGCGCTTGGCACAGACCGCTGGGCCTTCCTGGCGGTTCCCACATGGATCGTTGGCGCTGCCCTACTGGACTAGAGGCTCCCTGAGGGCGGCACCCACATCCCTCTTCTTCTGGTCCCAAGCAGCTCTTTACATGTGGGTTCAAGCAGGTTTCCCTGAGTAAACCTGTGCCTCCCAGGGAAGTTCCAGAGAGTGAGGGTGGCCCGACTTCCCTGCGGACCAGAGAGCGGTACCTGGATGGTGAGCTGCCTCACGGCGAACTCCGGGCGCTCTCTCACGTCCTGGACCTGGATGCGGAAGGGCCCGTAGGTCCCCTCCTCCGTGGGCCAGTAGTGGACACACTTCTGGGGGGAGGGAGCTGGGAGTCAGAGGCCAGGGCAGAGATGGGAGCAGGGACCCCCCCCCCACACCACCTGCGGCATTTCCACCCTGGGCTGTCCTGAATTTGACACCTGCAGATAAAGTGTCCCCCCCCCCCCCCCCGCCTCTGGCTGGGGCTGGCCTCCCTGCCAAGTGTCTCAGGAACTGACAGGTGTCCTCAGCTCCCAGGGGAGGCCCCTGCCCGAAGCTGCCCCAGCAGGGGTGTGCTGCAGACGTGGGTGCAGCCTGTCCGTCTGGGTTCGCCAGGGACTGCACCTCAGCCTCCTACCTCCTTGCCCTCTCGGAGCTGTGTCAGCATGACGATGAGGGACGTCTCCTCCTGCCACACCATCTCCCAGAAGTCTGACACGGTGTTGGGCATAGGGCCCTGGGTGGCGATGTAGGCCTTGTCCTTCCCACCGTATCCCTGAAGGCGGAGGAGGCCGGGGAAGGGTGGGCGGTGAGGCCAGGGCCCTGGGGCGGCCAGACCTGCAGGTGCCGGGCTCAGGCTGCAGCCAGGGACCGTGCAGCCCGGACACACACGTCACAGACACACACACCAGACGCCACATGGTGGACACGACACGGGCTCTGAGTGAGAAGATCCGGGTTCCAACCCCTGTTCTGCTCACTGCCCGTGCAGCCGGGAGCGAGTTTCCCAGCTTCTGGTCTGTAAACGGGCAGTAATGGCCATCCAGCAGCACGTGGTGCAGACCAAACTCTACGAAGTGTGTTGGGTTGAGTCTAGCATCTTTCAGGGCCTCTGTGACTGTCCCCTTCCTCCCCTGCTGCTCTCTATTGAATACTAGCGCAAAAGGCAAGAAACAGTTCAGTAGTTATCGAGCGGATGCTTCCCTCGGTGCTACTTCGTGCATTTAGCAGCGAGGCGTAGCACACTCCTGCCAGCCTTTTCTCTCCCTTTCAGGATCCTCAGCTTCCTGCTCCTCAAGGGACGGTGAAATCCAGACTCCCCAGACTCCCCATCACCGGGCCGCGTTTCCCCCCACAGGCGGCCCCGGGCTGCGGGCTGTTCACCGGGGCACCCGGCCGCGGTCCCACCCACTCTGAGCCGCTAGAGGGCGCAGTCTGCACCTGCCGCCTCCCACCCCTGCAGGCTGACGCTGGGGATGGAGCCCAGCTGGCCTCCCCGCCTCCTGGCTCCTCGACTGAAGCCGTCTCCACGAAGGAGGGGCTGCCTGGAGCAGCGAAGGCCAGAGGGGAGGGAGCCTGCCGAGCGCCCCCAGCTGGCGCTGCACCTTCCGTGCAGACCTGGGAGCCGCAGGCTGGGCCTGGCCCGAGCCGCCCTCCGCGCTGTGAGGCTGGCAGGGGCGGCGGGACGGGGTGCGCCCAGGAGACCGGGGTCTTCCTTCCGGCGTCTGACGTCTGCTCTGCGCTCCTGCCTGTCGTCCTGGCCTGTTTGCGCCGGCTTGGCTCGGAAGGGCTGTGGCAGCCGTGGTTCGGAGCTGGGACACCAGGTGCCCCAACCACCAGCCGTGCTAGGTGGTGTCCTGGGGGTTCTCTGGACACAGCCCCCCCACTTCTCCGCCGGCGACTCACCCGGATGTAGTTGGCGTTGATATAATCTCCGTCCTCCCGGCTCTGCCCCCGACCCAGACAGACGCGGCTCTGGGGGTCTAGGAAGTAAAAATCAGCAGAGGCCACAGGTCAAAAGGTGACCAGCGAAGCAAACTCACGCAGGGCCAGAGAGAGGAGTCCTGTGCTTGTCACGGCACCTGCGAATAGCAGGTGGCCGATACCTATGGCATTATTTCATATGCACGCAGAAGGGAGCCACCGAATGTTCCTGACCAGCAGTGGGCCATGGTCAAAGAAGTAACTGGGAAGGTTCCCTGGCTGGTGCTGGGCAAGATGGACAAGCGAGGAGAGGGCCTTTACTGAACGACATTCTAGTTTGGAGATCAGTGAGGCGCAGAACAGGGTCATAGCAATACAAATGGAAAAAGAGATATTGTCTCCTGAGAGGCCGGACTGGAACTGAGGCTTCATTCCACCCCCAGGGCGAGTCAGCCTGGCTGTCCGTCTAAGGGGGCCTTTCTCCAACTCCAGTCCAGGCCGGATGAAGAAGCAGGCTCCCCAGGGCCAGCTGGTCTGGACGGAGGGTGCCTCGGGGCCAGGAGCAGGGCAGTCCCCCTTCCTTGAGTGCTAACAGCCCCTGGACTGGCCCAGGCAGGCAGAGGGCTGTGGCCTCCAGACTCGGGGTTCCTGGAGGTGGCCTGGCCAGACAAGGGTGCTCTGAGCGGAGCGGGAGGGGAGAGTGTCCCCAGGCCTCGTGCTCAGAGGGCCTGTGCCTGCCTCTGAAGGACAGGAGGCGCTGACCCCGGGACCGCCATCTGCAGCCTCCTCACCGCGTCCATCTGAGGCCCTCCAGGCCCCTCTCGGGGAGCCGTCCTGACGGGGCCTCTCCCCCCGCAGACCTGTGTGGGCCCTTTCCCACGTGGGAAGAAGAGGAGGAAGGAGGTTTGGTGCAACTGGCTGTGTGACCTCCAGCAAGTTACACAACTTCTCTGTGACCTGGTTTCCTCATTTGTAAAATGGGGATAAGAACACCATAGACCGGCTTCCTGGGGTCACACTGAGCAGCGCTGGCCTAGCATCACCCTGGCTGTGGTTACTTGCTCCCCTTCCCCGGCCAGGCCCGGATGTGGGCATTCCTCTGCCGGAAGAAGAGCCTCTGCGTACGGCAGCTCTCTCCTGGCTGAGGCTGTGTTCTACCTTCTGAACACCTCCAGCCCCAGGACCCTGCCGCAGTCCTTACTTGGCAAGATGGTCTTGTATCGGTCCTTGGAGGCATGGCCAGGAATATCCAGGTCTTCAGGGCTGACAAAGTTTGAGGGGATCTTCTGGCGGGGGGAGGGAGCAAGTGAACAGCCAGCCCCCTTCCAGCCTCCTCTCCCTCCACCTTTCCTAGTAGAGCTGGGACCCAGCTGTTCGTCCTGGCATCAGGACGCAGGTCTAGATGTGGCGGAGGGCAGAGGAGGGAGGCTGGGCGGGTTCCTTCCTGGAGACCCCAGGGTTCTCTCTCCCAGGGGCCCAAAGGGGACAGGCCTGCAGGCCAGGGTAGAGTGGTACCAGCTGGCTCTCCTGATTCAGAAGGGCAGTGACGCAGAGAGGACCCCACGTTCTTACCAAGAATTCCTCTTCCAGCTGCTTGGGGCTGGGTGGCTGGTGTTGCAGGGCCCGGCGGGTGAGGGGGCGCCCGGCTGTGCGCAGAAAGTGCAGGGTGACCTCCTGGGGCGTGCGCACCGAGCAGATGGGCTCCACGGTCCCCAGGGACCGCACATCCAGCATCAGAGCCACATTGGAGCCGCGCCTGCAGCACAGCCAGTGCCCCGTGAGCCCACGCGCGCCGGCCTCTGATGGTTACGATTGTTACGGGCACCTCTGGGGGGCGGCTTCTTGTCTCCCCTTGCCCCAGAGGCCCCGGGCCCTGTGCACCTCCGCCCCTTGTCGGCCAG
The DNA here is from genome assembly GCF_003676395.1 of Aethalodelphis obliquidens. Classification (NCBI taxonomy): domain Eukaryota; kingdom Metazoa; phylum Chordata; class Mammalia; order Artiodactyla; family Delphinidae; genus Aethalodelphis; species Aethalodelphis obliquidens. Next base: position 3,123,409 of record NW_020838041.1, read on the forward strand.
AGCTGGTGCCCCCACTTCCCGTTCCCGGCCCGGCCCCTAAAGCTCTGACCAGCATCCAGGCCTGGAGGCCCCGGCCCCCTCCAGGGGTGCTCAACCCCACCTGGGGCTTGGGGCGCAGGTGCGAGGCTGACGCAGAGCTTGTGCCCCAGACAGGTAAAAGGCATGCAAATGACATGCAAATGAGCACATCTGGTTTCCTTCTCCTGGAGAGGTGGGGAGGGTCCCGCAGGAGGGAAGCCCCTCCCGGAAAAGGTCTTACCTCTCCTGCAGGCGCACGTGCTTCTTGGCTGGCGCCTGGTCAGGTGGAAGCTGGGTCATGGCTGCCCTCAGGGGAAGGGGTGGCCGGTGGCTGTGCTCTGGAGTGCCCCCCCGCGGGCCTGGACCATGCTCGGGCGGGGGGGCTGGGTCCAGGGGAGGCTCACTGGGCCATGACCTTTGACCTCTGGGCTGCCGGGCCGGCCAGAGGAGGCTCCCAGGCCCAGGCCGGCTTTCTGCTCTCTGGCACCTCTGTTTTCACTGGGGTGTCTTCCGTTCCCCAGGAAGTGGCGGTGTTTTCACCCTGGGAAGACCAGGATCTCTGCAGGGGCACCCAGGAGGCGGCAGCCTGTGTTTAGAGTGAGGGCAAGATGAAGGGTAGAGACTGTGGGTGAAGATAGGAAGGAATCGGGGGGCGGGGCGGGGCGGGGTGCTGCCCCAGCCCCACGCTGGAGGCCAGGTCAGGGAGGGCGAGGGGGGAACACAGCGGTTCTGGATGGAGGAAAGGCTCACACACACCCTTCCTGGGTGTACGGGGGCCTCCTCTGGACGGGAAGGTGGAGGCCTCCTGCAGCCTTGGAGCCGCCAGGGCCCCGGGCGCGCAGGCTGCTGCCGCTTCCAGCCCCAGGGGTGTCCTGGCTCCTGGGGTCTCTGTCCAAGGACGGAGGCTGGGGGTGTTTCCTTCCTCCTCTGCCCATCCCCCCCCCCAGCCCGCCTCGGTCGGTAACCGTCACAGGAAATGGCCTCACCAAGCCCTTGAGCGACAGCGCACATGGGGAGGCAACAGCTGGGGGCACAAGAGGGGGCGCAGAGGTGGTGGGGGGCCCTCCCCTGGGGTACGGTCCCCATCTTCCAGAACAGAGTCCCAGCTTCCGAGTCCGGGAGGGGCTGTGGGGTCACCGCGCCCGCAGGGGCCGAGCGGGCAGAGAGGCTCTCGCAGCAGGAGGGCCTCGTCTGCCTCTTCTCTCCCTTGGGGGCCCTGCCCGGCCCTTGGGGACATCAGGGGGTCAGCACCCGCGCCCCAGCCGGGCGCCGTGGCCCCGGGCACCCTCCTGCTCATGCCCCCCCAGACGCCCTCCCGTGTCTCCCCAGGTTCCCACAGCCCTGGCCCGCGGGGCTCCTCCCCGGCCCGCCCAGGTACGTACTGAAGCAGCTGTGTCCCCCAGCGCCTCTCGCCAGCTGTCTGTCTGTCTGTTGGTCTGTCTTTGAGGGCTGAGAAGGCTTCAGGAAGCCAGCTTCCTCCCTCCGCCCCTCCTCGCTGCCACCCACGCACGCCCCAGCTGCCTGCTGCCACCACCAGGGGTCGGCGGCCTCCCGCCTCTGCCCCTGTGGGGGCCGCTGGCCTGTCCTGGCACCTTTGCCACGGGCCCGGCCCTGCTCGCTGGGAATGGCCGAGGTGCTGGGCCGTTCTTGACCACCCGGCCCCCTCCTCCAGGGCATCTCCTCCGGGTCCTGGGCGCATCCAGCCTCCGCCTGCTCGTGGGGCAGCGCCGAGCCGAGCCTAGCTCCAGGCTGCCCCGCAGAGGCCCGGGTACTCCGGCTCCCACGGACCTCGGCTGGAGACTGATTTCCACTTCTTTGCTTCTGCCTCGGAACCTCGCCTGGAAGCCCTCGCCCCTTCAAGCCGCGGGAATCATGCCAGGCACAAACAGAAGTGGGCACAGACTGGGTGGGACAAGGGGAGGCAGGAGTTCTTGCTTCCCAAGGGGCCAGGCTCAAGGGTCATCCCAGGCCCTGAGCCGCACCCCGGCACCCAGCCGCCTCTGGCCTGAGCCAGGCCAGCTGCCCTGGGAGTCGGTAGTGAAGACAGCTTGGAGGGTAGGAGGGTCTCGGGGCTTTTCCCGTCCCCAGGCCCCCCCAGGCCTCCTCCCAGAGCCCTGACGTCTACTCAGAGACCCATGGAGAGCGGACAGCCTCTGGCTCTCACACCAGGGGAGCCCCCCTGTGTCTTCTTTGCCGCTGGGGCGCCTGAAGCCTGGGCCTGGAAGGGGGGTGCCCAAGTCCAAGACCCCAATGGCCCACCTCTGCCTCACCAGCGGGCCTCCTGTTGGCTCCCTGCTCGGCTCCTGTCACCTTGAAACAGTCCCCACACCCTCTGCTCCCGGCGCCCACAATCCCATCCTTCCCCTTCCACCCACTTCTCTGATTCAGCCATCCATCAAAGGGTGACAGCAAAAACGCATGACGTACAACAGGCCCGGGGGTGGGCACGCAGGAGGGGGCGCTGGGGAAGGGCTGGCCTCCAGGTGGAGAACAGGATGGCCCTCTGGGGCTCGGGAGGTCCAGAGCTGAGGAAGCACTCGGCTCTGGTGCCCAGACGGGGAGGAGGGGGCAGGAGCCTGGGTGGACCTGTGGGGTGTGACCTCCACCTCAACTGGCCCTCAACCCCACCCGTGTTTCCACTAGTGGATGGCGGGGGCCTGGGGATCAAAAGGGGGGCAGGAGGGGATTGGAAAGAGGGCCACCCACTCTGGGGCAAGCTGTTGATTGTTATCGAGAACAGGAAGCTAGGGTACCGCAGGCGTGGGGAGGAGGAAGCGGGTGAAGCCCTCCCCAAACTGCTCTGCCTGCGCCCCCAGGCTCTTAGGGTCTGAGCCCTCTGGCTGTGAGCACGCCTCCCTCCAAGGTTTGAGAAGCCGGAGGTTGAGCTCTTGGGTGGAGAGCAAGGAAGCTGGGGGCCAGGAAATGGGGAAGGGGGGTGGGGGGCGGGTAGTGGTTGGGCGTTAAGCAAGACCCCGAGGATCTCTCAGCTCCCTTTAGGTGTGTTTGGGGTAGGTGGATAGTCACCTTGCCTCCTGCCCACCCCTCGCCCCTTTCCACTCAGAAACGCCTGGACATCTTTGGAGGTGCAAACACAGCTGCGGGGCGGGGGGCGGCACCGCCACAGGCCTCAGAGAGGACAGAGCCCTGCAACAGCCCCGCAGCCTGGCCTGGGGGCCGGGGGTCCCGCTGTGCCTTGTCTGGGGTGGACTCTGCCCCATCCAGGCTGCTGGGAGCACGTGAAGACCTGTATGCCCCAGGAGTGACTCCTGTCCCCGAGCCCCCCCCCCCACCGCTCCTGGCGTGAGCCTGCCCCCAACAGCTCTCGGGTGGCTCACTCCAACTGCTGACTTGCATCCAGAGCTGGGTTCTGGGGTGCAGGAAGCCAGGAAGACCCTGCTGAGCCCTTGATGAGACTGGAGAGTTACTGCTCCTCCCTGAGGCTCGGGCTCCTTCGCAGGATTGCTGCCCCGCCCCCCCCACCAGGGGCCGAGGATCGCCCCTCCCACATCGGTGAGAAGGTGGAACCGGGCGCTCAGAGCTGTCAGCTGGAGAAGCGGCTCCTTGGTCCCCCTCCTCACTGCTCCCTTTCCCCACCTGGCCTTCACGCACTGGGCCGCACTGTTCCTCTGCAGCCGCTCCCCAGTCCCAGAGCTGTGAGCCCCAGGGTCCGGAGCCCCCCAGAGGGGCCGGTGTACCGGGAATTCCCACAGGCACTTGTTCCTGCCGCACCTGCTCGCCCCGGGGTCAAAGGCTGCCACCGATAAAAGCCCCGAGGCAGGGGTCTCGGGGACTGGGCCAGCTGCGGGGGCTCTGCACCCGGCCACGTCCTGCTCCCCTCCCCGCCTTCCTCTCCGCTCCTCTCTGGAGAAGCCCTGATCCCGGCACCCCACGAACAGCCCTCAGATCCTGGGCCAGCCCAGGCAGCTTCCATTCCGCGTGTCCCTGGCTGTGTAGGGGAGACAGAGACCTAGAGAGCTGGGATCCGCGCGGAGGACGCTGCAGAGACCCCGGCTGGGAGGGCTGGTGGGAGTGGCTCTGGGTGCCCCCCAGACACCCAGCCCCCACCCGACCCAGTTTCCTGACACCTCTGGGTGCCGGCTGGTGCAGGGGACTTTCCATACTTTTCAAGCCCCTGGCTGAAGGACCCGCGTGTAGGCTGGCCCAGCCACCCTGGGACTCCCGGGAAGAGCCCTGTTCTTTGCTGGAACTCAGGCCCCTGTAGGAGGACTTCAGGACAGAACAGAGTTCTCTCCCTCCCAAGCCCAGAGCCAGCGAAATGGACACGTGTTCCCCAACGTGGCCTTTCTCTCCAGAGGCCTTCCTGCTCCCGCCCTACCCGGCGCCTGCCGCCTTGATGTCCCTGGATGCCACACGCGCACGTGCACCCGGGCAGGTGTGTGCACCCTCGTGGCTCACGAGTGTTGCCTGCGTACACTGTCAGGCCACATACATGGCCAGGCTGCCGGCACGCACACCCCCTCGCCCCACGCAACAACCTGGTCAGACGGACCCAGGCCTATCCCCTCCCTGGGGACCTTTGCCGGGGCGTGGGAGATGCCCAAGGCCGGCCTTCAGCGGTGGGAGCGGAAGGGGCGCCAGAAGAGGGAGGGCTGCCGGGCAGCAGGGGGGAGACGGGCTGGTTCGCACGCGGGAGCCAGGAGGCCTGGACCTGTCCCCTGTCCGCCGCTGCCTCTGGCTGGCTCTCTCCAGAAGGCATCGGTAAGGTGCTCAGGGCTCTCCAGGTGGAGGATGTGGCTTTGTCTGTGGGAGGGGCTGCTGGGAGGAGACACAGCCCTTGTGGTGCTTCTTGGCTGAAAGGAGAGTCTTGGGTTGGGGAGACGGCTTCTACCGTCAGGACCTTCCTGCACCCTCTCCAGGCTGCCCCTGCCCCCCAGCCCAAGGCCGCCCCAGTCTGGCTGGGGGTTGACAGATGTGCCCCTATGGCCAGGTGCCTCAGCCAGGCCCCATCCATAGGACTAGCTGTGGGACCCCCTTTTCTGGGAAGTCTTGGGAACAGTCTGAGACGTCACCCCTTCCCTAAAGCCGTGCCCTGCTGTACCTCTTCTACTTAGATTCCAAATTAGCGTGTTTCCACCCCACGTCTCCAGCCTCTGCAGGTTCACCAAAGTGAGGTGCCCAGGTGAGGGGGAGGGCCAAAGGTGCAGTGTGTCCCCCTCCTCTTGGCCTGACTGGCCCCAGATCAGTTTCCCTAGTTGTTCCCCACCCCCAGCCCTTTTGAAAGAGCGCATGTGCACTCGCGTGCGCGCGCACGCACACACACGTGCGCGCGCGCGGCCTGGAAAATCTGATGAGGCAGCAGTGCTGAGTTTCCAGGCCCCCATCCAGAGGCCGGTGGGCGGCCCTGAGGTTTGGGGCTGGGCAGAGCGGGGACGGGCAGGTAGCCCCCGGCTCTGGCCGGGGCTGGTCCCTGTGCAGGCCCGCGCTCCCTGCCTGACAGGCTGAGAGAAGGGTCCTCAGGAAGCCAGTTAGCTGCTCAGACTTTATGTACCTACCTGCCTGTTTGCTGGGCGTCCGCCTCCCCACCTGCGAGCCTGCTCCGGGGCCCAGAGCTGCTTCCTTTCCTCCATCTCCCTTTCCTCCTTTCCCCGCGTCAGCTGCCTTGGGGTGGCGGTTCCGGGGGAGTGCTTCCAGGTGAGTTGTTGGCTCCAGGAGGTGGGGTGCCTGACCTCCAGGAGGCTGCCCCGGGCCTTCGCAGGCCTGCGGCCAGGTTGGGGCGGGAGGGGAGGGGGCGGGGTCTAGGTAGAGGGGGTGGGGCAGGGGCGGGGTCTAGGTAGAGGGGCGGGGCGGGGCGGGGCGGGGCGGGGCGGGGGGAGGCAAGCCCGCATCCTAGGGGGCCGGGAGCAGGAGCTGGAGGTCCCAGGTTCAAGCCCAGCTCCCCTCCTCACGCTGGGGCCTGGGCTCTTCCCTCCCTGGATATTTCTTCCTTATCTGGGGGGCAAGAGTGTGAAACCAGAGGGCTCTTCTAGACCTACCGTCACTGGGACTCAAGGCTTTTGGGACAGACGTGCGCCTGTGTATGTCCACAAGCGACGCACACGCATAGCTGGTCCATCCACCCAGCACCCAGCCACACACACCCCCACCACGTCACCAGGACCCCTCTGCACAGGAACAAAAGGCCCGGTCCACCTCTGCGCGTGGAGGGTCAGACACCCCCTCCTCTCCTGGGGGGCGTGGCGTCGGGGACCAAGCTGTCTCTGCCCACCCGCAAGGCCGTCTCTCCTCTGGGTCTGGGTCTCGAGGGACAGTTTCCTGCCTGGAAAGCCAACAGCTGGAAGAGAGTGGAGCTGGGGGTGCAGGGGGAGGTGAGCTTGCCTGCAGCCTGGAGGCCGCAGCCCTGTGCCCCTGACAGGGCCCTGCTGGCACAGGGTCTGGGCTGGGGAGGGAGCGCCTCGCTCTCTGCCCGCTGACCAAGGGGAGGGTGAGGATGGGCTCCTCCTGCTACCGCCCAGCTCTCCCTGCAGACTCGGCCGGGATGGGGCCCCCATTCCCGTGCGCGGTCCTCCTGTGGCTCCCAGGCTTCCTGGCCGAGGTGAGGTGCGCCCCTGCTTTCCAGGGCATCCAGGCCTCCCCCCGCCCCGTGGCGCCGCGGCTGGGCTGCAGTAAGCAGGGCAGGGGAGGCTCCTTCCCACCCCAATGACGGGACAGCAGGACAGTCTGCTCCTGGCCCCAGGGCCTCTGCACCTCGGTGTCCTGCGGTGATGCCCTTCAGCCACGTCTGCGGAAGACAGACGAGAGGACAGCCTTTTCTCTGGTCCTGGCTGGAGCCCAGAGCCTCTGCCCATCTCTTCCCACACCCTTGCCCCCTCTCTACAGGAAGACAAGTGCCCCTCCCTGGAAGGGGGTCCGCTCGGGGAGAGTGGAGGTAGGTGCCTTCCATGGGGAGGGGGCTGGGCAAGGCTGTTTCTCTGCCCGGACCCCGCCTCTGCTCTGGCCCTTCCCGCCTCTCCTCCTCTGGGGCAGAAGGTGTTGGGAGACTCTGACCCAGCCCTTCTCCCCCGGACCGCCTCTGAGGGTGAATGTCAGCGTCCAGGGGAGGTCTGCCAGCCACACCCTCTGCCTCAGCTGCCTGACCCCCCTGGGGTCCCCGGAAGAGCAGCCACTCCGGGCCCACACCAACGCGTCCAGCTTTGAGTTCCAGGACCTGGTGCCGGGAAGTCGCTACCAGCTGGAGGTGACAGCCCTGCGCCCCTGAGGGCAGAACACCACTGTCATCCGCACTGCCCACACAGGTGCATGGCCTGCGGGCAGGGGAGGGGCCGAGCAGGATGCGGCTGCCCTGGAGGGTTGGCAGGGGGCAGAGCGGCCAGAGACGGTGAGGTCTCTGAGGACCACGCCTGCTGCAGTGACTCGTCAGGGGCACTAGAAGCAGAGGTGATGCCCCGGCCCTGAACTTGGTGCCTCTCTCTGCCTCTGATGCAGCCCTGTTGACGGTCCAGGACCTGCAGCTCTGTAGCTTGGGGAGCCCGTCCCACCTGGAGGCCTTGCGGGGCGCTGCCCCCGGGGGGCAGAATGGCTACCAGATTCTTTTCTACCACCGGGAGTCACAGACATTGGCTCACAATGTGTCCGCGTCCCCGGGCACCCTGTCCGACAATTCTAGTGACCTCTTACCCGGCAGCGAGCACGCTCTGGAGGTTCCCACCTGGGCTGCCAACCTCCAAGCGAAGCCCAGCATCTATCAGTGGACAGGTAAGGCCAGCGCTCGGCGAGGCCCCGGGGGGCGGCCGGTCTGGAAGTGGGGGGCCGTCCAGAGCCGCGTCCCGTGACTGGGCTCCTGGGCTGCTGCTGGTGGGGCGGTGCCCGGGCCCCGCGTCGGGCCCTCTCTCCAGCCCGGCTGTGCTCTCCCCACCCTTTCTCCAGCGCCTGTGCCTCCAGCTCAGCTGACGCTGCGTGCGCCAGGTGCCAGCGCCCTGCAGGTCTCCTGGAATGACTCTGGGGTCGCCGCCGGGCTGCGTCTCATGCTCACAGACCTCCTTGGCGGCTCCAACCTGACGGCGGGGGTCACACGGGGCATCTCCAGTCACACCTTCGCTCGCCTCTCTCCGGGAACCCCCTACGAGCTGACACTCAGCACTGTTGCCGGGCCCCATCTGGCGGCGAGGCCCAACGCCACCGAGTGGACCCGTGCGTGCTGGGCGGGTAAGGGGTTGCCGCAGAGGCTCTTCAGTCAAGCAGGCAGGAGCCAGCTGGTGGGGTGGGCTTCCAGGAGTCCTGCAGGGAAGGGGTGGGGCCTGCCTGGAGGGGGTGGCAGGAGTCCACCCGCCCCCACCACAGACGATGACGGTGGTGACACTTACCAGCACTGGCAGCAACCATGTGCCAGCCCCGTGCCAGGCACGTCTGTGTGTCACCTCGTTTACCCCCCAGAACAACCCCTTAAGTTGTGTTATCTCCGTACGGTGGAGGCATCGAGGTTCAGAGAGAGAAGGACCAGGTCCCGAGGCTTAGGAGTGTCCAGCTGGGCTGAGCCCGCGGGGACTTTGCTGCACTTTTGCTCAGGGAAGTGCTGTCTCGCTGCCGCTTGCTGGCTGTGGGTCTCGGGCAAAGTGCTGACCCTCTCTGTGCTTCAGCCGCTGTATCTCAAAGCAGGATGAAGATGGCGGCCTTGTGAGGACTGTGAGGTCTGGCACCGGATGTGTTATCGTTTGTCACCACGTCCTCGGCCGGGTCCCAGGACTCACCTGGAATATGGCTCAGGGTCACCGCCAGCGCCTGGATGAGGCCTGGTCCAGGGCGTGCGGGAAGAAGCTGACACGGGGGTCCAGGACCTTCTGCGCGTGTGTCTCCCTTCCCCACAGATCCCTCAGTCCCCCTGGACCTGGTACTCGCTCCCCGGCCCCCCGAGCTCTGGGCCACCTGGAAGGCAGGGCCGGGGGCCCGGGATGGCTACCTGCTCAGGCTAAGTGGACCGGTGGAGAAGACCATCACGCTGGGCCCCGGGCCCTTAATGCCACGTTCCCGGGGCCCCTGCCCACTGGACACTACGCTCTAGAGCTGAGGGTTCTGGCCGGGCCCTATGACGCCTAGACCCAGGCCAGTGCCTGGCTGGAGGGGAGTCTGCACTGGCGGGGTACAGGCTGGGGTCCTGCCCAGGGGCACCTGCATCAGGAGACGTGTGAGTCCTCACTCTCCAGGGACCACACCCCCTCCAGATGCTGCAGCCCAGCGCCGGAAAGGCAATGGTACCGAGCTACCCCTGGATGGGCTGGAGGCCGGCAGGGATCCTGGGACCCAGGTACTGCCCTACACCCAGGGAGCCCCCAGCCTCCTCGGAAACATCGCTGGGCCACCTGGTGCCACCCAGGTCACTCTCCAGGGACCTGGGGCCCACTCAGGGGACAGTGGACACTGTCCCCTCTCCAGGCAACACCCCCTGAGCACCATAAGTCACACAGGTGAGTGCCAGCCACCGCGGACCCTGGTCTAGGGCTGGGGAGCTTTGCCTCGGGGTGGAGATCTGGGTGGGGACATCACAGCACCACAGATACTGCAGGGCCCCCTTACCAAGACGCTCCTCTCTCCAGGGCCCCTGGCACCACAGTCACCGGAGGTCATCGGCAGGGGGCAGCCCCTCTGACTTGACCGTTGGCCGGGCCCCAGCACCAGGGCAGCGGGAAGCCTACAGGGTCGGCTGGTGCCAGGAGGGCAGCCAGAGCTCTCCGGGCGGTCTTGTCGCCTTGGGCCCCGATACTTCCGGCCTGACGCTGAGGGGCCCCGTGCCCGGCTCCTGCTACACCATGTGGGTGTGGGCGTGGGCAGAGGGCCAGCGCCTGCCCCCGTGAGTTCCCGGCTGTGGGCCCTGGGGGGCCAGCCTGGGCGGTGGCGCTGGGGACCGATGTCCTTCACACGCCGCCCTCTGTGTGCCGTGTTCCTGGCTCAGAAGCCGTGCGTCCATCCAAGGTGGGGCCGCTCGTGAATCTGTTTGCAAGCATTCTCCACCTCCTGCCATCTGGTCGGCCATCCATCCATCCATCCTTCCAACAAGTATTTAACGAATGCCTCCCATTCCTAGGTATGGGGTTAGGCGCTAAAGCTAACGGTTACGAAGAAGACCGTCCAGAAGGGAAGGCTGCCGAGTAAGCAGACGGTTTACGTGTCTGTTGAAGTAACGCGTGTCGGTTCATACGTCACAGCGTAAGCTAGATGCACAGAGAATACTCACGGTGTATCTGAACCACGTGAAGCTCTGTTCTCACGGGTTACAACTGAGGACTGTGGGGAATTGTATGTGGTTCCGGCTAATTCTTCAGGGCTTACAGAAGGGCCACCTTAAAGAGTCAGGGAAGGGTTCCCAGAGGAAGGAGGTGGGCCGAAAAGCGTGTGTGTCTGAGTAGGGTGGGCAGAGAGGGGCCTTAGCAAGGGGCAAGTGTGGACCCAGGCCCTCAGGTTGGGGAGAGAAAGAGAGAGAGAGGGAGAGAGAGGAAGAGAGACAGAGAGAGATTGGGAGGTGGGGGCCAAACGTCAGTGGCTGAGCTGGAGCCCCGAGTCCCGGGTGCGAGGCACAGGCGCTGGGTGCTGGTGGGGACCAGGTGGACCAGACGTCATCCTCCAGGAGCTGATGGTCTGGGAAGCAGGTGGGGCGCAGGCATCAGGGCGGAGACCGTGTCATCCAAGAGGTTTTCCTGGGAGGGAAGGAAGGAGCGGGCTGGAGCCTGGTGGCTAGCTGTGCCTGGAGGCCAGTGAGCAGGGAGCAGACGACGCAGCAGGAGGGGCGGGCGCTGGGTTGTTCCAAATCCGTTTCTTCCTGTCCCGCAGTCCCTGCGCCTCCCGCCAACCTGAGCCTGGGCCTGGCCGCCCAGCCCCCTGCCCTGCGGGCTGTCTGCAGCACCCCCCACCCCCGTCGGGGGCAGGGACGGCTTCCTCCTGTGGCTGTACCGCCTGAGCCCCCTGGCTCTGGAGGGTGAGGAGACCCTGGCCCCCGAGGCACAGACTTCTCCTGGGCCCAGCCGGCTCCGGGCACCGAGTTCCTGGCGTGGCTGTCCACCCTGCAGGGGCTGGACAAGAGCAGCGGCACCAGTGCCACAGGCTGGACACATGAGTGCCCTCCGCATGGCCCTGCCTCACAGGCCACCCTTGCTCAGTGGGTCCCAGGGGCTGCACGGCGCCCTGACCTCCCTGTGGTCCGTGAGCAGGCCGCTGGGCTGACTATGGTTGCTCCCTCGGGCACCAGGACACCCCTCGCCCTGGCCGAGAGCCCCCGGGGCCTGGCCCTTCTGGCACCAGGAAGGCAGGCAGAACCTGGGCTTTGCTCCCGGGCGGTGACATGGGCTGGGCCCTCGAGCTCTCTAATGACCAGCGGCAGGGAGGTGGGGACTGGGTGGACCAGAAGACTGGCTGCCAGGCCCCCCGGGCCCCTTGCTCAGTGTTCCCTCACTTAAACAACATCCAGGAGGCCTCCGTCTCACGGAGGAGGAAGCCAAACACAGGGCAGGCTCTCAGTCCTCAGTGGGGCGTCGGGGTTCACGTGCGGGCCGTGTGGCCCAGGGTCCACGCTCCTGGCCACGTAACAACCCCAGAAAGAAGGGGGGGTTGGGGGGCCCCAGGAAGGGTCACAGTTCCTGAAGTACAGGACGGGTCACACGGTGAGGCCCGGAGGCCCAGAGCCGGGAGGCTGGGCCAGGAAGCCCCTCCCAGAGGCCCGAGGCCTGCTAGGTGGAGCCGGGCCACAGTGGGGTCTCCTTGCCCAGCGTCATCCTTCTCCAGTGTGGTGGCCCCCACTGCCCGCCCTGCCCTCCTACCCCTCCCAGGACCCTGAGACCTCGGACCGGCCTGGGAGGGGTAGGAAAGCTCCGGCCAGGGGCTCTGACTGGCTCAGACCCAGATCAGGCCTGTGCCTCTTTGAGCCTCAGTTTACAAAGGAGGGGTCCACCAGGTGACCCCAGTCCCTGGGCCCAAGGGGAGGGTGGAGGGGCCCCGCCTGGACCCCAGACACTGCCTGCCCTTTAACCTATCCACCCACTCGGGGGGCTGTCAGAGCTGGGGCTGGGCCCGGAAAAGGCTCTGCGTGTAACCCCCTGGCCGCCCCATCTGGCTGGGAGAGCAGTGATCGATGCGCTCACTCAGCATGGCCGGGGCGTGTGCTCTGCTGTCTGGGGAAGTCGGGAGGCGGTCTGCCTCCCCACGGGTAGAATCTCCTCTCACTGGTCACCTGAACCGGTGTTTCGCGACTGGGCCAAGGGTGGAGGGCCAAGTGGGGCCCTTTCGGGAGGAAGGAGCCATGATCGGGGCTGTGCTCTTCACCCCGCACTAGAGCTGCCCTCAGCAAGTCCCCAGTCCCCGCACGGGGGAGGCGTCCCCAGTTCCGTGGCCACAGGTCTGAGACCCAGGCTGGCAGAGTCCTCGGCGAGTGGACGGCTGTCCCTCAGTGTCTGCGTTCCAGCCCCTCTGGGTCAGGGCCCGCACCGATGACCTTTTACCCTCCTCACCTCTTTAGGGACCGAATCTCCAAATACAGTCACGCTATGAGGTCCTGAGGGTCTGGACTTCAACTTGAATTTGGGGGGACACAGTTCAGGCCATGACACCTCCCTTCTCTCCCCCCGACCCTGTTGTCCCCGCAGCCCCCCTCACCCCCCCTCTGGTAAGTGTGGCCAGTGAAGGCCCCCCCCAGCCCCGGGCATCCTGGGTCCACACGCCGTGGGGCCGGGACGGCTACCGGGGGACCCTGTACCAGGCAGGCGTCCCGGTGGGCTCCAGCCCCGTGGGGGCCCAGGTGGATGGTGCCAGTCTCTCAGCTCTGACTCCGGGCACTGAGTACGAGGTGCAGGTGGTCGCACAGGCCGGGCCCCTCCATGTGGCAACAGCCGGCGCCTCCGGCTGGGCCTGTGAGTGGCATTGGAACGGCCAGGGGAGGAGCAGCGGCAGGGCCGCCCCTGGACCCCTGCTCCCTCCCTCGGTGGCACTGCTGCCCCCCAGTCGCCCGTCCCACCTGCACCCCGAGGGCCCTGCGTGGGGTCACAGGCGTCCTGCTCTCCTCCCCACAGCCCCACTGGTGCCCACCAAGCTGCTGGTGTCCATGCAGGCGGGCAGTGCTGTGGTCAGCCTGGCCTGGGCCAGCGGCCGCCTGGGGCACGGAGTGTGCCGCACACACCTGGACTCAACCTCTCCCTGTCCGTGCTCTGCCCGGCGGGGCCGCTCCAGTCCTCCACGCACCTGGTGCTGCTGCCCGTGGGTACGTCGGTGTCTGTCAGGGGGAGCAGAGCACCCTGAGCGCTGCCCATCCTGTCCCAGCCCTGCTCGTCTGGGTGTGTGCCGTGCCCACCCGTCCTCAGGATGCCCCTCGCTCTCCAGATGGGCGTCAGGTCCCGAGGAGACTTATTTCTCCCTGTGGCCGCTGCCCCTTTCCAGGGACAGAAATGCCTGGTCCCTCTGCGCCTCTGACTTTGACCACCTCTGGGGCTGCGCTGACTCCCACGCAACGTGGAACCCTTGAACTCGCAGAGCCCGACCCAGTGGAGGACGTGCAGTGCCAGCCCAAGGTCGCCCGCCTGGCCCTGGCCTGGATGGTGCCCAAGGGGGACGTGGACACGTGTCCGGTGGTGGCGGAGCAGCTGGCAGCAGGAGGGGACGCCCACCTCGTCTTCCAGGCCAACACCTCTGGGGATGCCCTCCTGCTGTCCCGCCTGGAGCCCGCCATGTCCTACCGCCTCAGCCTCTCCGTGCGGGGCAGGAACGGCCTGTGGAGCCGGGAAGTCACCGTGGTGTGTGCCACTGCTGCCGAGGGTAGGCGCCCCCTTGGCCTCAGGCCCCGTCCCTCAGTCTTCCTCCCCCATCGCCCCCAGCCCCGGCCCCGACCCTGACCCAACGCCACACTCGTTTGACACCCCCTGCGGGGCTTGTGCCCAGCACCCAGCCCAGTTTGGATTCTGTGCGTCCAGTCAGCTGCCATTGCAGGCATGACCCTGCCCTTGGGGACTACTGTCAGGGCCTCACTCTCCCCCTCCGCCCCCAGCCTGGCACCCCCCACCCCCGAGCTGGCCGAGGCCCCCAGCTGGAGCCTGAGATGGGGATGGACGCGCTGATATCCCAGGGCATGTTTGGCGAGGACGACGGGCAGATCCAGAGCTATGGCGTCATCGCCACCGCTAACATGCCGCGTGAGTCCCAGCCCAGGCGGGTGAGGGACCCTGGCTACTGCCTGGCAGGGGTGGCAAGGGGCCCAGGCGCTGACACGGGTGAGATGAAATGTCTGAGGCCGGTGGGAGTCTTGGCGCAGGAAGGGGGACTGGGACGTTCTGGCGGAAGGGACTGGTATACTAACGGGGGCGGGCACGTCTAGAACACGGGCAAGCCCCTCTGGCGGGGAGAGGCCCCACCCCACTGCCCACCTGCCCCGCCCCCTCCCCGTTCCTCTCCTAGCGGCACAGCCTCCCTGTGACGCCATCAACCACACCTGGTACGACCAACACTACGGGGGACGTGACTCCTACCTGGCCGCCCTGCTCCCCAGCCCCTTCTACCCGGGGCCCTGGGCCGTGCCGACGTCCTGGATGGTGCCTGTGGGAACAGAGGACTGTGTCCAGACCCAGGACGTTTGTAATGGGCAACTCAGGCCGGGTTCCCGCTATCGGTGAGGGCCAAGGCTGAAGGGAGGGGGAGACACTGAAAGTTTCATTGATGTGTTGTTTACACCTGTGTCAACAAAAGAGCTGGACTGATTCATAGAGAGGAAGCATGTGCTGGTCCAGTAGGGTCAGTAGAGCTATTCTGACTGAGCTTCCTGGTAGGCAAGGCAAAAAGGGGAATGCCCACCTGCCACGTGGTTCTTTTCTCAGCAAAGCAGGGGATGGATTCTCTTTCACTTTGCTAGGGCTATACTGAGGATACCAGGCGCCTGTTTCTAGGGCTTCTTGCTCTCAGAATAGGGCAGTGGAGGCAGGAGAGAAGCCAGGAGAGGGTGGAGTTCGCTCTGAAGTCTCAGATGACGGGGCGCCAAGCCCTAAACAGGCGAGGGGGCTCCTGCTACCTGACCATCTGCTGCCCGGGACTCAGTTTCCTGGGAGGGGCGCGGCCCTCTTTGCCTGCCACCGCCCCCCCCCCCGGCCCCGCAATGGAAGGTCCTGCCCCTCTGTGACAGGTTCAGCGTTGCAGCCTTTACCAGGTACAGCTCTGAGCCCCTCATCCCCTTCTCAGCCTTCTCAGGTAGGTGGGCACCCAGCTAGGACTCCAGCTGGGTCCTGGGGTGGGGATGGGTGCTGGGACCTCCCTTCTGAGGCTCAGCTACCAGCGGGGACCTGTCCTGCCTCACAGAGCTGGGAGCCCCAGAGCCAGCGAAGGAGGTGCTCCTGGTGGCAGCCCTGACCTGGGTGGGCTGGGGGTAGTGGGCAAGACAGGCATTGAGGAAACGGTTTGCTGCTGCTGCGATCGCTCTACCCTCCCGCAAGGCTCCCCTCCGCCATGCTGCTCCCGGTTGGCCACCGTATCCTGGAGCAGCGCTGACCAGTAGGAACGTAAGGCAGGCCACAAGTGAGAGCCACATCTGTGGTTCCCAGTAGCTCTGTTTCAAAGAGAAAAATAAACAGGTGCCGTTAATCTCAGCCACGTTTTATTTAAACCAAGATACTAAAGATATCGTATCAACGTGTGATCGACTTTTTTAAATGATTAATGAGAGGTTTTACATCCTTTTCTTCTAATCAATAAGACTTTGAAATCCTGTGTGTAGCTTATGCTTGCGGCGAATCTGAAATCGGAGCCGCTCCGGTTCAGGTGCTCAGTAGAGTAGCCCAGGGCACGTGGCGACCGTACTGGACGGAGCAGCTCCAGAAGGTGCGGGGCCAGGCCTCCGCCCTCTCGTCCTCAGGGGTGTTGGGGGGGCCCTGCTCAGGAGCTGGGGGCAGGGAGGGCTCACAGGCCGTTCTCGGTGCCCGTCCAGGGTGGTCCCCCCGGCAGCCTTCTCTGGCCTCGGTTCGGCATCTGGGACTTCCTTCTGCAGGGTGAGGGCTGTCACTGCGCCCTCCACCCAGGGGGTCTCGGGCCCAGGGGAGGCTGGTGTGTCTCACGGGGTGGCAGGTCGGGGCTGCCCAGCTCACCCTTCCGTCTCCGTCCACAGAGCCCCTCCCAGCAGCGGTGGGTGTCGCAGCGGGCGGTGGCCTTGCGCTTGGCGCCTTGCTGGGCCTGCTGTGCTGGAGGTGAGTGCAGGGGCGGAGGTGAGCGGCGGGGAGGGCTGGGCCGGCGTGTTGGGGGAGCCCCAGGCTGCCTCCCAGGCCCCGTCACCCTCTGCAGGTCGGAGAAGAACCTGTGCTCCCAGGAGCTGGTCAACCTGCGGTGAGTGTGTGGCCCCTGTGGGGCGGGGCAGGCGGCCCGCCCTCCACAGGCTCGGTGATGACGGGGTCTGCCCGGGACTGCATCCCTCGCCCCCCCAGCCGAGCCTGCCCTCAGCCGCTGTCACACCCTCGTCACCCTGCTCCCAGGGGCCCCCGGCTCCTCCCAGGCCCTCAGCCTCTGCCTCCAGACTCCCGTCCTCTCGGTCCCCGACTGACCACCTGGACGGTTGCGGGCCAAGTCGCTTCCGTCTCCTTCTTTCTCTCCGACGTTGGATTTCGCAATCTTCCCAATATCGCTACTGTTCTTCCTTCTCTCGGCCGCACCCTGAGCGGCGCTGCGAGCAGCTGTGCCCAGAGCCATCCTCAGGACCCGGGGTCGGGGCCTCAGACACTCATGCCCACCTCCTCCGAGTGTGGTCCTGTTTGCCCTGCCCCCTCTCTCTGGCCCCTACCGGCGCCCAGGGCAGGACTCTGCACACCAGGGCCGCCGCCTACTCTTCCCTCTTCCCCCAGGTGGACCCACTGGCCCATCCCTGCCCACAGCTTCCGACAGGGCTACGAGGCCAAGAGCACCTGTGCCCACCAGGCTTTCAGGAGTTCGAGGTGAGGCCTCTGCCGCCCCCAGGCTCTGGGGGGCCCCAGCTGTGCACGACCCCGCCCCCGGTGTGGGGGTGACATGGGTCTGCTTCGGCCCCCGTCTCTGCACCCTGCCGACACCACGAGAACCGCTACCCTCTCGTGCTGCCCTGTGAGCATGGCAGGCAGGGGTGTGCGGGCCGGAGCTCGGCCCGGAGGAGGCGCTGCGTGTGCCCGCCCTGAATGCGCGGCTTTTAGCGTCTGCAGATGACCACTGCCGGGTCAGGCTGACCCCGCTGGACGGAGAGCCTCACTCCCATTACGTCAACACCAGCTTCATCCACCAGCAGGTAGAGCCGCCTGCGCGCTGGCTGCGGCGTCCACTCGGGAGGGGCCCGGTTTGCAGGACACGCTGTCCTGCCCTAGCCGTCCACGAAGACTGCCAGCTTGTGTGTCTTGTGTGTTGGTCGCTGTGCTGGGACCGCAGGAGGCAGGGCTGGGCTACACGGATTCCCACCTTCAAAGGAGCAGGAGTTGTGTGTGTGTGTGTGTGTGTATGTGTGTGACACCTGCCACGCGGCATGACGGGTGCTGTAATAAGGGCACACGTGTGGTGCTCAGAGCTCGTGAAGAAGGAACGTTTAGTCCACCTTGGAATCAAGAAAGGCTTCCTGGAGGAGGGGGCATTTGATCTCTTGAAGGATGAGCAGAATCCTGATAAGTGATGAAGGAGGGGCAGACATTGCAGCTGGACAGACCCAGAGAAGAGCCGGGCGGTGCATGTGGACAGAGTGGGGCGGGGTCATCGGGCGGAGGCAGGAGAGGCAGATGGGGCTGTTGGAGGAGGGACTGAGTGCTGGCCTCGGGGAGCTGGGTGGGCAGTGGAGCCCTGGGAGAAATGCAGGTGGTGTGGGTCGGGTGGTGAAGGGGTGGCCTGGGGAGGCTACTTCGGGGCCATCAGTGTCTTGTCATCGTCCCATCGAGGTGGGGCTGTCTCCAAGTCACCCTCCTGATTTGGGTCCTTGGCGCACGTGTGTTCACGTGTGTGCACACGTATCGACCTGCACACGAAGTCCTCACTCCCAGAGGTCACCCGTGGGATGCGTGGCTGTGGGCTGGGGCCCCAGTTAATGTGATCCTGCCCGCCCCCAGGGCTACACCCGCCCACAGGAGTTCATCACCACCCAGGGGCTTCTGAAGAAGACCCTGGAGGACTTCTGGCAGCTGGCGTGGGAGCAGCAGGTCCAGGTCGTCGTCATGCTGACGGTGGGCATGGAGAGTGGGCGGGTGAGCGTGCCACAGCCCCCGGGGTGGCCACCAGGTGGCAGGCTCTCCCCACAGGACCAGCTGTGGGTCTGGGAGGCCAGGTGAGGCCTGGGGGTTGGTGGGGTCCCCAGGCCGCCCAGGATGGGGCAGGGAAGGAGACCAGGAACCCAGGCTCCCAGCTGGACTCGCCTCCATCGCCTCTGCTGTTTCTCGCCGAGACCACCCTCCCCTGCTCCAGGCCCAGTCTGCGTCCTTGTTTTAAACGTGCCTGTGCCCTGCTCCGTGCGGGGCCCTGGGACACCTTGGAGCCCCTCCAGCTGGAGCGGAGAGGCCAGGCCAGGTGGTCCTAAGTAAGGCCATGCAGTTTGCACAGGAGCCCGGCAGCTGCCTGGAAGTCCCAGGGGTCACATAGAGGTCTGGGGGTGGAGGTGCTAGGGCCGGGCCGGGGGAGAGAGGCTTCCGGACAAGCAGGGTGGCGGAGACAGACAGGTGGGTGGGAGGTGCTGATACAGCAGGGGTGGCAGTGATGGGGGGGCCCACATCCCTCTGGCCCTAGGTGCTACGTGAGCACCACTGGCCAGCCGACTCCACCCCTGTCACCCACGGTCACATCGTCCACCTCCTGGCCGAGGAGCCCGAGGACGAGTGGACCGCGCGGGACTTCCAGATGCAGCACGTGCGTACCCGCGAGCGAGGGGTTGTGACTCCTTAGAAGGTCAGCTCACCTCCTGGGCCCCTGGCCTCCCCCTTGCCCAGGAGGTTGGAGGTTAGGGAGGGTAGGGAAGCACAGGGAAGGCTAAGGGTCATCCGAAGTTGGGTGAGAAGGGACGGTTTCTGCCCTGTCCTGCACCCGGCTCAGGGCCCCCGCTCACCCCAGACCCCTGGGCCCCATCCGCCATGCCAGGCTGTGTCCTCCTGGGGCAGCAGTGTCCCCCTCCCCCTTGGGCCCCCTGCAGGCAGACTTCCCGGGGGGTTGGAGGAGCTGAGGGGAGCATCCCAGCATGAGGGGCACCACCCCGCCCTCAAGATCTGGTGACAGAATGAGGGCTGAGCAGAGGACAGTGGGTTAGGAGGGGACGGAGAAGCGGCTCCTCTGCCCCCCAGCCTCCGGGCTGCCCAGCAACTGCAGTGGACAGTGAAGCAACCGCAGTTCGCCACCCGGCCAGACCACAGCGTCCCCGAGACCCCCAGCTCCCTGCTGGCCTTTGTGGACCCTGTTCGGGAGAGGAGCGGGGCCCGTCCTGGTGCAGGCAGGCGGGGCAGGTGGCGGGTGGTGGGGTGGGCTAGGGAAGGGCCCCGCTTCACAGCCCTGGGCCCTCTGACCCGCAGTGCAGGCGTGGGCCGCTCGGACACCTTTGTGGCCCTGTCAGGGCTGCTGCAGCAGCTGGGGGAGGAGGATACAGTGGACTATTCCACACGGTGTGCTCGCTGCGCCTGGACTGGCCCCTCATGATCCAGACCCCGGTGAGGGCAAGGCGGGTGGGCTGCGGACCCTGGGAGGGGGTGGGGCAGATGGCCGGGCCACAGGGTCCCCAGGGGCCAGGGAAGAACCCCGGGGGAGGGGCTCGGACACTCACCCTCCTATCGGGGCTTCTGTTTCCCTTTGTGCCGGGGGTGGGAGGTAGGAGGGCCCCTGCCAGCTCTGATGCGGAGGGGCCCCACGGGAAGGCTCCCCAAAGCCCCTCCCCTGCCCCAGGCCGTCTGGCTGGTCAGGGCCTGGAAGTCTCCCTGCTGGGCCACAGTCCCTTAGCTGACCGCCTCCCTTCCCACCCCCCAGAGCCAGTACATCTTCCTGCACGGCTGCCTCCTGAGCAGGGTCCTGGAAGGGGCCCCCCGGCACCTCTGAGTACGTGCAGCACCGGGAACCTGGCCCGGTGCGGGGCAGGGTCCCCGTCCCTCCCACCAACAGGCTGCCAGCTCCGTCCACGCAGGGCCGAGGAGACCAAGAGCGGGAGCTGGGCAGCCTCTGGCACCCCTGACGCAGCCCGCGCCCCGCGCCCCGCCCAGGCCGCAGCCCATCCCCGTGCGGAGCTTTCTCCCCAGGCGTGATCTGGCGACGCTGGCTTCTTGGGGGAGCACAAGGTAGCTGCGGGCCGGGCGGCACGACGACGCGGGGTCCCCTCGTGCCACCACTTCTGCGGCCTGTCTCATGGTGCCCCTCTGCCCATCACCCTCCCCAGCTTCCGCTCCAGGCCCTCAAGGACCAGGCCGGCTCTGCGATGCCCTCTCCTGGCCGTGGGCAGGACGGCATGGCCTCCCGTGAGTGCCAGTGGGCTTGCGGGTGGACGGGGCATCGGGCGTCGTCCAGGCTGGGACCTCCGGCAGCCTCACCCTTACCCTCGTCCCGCAGACGGCTGTTGTCACGGGCAGTCCCCTCCGACAGAGGACGGCCCTGCTGGAGAGATGCCCGAAGCCTGGCTCTTCCCCGTGGGACCATGCCCTTGGGCCATTGGTGCTTCCTGGTCTGGGCCTGGGAGGCTGGGGGTCCTAGAGCTGAGATGGGCAGGGGACACCCTGTGCTTTGCAGGGCGGGCCCTCTGGCCGCGATCACGTCATGCTGACCGGGGCCCGCAGAGCTCTGGGAGCTGGTGTGGGAGCACGGCACTCGCATGCTGGTCTCCCTGTGCCTGCCAGACCCCCGGGAGAAGGTGAGGGAACAGGGGCAGAGGGTGGGATGCTTGAGGGTTGTGGTGGGGCTGTGGTGTGACCGGGGCTTGGGTGGGGATGGGCTGGCCGGCTGAGCAGCCCTGACCCAGTCTGCCTCACGGAGTCACAGCCCGTCGCCACGGACGCGGTGACCGTGCGCTGGGTGGCCGTGAGCAGTGCTGCAGGCTGGCCCTGCACCCTCCTCAGCATCACATGTGTAAGCTAGGGCCGTGGGCTGGGGGTGGGCTCCGCGGAGCAGTCCCGGCCCCTCCAGGCACCGGTGCCAACGTCTTTGCCCAGAGAGGGAGCAGGAAGGAGGGGCCGGTGCAGAGGCTGCAGCTGCCGTCTGGGGAGCCGGGCAGGAGCTCCCCACCATGACCCTGCTGCCCCTCCTGGCTGCCGCGGGCCCGTGCTGCTCCTGGGGCGTGGAGAAGCTAGGCACACCGCTCAGCCACTGCAGGTGCCACTGGACGGGGCCCCAGAGGAGCAGGCAGAGACCCCGCTGCCCCGCGGCTTGGGGTGCGGGTCCGGACACAGCCCCCTCCTCACTCTGCCCTGACATCGTCTTTCGGGAGTCTGTCCCCCGATGCCCGCCGGGCCCCGTGCCGTGAAGGGGCCGAGTCGGGGAATAAGGGATGAGGTCAAGCCAGAGGTCGAGTGCGTTCTGTCCATCCATGCCAGGGCCTGCTGGGAAACAGGAGCGGGGCTGGGGGGGCCTGGTGGGTGGCTTTCGCGGGGCAGCCCCCAGCCCCGCCCTCCAGTTTCCCTGTTCCTCAGATCTAGTTTCTAGTGTCCGGGGGGCGGCCCTGGATTCAGAGCAGGTTACTCGGGGTGAGGGGGCACAGCTACTGCCCTGTGCACAGCAGGACCGACCTGGCCCTGCTCCCCCCCCCCCGCAACCCGGCCTTCCCCTTTCCCGCCGCCAGCAGCAGGCGCGGGGGG
The DNA here is from genome assembly GCF_003676395.1 of Aethalodelphis obliquidens. Classification (NCBI taxonomy): domain Eukaryota; kingdom Metazoa; phylum Chordata; class Mammalia; order Artiodactyla; family Delphinidae; genus Aethalodelphis; species Aethalodelphis obliquidens. Next base: position 3,145,146 of record NW_020838041.1, read on the forward strand.
GCTCGCTGCTGCGTGGCCAGAGCGGCTGAGTTTTCTCTGCCTCCTTCGCTCCACCACAGTGCGGGAGTCTGGGGAGGGAAAACCCTGAGGAGAAGCAGAAAGGAGGGCAGGAGTGCTCACCGTGGCGACACCATCACCCGCGGCCTCACCAGGTCCCATCCGTCCCCTCATCAACCAGGAGGCCCTGGACGGCTGGTGCCAGCGGCGGGGCCCCAGCTGCTCCCGGTAGAGGGCCTGGGGGACACAGAAAGCCTGCACAAACCAGAGCAGGACGCCCCGAAAGGAGTCAGACCCCGAATCGGGGAGGGGCAGGGCTCTCCTTGGCCGCCCCGAGCTCCTCGTGAAAGGCGAGGGGTCAGAGGCCGGGAGGGCCCTCGCGGCCTGTGCAGCAGAAGCTGGAGCAGGGCAGCCTCCCCGCTCACCTGGGCCTCCCTGGGCTGGGTTACACCCTCTGCACACTCGTTCCCAGGAGTCGGGGTTGGCCCATGACGACCCTCCAGTAGGCGGGCTGGAGCCTCGCACTGGGCCCAGGCCCCGCCATGCTGAGGGGGCAGCAGGGCCCCCGCACCAGAGCTGCAAAGGAGCAGGAGGGCCGCAGCGAGTGGGGAGTGAGGCCGGGAACACAGCCGAGTGGGCAGCACCCCTGTGGTCTCTCCGGCCCTCCGTGCACAAGGACCACCCAGGCCTTCCTGGGGGCTCATCTACGTCAGGGCCGAGCCCCACACCCCAGAGGGCAACGGTTGGTTTGGTTTCCGCCTTCCTGGCCCAGCCGTGCAGCCCCTGGGGCCCGGGAGGTGAGAGCAGTAGCAGAGAATGGGAGGGGGGTGATGAGTGGCCCTGTGGGGGTGACGGTTCTGGATGAAGGGCCACTGGCTGCGCTGAGGCTTTCAGGCTGCCGCTGTACACTCAGGATGGACCGTGTGGGGAGAGTAAGGTCAGGAGACGCGGCCGGCTCTCACTCCACCCTGGGCTTGGCCCGGCGCCGGGATGAGCCCAGCATCAGCCACCGTCTCTCGCCCTCAAGCCTCCCGCCTGGCCCTTCCAGCCTCAGGCTGGTGGAGCTGCAGCTGCCGGACTGGCCTCCAGGTGGCGCCAGACTGCCGACTCGGGCCGGTCCGGACCGCCAGGTGGGCGCGTCCCCCAGCCGGGCGCCTGGCTCCATCCCGGGAGCAGGGTCCAGGGCTCCCGGGCTCCCACCTGACTGGGGCCGCGTGCAAGACGCTTTGTGAGTGGACGTCACACCTTCTCTAGTGGGGGGCCTGGGGCTCGGCTGGAAGTCTCCTCCTGTAGCCACCCGACCTCCACCCGCCCCGCGGCTCCGGCCCTTCACGGCCCACCTGGCGAGACAACCCCTCGCTCCCCTCCCCAGGAGCCAGGCTGCGGCGGGTGACCCCGAGTTGTACTTCTGGGGCTGCTCCCCCCCCCAAGTGGGTGACCTCGAGCAAACAAGGTGCTTCCGGGGCCCTCCTCCGATCCCCTGTGGCCCCGAGGCTGTCCGCTCTGGCACGGGGTCCTGAGCCCGCAGCCCAAACGCCTGCAGGACCCGCTCTCCGCTCTCCGGGTTGAAATGAAATTCCCGGATTTTTTTCTTTCCTGGATGAAATTCCTGCCAGCTCGGAGGGAAGGAGGGAAGGGGAGCGAGAGGCGAGAAAGTTCCGTGGCTCCGCCCTCCCCTGCCAAGCCCAACCCGTGAAACCCAGGAGTGAAGACCAAGCAGCGATGCCTGCTCCTCTCTGACTGTGCGCCACCGGTGCCCGCCGCCCTCCCGGCCGCCGCGATGCCCAGCGCACCCGGGCTCCGCGCCCTCTGGCTCTGCGCCGCACTCTGCGCCTCCCCGTGCGCCCCCCAGCCTGGCCCGCGGCCCGCCTGCCCGGCCCCCTGCCGCTGCCACGAGGACGGCATCATGCTGTCGGCCGACTGCTCTGAGCACGGGCTCTCCGCGGTGCCGGGGGACCTGGACCCCCTGACGGCTTACCTGTGAGTACCACGCGCTTCTCCCTGAGCCCGCCTGGCTGCGCGCTGGCCGGGCCGGCCTCAGTCTGGGGCACCTGCGCAGCTGGAGCCCTGAGGCCCAGGCATCTTCTGCCCTGTCTTGGACTGCGGGGCCGTGGCGGGGAGAACAGTCCCAGGCTGAAGGCCAGGCGAGTGGTGAGGCCGGGCTTCCCTGACCGGTTCCCAGTTGGCCCGTCTCGGGGCCTAATGGCGCGAGCCCAGGCTAGGTGAGAGGTGGGTCTCCGGGCCCTGAGCAGAGGGGCCCAGACTGCCGCCCCCTCTCCTCTTGCCGGTTTCTTGGTTTCTTCTCCTGCAGAGCAGCGCCAGGACGGTGGCCAGGGCTCAGCGGAGGAGAGGGGAGGGGCCCCGTGGGGGGAAAGATTGTCCCCAGCCGGGGCAAGGAGAGCAGAGCAGTCACTCGAGCTGGGTGGCCTTGGTGGGGGTCCCAGAAGCCAGGAGAGGGGACTAAGCCACCCTCGTCTCCTCCAAGACGTCCCTGCTGGCTCCATCTCCCTCCACTGAGGCCTCTGGCTCCCCAGGGGCCTCCCTGAAGTCACGTCCCAAGAGGCCGTGTTGGAAACACTAATTTGTGGGCAGTGCCAAGCTGAAAACCAAAGAGCTGTTTTTAGAGTCTGAGTTGGGGTGAGATGGTGTGTGAAGTGGACCCCACTGGGGGCAGCTGCCCCTCGGGGCTTGAGGGCTGGGGGCTCTGGCCTGGCCACCTGGGCAGGAGGAGGGAGTGAGTGCACACTCCAGACCACCTGCCTCCCCCCTGCTCTGGGGAGAGGAAGGCTTCCTGGCTCAGCCCCGCCTTGGGCCTCCATGACCTCTTCTCGGAGGAGGAGAGTCTGGGCCATCTGTCCCGGAGCTCTGTGGCTTTGGGCTCCAGGGCCTGGGGGCTCTGAGGAAACAGGAGCTCGTTTGTAGAGTCAGGCAAGTATTTGTTGAACTAAATGAGACCAGGGCAGCTCCCCTTCAGCCGTTTTACATGTGTGTGGGTGAAGCGGGTGGGACATTGCCTCATTTGAAGACGGGGTTCTGTGGCTAAAAAGAATTTGGAAATGACTTCTGTGGAGCCTTTCTCTGGGGAAGCAGGAGAAAGTTCCCTTTTTCAGGCTGAGGGGCTCACTGGTCCCACCTCCTTCCCCAGACCCATCCTTCCTCAGGAGGACTTGGGGAAAAGAGGACAGTGTCGCCGTCAGAATCCACGCTGCTGGAGGGTTACCCCCACCGTCTCGTCACTGTTCCCCTGGCACTGTCATGTCTGCATCTGGGGTTTTCTGAGCCGACCCTGAGTCTCCCTGGGGCCTGAGAAAGCCCCTCTCTCCCAGGACTCAGCCTGTGCATCCCAGGGTAGGAGGGAGGGTCCCACGTGGCCTGGGGACCTCAGCAGCAGGCCCTGGAATGTTGGAGGGAGGGGAAGATGCAGGGTCCCCCTTGGCCACGCAGGGTCTTGTCTGGGTGGTGAGTGGAGCGTCTCTGCAGGGCGGTGGGCCTCCTTTCTCTGCCTCTCTGGAGAGTGGCCCAGGCACAAACGCACCGTGGAAGGGTGGGCGTGAGGGCCGCCCCCTTCCCTCCTCAGCAAAGTGAGGATATGCCAGTTCAGCCCCAAGTGGCCCAGCTCCGGCCGAGGACGGCCCACACTTTCATTGGCTGCTGGGGCCCGCAGGGCCTCTCGTCTGGGCCACCCAAGCCCTGGCCCCTCCTAGCTCTGCCCCTGACGGAGTCACCCGAGTCCTCTGAGCCTCGGGGTCTTCGTCTGTACGTGGGGACAAGTGGGTGGTGGGCAGGCTAGGTGAGGCGACGTGTCATGTAAACTCCCCGGCACAGTGCGTGACACATACGAGCAGTGCCTGAACCCTCACGCGGGAGGAAATGGCACCCGGGGTGAGCGCAGAGCCCAAGGGAACAGGCTGTGGCGGGACGAGGGGAGGCGACTGCGGGGTGCTGGCTTCAGTCAGTGCCTGGCTGCTCCGGATGGGGCTCGGGGTCCAGCCAGCTGTGAACACTGGGGATGGGGTGGGAGGACGTGGAGGAGAAGGTGAAAGGTCAGATGAGAACACGTGGAGGTACAGGGGGCGGCCGGTCAGAGGGCGCCCTTGAAGACCTTCAGAAGGTGCCAGAGACGGAGCCGTAGGGGGCACCAGGGAACTCGGGGCTCCAGGAGACACCCAGCCCGTGCAAAGAGCTGCCCACCGCTACCCCGCTCTCTTGGTCCCACTGCGTCTCTGCTCTGCCCTCACCTGCAAAGACGACGCTCCCTCAGGGTCCGACGCCCGGCTGATTGTGTTGAAGGGACCGACGCCAAACACCCACAGGCCTTGGCGTCTCTCCAACCCGTGGTCTCAGTGAGGCTCGTGGGGACTCATGAGGGTTTGGATGTCCTCCCTGGAACTCACCTGGGAGACACGGACCCCCGGCTCTGGGGCACCCGGAAGGTGGGGCGGCCCTCGCTCTATCCCGTCCCACGTCCGCACAGCGAGGGGACAGAGATATACACGTGTTGTTGGCAGTACCCAGGGCTGTCCCTGACTTGGAGAATCTGGGTAGTATTCTGAGTCCCTCCTTTGCCCCCAGAGTTGAGCAGAGACAGGAAGCGAGTGGGGGGCCGAGCTGCTTGTAGAAGGCCTGAGGCTCGTTCACTTGCACTGACCCCTCAGCACCCATTTCCATCACCTTCTGCCGCCGGGACGAAGGGGGCTCCCCGCTCCGCAACTGCCGTCAGGCAGCTTACTGCCTCCTTGGGACCTTACTCCCTGTAAGGCTGCTGTGACGACCGCTGACCTCGACGAAAGGTCAGACGCAGCGTGTGTGTAGATTCTGGGTAGTTTCCATCCTACTCATCGCTGCCTGGGGGTGATGAGACGGAGGCAGGGCGCTGGGGAGAGCGGGGGTCCCAGCACAGGTGCCGGTCATGGCAGAGCAGGACCGCAGTCCTCACAAGCTGGTGACCTGGGCCAGTTTCCTCATCTGTAAATGGAGCTCATGCCTGCCTCGCAGGGCTGTTGTCTGAATTCACTGAGACGATGTTTGTAAAGGGTTTGGCACAGTGTCCGGCCCTTGGGAAGAGCCCAGTGTTAGTGGTGTTGTTATTAGGGTGACTGGGGCCAAGAAGTGTTAGTCAGGGAGGTCTTCCTGGAGGAGGAAGTGCGGGATGGGCGCGTCTGTGTGTTGGGGGATGAGAGAGGAGAGAGTGGCTGCGGGGAGCCGAGAGGAACCCTCTGGGGCCTGGAGAGGTTTTAGTTTTTTCCTGGCCAGTGCGGACGCAGAGCTTTGAGGGGGGTGAGGCAGCAACGGGTGGGATACCCCAGCCCGCTCCCCAGCGCAGCGGCTGGTCCCTGCAGGGCCTGTCGTCTGAAGAAGCAGAGAAACATGTGGCTCCAGGGAGGATGGCGGCCTTGCGGGCTGCGTCTGGGAGATCCATGGGCCTCTTCTCATTCTGGACCTCGGAGGCCGCCCTTTCCGGGCTAGGCCTCCGTGTCCTTTTCTAATAGATTCTAAGAGCCTGAGCTTCTCCCCACCCCACAAACTCGGGGTTTGAGTTCTAACCCTCAGCCCGTGCCAGAACATTTCCAGACCACAATGCGCACAGGTTTTGTTGAGAAACAGGGCCGGAGACGCAGGGGAGATGGGCTCTGAGCCTCCTGTCCTGGCGCAGGACCTCCCCCGGGGAGAGCGGGGAGCCGCTCCAGGAGGAGGGTCCCCTAGGGACTGGGTGCCAGCCTTTCTATGAAGCAGAGCCGGGGTGGGGGGCGGAGTTGGCCCATCACGGGGCAGGCCCGGTGGGGGGGTCGCTGGAGGAGGGCGAGCGTGTCAGGGAGCCAACACCCCAGTTCAAAAGAAAGGCAGGAAGCAGCCCCGGGCGAAAGAAAAAGGAAACCTCTGGGCTCCGGCAGCGGTGTTGCGGGCTCAGTGGGTGGGCGGCGGGCAGAGGAGAAGAAAGCCCGGCTCAGAGCAAAGTCGCCCGGCCCGCCCAGCCAGCCCCGCCTCTCCCCTTCCGAGGGCTCGACCCGACGGCTTCCGCGTGTACCGTGCCCACCAGGCAGCAGGCAGGGCGGGCGCGGTGCCGGGTGCCCGACGGAGGCCCTGCCGAAGCCCTGGGCTCCAGTCTTAGCACTTCGGTTTATGGGCTGTGCGTCCTCTGGCCGCTACTCACTCGCTCCAAAGTTTGTCTTTTTTCATGTTGAGAATGGAAACGCCGACAGCATTCACTGGGAAGGGCGGTAGGAGGAGCCACGGGACAAAGGGGCAAAGCCTTGTGTCTGCTTTAAAACGTTGACCATGGGCGCTGTTTTTCTCAACCCTCCACTGCAAAGGACCCACTGAGGCCCGGGAAGGGTGACAGAAATGCCTGTGATGGGCGCAGACTTAGGGAGACAGAGTCTAAGTTCTGGAGCCCCATTGGGCTGCCTTTCCTCCCCCCTCCCTCCCCTTCCCCCCTTCTTCCCTCCCCCTCCCTCCCCATTCCCCCTCCCCCTTCCCCTCCCTCCCCCATTCCCCCTTCCCCCTCCCTTCCCTTCCCTCTTTCCCCTCCCCCTTCCCTCCCTCCCTCCCTCCTCCCTTCCTTCTTAAAAATTTACTTTATTTTATTATTTATCTATTTTTGGCTGCATTGCGTCTTTGTTGCTGCATGTGGGCTCTCTCTAGCTGCGGCGAGCTGGGGCTACTCTTCGTTGCGGTGGCGGTGCGTGGGCCTCTCACCGTGGTGGCTTCCCCTGTTGCGGAGCACAGGCTCTAGGCGTGCTGGCTTCAGTAGTTGTGGCACACGGGCTCAGTAGTTGTGGCACACAGGCTCTAGAGCGCAGGCTCAGTAGTTGTGGTGCAGGGGGCTTAGTTGCTCTGCGGCATGTGGGATCTTCCCAAACCAGGGCTCGAACCTGTGTCCCCTGCCTTGGCAGACGGATTCTTAACCACTGCGCCACCAGGGAAGCCCCCTTCCTTCTTTCTTCCCTCCCTCCTTCCTTCCTTACTAATCAAGCCCCCTCCCACTGACCTTCAGGGGAATGACCTTCCCTGGAGCCCATTCTGCTCTTGGGTTCCTGATGGGGACAGGCGGGGGTGGGGACGGGGGCGGGGCGATGGAGGAAGTGACCATTCTCACAGGGTTCCCTGGAAGAGATGAGCCAGCCTGGCACCTGTGAGGACTCTTCCAAGAGGAAGACAGGAGTCAACTTCCAGGTGACTCCTGTCTGGAGAGTCCAGCTTCTCCCCAGAAGCCGAGTTCCGTGGAAAGAGCGGGTTCTCCGGTGCAGCACAAGGAAAGCTAGGTGTGCACGGCCGAGGCATCTGGCTCCTTTCTGCCCTGGGACACGCCCTGAGGGGCTGCAAGGACCCTAACGGCTGTGTGACCTTAGGAGCAGGGCGCTGGGCCCCTTGGGAAGGTACAAGGGACAGGAGTGCGGGAGAAATTTCCAACCCTCGGCCCCCACGTTGGAAAAGACCAGTTCCTGGAGCCAAACTGAGACGGATTTGCTGACCTGGGGGCTCTCAGAACTGTAGGGGCCCCTCTGTGCTGACTAGCCCCTTGGTAAAGGGGTGGTCCCCAATTTCTAGAAACTCAGGCCTCTTTTCCCGCCTCAGACATGGGAGAACAAACTTGGGCAGAGAGCAGAGAGTTATTTTGGAAGCAGCAGAAGGACACGGTGAGGAGGGGAGCTCGGGGTTGGCTCTGCGCCCCCCAGAGCCCTGCCAGCGTGGGCCCCGGGAGCGCTGGCGGCGGCGGCAGGCGGGGGCTGCCCCCGGCTGCCCTGCGCCCAGAGCCTCGGGAGCCGAGGTCTCCTTTGGGTCCCATTTCCTGCCGCTACCTGCTTCCTCCTCAGAGCCAGCAAGGGGGGCTCGTACCCCGAGCTCTCCACGGCCTGGGAATCGGGGTCCCCTCTGAGTACCTGTGAGGTGTAGAGCCTGGGGCTGGGGCCGGGGAAGCAGCTCGCGCCGGGCTTTCGGTCTCCCCTCTCTGCTCCGGCGGGTTGTGGAAATGCCTTCCTGGTTGCACTTTCCCAGGAAGTCCGGAAGTTTCTTCGGGAAAGCACTAGATCTTGGGAAGGCCCATGTTTGGAGCCCCGCGGATGTACCTGGGCAGCTGCCATCACCCTGGTGGCGCTGCCTTAACCTGTCAGGGTAACAGGCGGCATTTACCGCCTCCATTTACGCGTGTAAACCCCTGAGGGATGCACCAGCTTCATCCCCGCGTTACAGGTGAGGAGACCAAGCCCCTTGCTCAGGAGCCCACGAAGGCAGCCAGCTGGTGCTTGCTGACGCTGGGATTTCAGCCGCTGCCGCCTCCTAACTACATGCACGCTGCCTCGTGGGGCAGATCAGGGATGCTGGAGCAGCCCCTTAGAGCCTGTTTCTTTCTTTTCTCAGGAAGAGTCAGTGGTGGCCCCTATCCCTCCTGCCCGGTGTGGCCTCCGGAGCTGGTGGACGCGGTGGTGTGTCTGGGGGACCAGCTGCGGGAAGGCCCTGGGGGTGGAGCAGAGAGGCCTAGCCTGAGCCCTGGTGGACGGGAGATTCACACGGGTCGGTCGTGGGCAGGGCAGGCCCTCTGCGGGGAGGAGGCATGAGCCTGGGAGAGGGAAGGGCAGCTGGCCTTCCGTCCATGGCCTCGTCCGTCCCTCCTGAGGCAGGACCTTCCAGAGCAGGGCTTTCTGCCTCTTTCTCCTCAGGGAACATTAAAAAAAGAAAAAAAAACGACAGCAATTCAAGGCGTTCGGCAGCTGGGGTAAATCGTCCAGCCTCTCCAGGCAGCATCCGGCCAGGCTGGGGGCCCCTGGCGCATGCACACCCGGAGGCCCTGCTGTGGTGGGAAAGCGTGGTGTACCCCTGTCCTTGGCCTCCATCTCCTTTGCTCCCGTGGATGGGGGGAGTTGCCCAGCTCAGTGCCGTCGCCCACCGGCCTCCTGGGGGCACTGGGGTGAGAAGCTGAGGCAGACCTGCAGTGCCCTGGTCCTCCCGCAACTCTGTGGCCGGGGCTTTGCTGGGAGCGAGACCAGAGAGTCAGATCTGGAACAAGTCCCCGGCCTCTCCCCTCCCCTTTGGCCTTTGGGGTGCTGGAGGAGGTGGGCGGCCCTGGGGGTGTCCAGACGGCGCGGCGGGCAGGGTGTCAGGGATTTGGACTTGGTCCCAGGCTCAGAGCCGAGGCATATGGCCTCCTGGAGGGACGGGGAGCGGAGGTGCAGAGGGGGTCCACCGTCCCCGTCTACACCCCAGCCCAGTGCATTGCTTTCTTAGGGGCCTATGGGCACGAGGAACGTCAAGGTTTATTCCAATGCCCTGAGCGATTTGCAAGTTTGGATCACCCCCTGCCCCCCAACCCGAGTTACCCTTGGCTCCTGGGAGCATCAAAGACAGCCACCACCGAGGGCCTCTTACACTTCCTGTAGGAGGGACAGATGCCTCCCCAGGTGACCTGTGTGAGTCCAGATCTGCTTCACGCTCCTCGCACGCAGGGCAGTAGGCTCAGTGGGCAGGGACGTCCCGGGGGCTGAGCCCCAGGTGTCGTGAGCACCTGTGCGCATCCTGCCGACGTCTCTCACTTGGGCTGCAGCCCCCAGCCCCGGCCCATTGGCCACTGCTTAGAGGTAAAGCCCTTGCCCGCCCCCACCCCCGGCTGTGGTGGAAGCGAACCTTCACTTACTCGTTCATTCACGGATGGGGACTGAGCCTCCCCGTCTGCCCAGACTCCGACCTGAGGGCTTTCTCTGCATCCAGCCTCGTGGGGCCGGACTGCTCCCCGCTCAGATGAGGCAGGGGCACTCGGGGGAGGTGAGACCAGGGCACACGTCGTACAGCCTGTGGGGGGGTGAGGCTGCGGCAGGCAGGTCCAGAGCAGGAGTGGGCACTCGGGGGAGGTGAGACCAGGGCACACGTCGTACAGCCTGTGGGGGGGTGAGGCTGCGGCAGGCAGGTCCAGAGCAGGAGTGGTGGGGGCCGGGGACGGAGGGGCCAAGCCCGTGCCTGACCGCCGCCCCCGTGCAGGCCCTGGGGGAGTCACTGCAAGGCAGGCGGTCGTCTCCCCCGCCTCCCCCAAGGAAGCTTGTGTCAAGCAGGCCCTGCTTGGGGGACGGAGAGCTGACACTGGGGGTGTGTTCCCTTCCTGAGAACTACCAGGCTGCGTTGCCGCCCACGTCTGCTCGGGGGGTGCCCATCTGTTTGTCCGTCTGTCCACCTGCCTCATTGATTTAGGCTCTTGATGTCTCTCATATGGGGGGTGGGTCTCAGGGAGGGGCCAGGCCTCCCCCTTCAGACAGGCAGGACTTCACTCCTGGCGCGCTTCTCCTCAGGACATCACACCTCCCTTCACACACACACACACAGAGACACAGACATAGACTCACACACAGACACATAGAGACAGACACACGCACACATACATACAGACTCACACATAGACTCACACACACGCACTCACGCACAGACACACGCCCCCACCCGGCTTGGGTCTCCACCCGCAGGGGGCGCCCTGCACGGGGCATGAGTGGCGCTTACAGGACCTGCCCTCATCCTCCCCTGCCCCGGCTCAGGTCTGGGGCCGCCGGGTGGGTGTTGGGGACCTAGAGGTGGATCGAGTGTCTGGGGCTGTGAGCCCCGAGGCAGGAGGGCCGTAAGCCAATCCCCTGCCTTTGTGGTGGACGCTGATTAGGAGGCTGGCAGGACCGTTGTCAAGGACAAAAGCCGGAGGGAATGGGGACAGGCCGTCGGCCCTCAGGCTCCTTGGGGCAGACTCAGGAGCTGTTCTCCCAGCACAGTGACCACCCAGCGCCAGTGAGCTGGGGGCCTGGGCCGCCCCTCAGCCAGGCTGGCCCCCGGGTGGGCGGACGTGCGCCTTCCCGCCTTAGGAGCCATCCTGGGCTCGCGCTCTGCTGTCGCCACCGCCAAGGTCTGAATGGCTGTTGAACGAGGGCCTCATTCTTATTTTGCGCTGCTCTCGCCCTTGTTTGTGGAATGAGGGTCTCGACCTGCCTCCCATCCCAGATGTTGGTAAATTAAGGGAGTCCCGTCCTCCGTGCTTGTGCCCTGGATCCTGACTGCTTCTGTCCCCAGGGTCACGATGAACCATGACCTCGGACAGGACAGGCTGGAGGATGGGGCGGGCGCCCCTTCTGAGGGATGCTGTGCGTGGAGGCAGCCCCTGTCCAGACGCACCCGAGTGGCCATCACTGCGGGGGGTTCCTTGGCCTGCGAGTGGCGTCTGCCGGGCGGGAACCACAGGCTGCCGTGCTTGGGGGAGCCCCGCACACCCCCGCTTCTGTGAACCGGCCAGCTGTCGGGCTCCAGTGGGCAAGGCCTCCACGCGAGCGGGGTGGGGTCGGGTGACGGTGAACGAGTTAATACGCGGAAGCGCTTGGAAGGGTGTCTGACACACGGTAGCCACTTGGCGTGGTCTTATTTATGCCACAGTTTATTAAGTGTGTACTTAGTAGCGCCCGGCTGTGCTGGGCACTGGTATTACACTGAGAATTCTCCACCACAAACGAGGGGGAGACAAGGACTCAGTAAGTGGCTGTGCGAGTCCCCCCACCCGGCCGCCACCCTGCAGACCGCTGACAGCTCGGCCCCTCCCCTCCCGGGTCCCCCCCGGGGCGGCGGTTTTCTCTGGCGTGTACACTCAGGGCTGCACAGTCGGGAAGAACGGGGGTGTCCACGGGCCCCTCCCCTGGCTTCGGCTGCAGCTTTGGGCGCCTCTCTGCTCAGTGGGATCAGGACGCCCCGGCCTCCAGTTCTGTCTTTGCCCCCAGCTTGCTGAGAGCGTGTGGATAAGTCCTCTGGTCTCTGGGCCTGTCTCCTGCTGGGTTGGTAGTTCTGCGTCCCAGGGGACTGTAGAAGCAGAGGGGACGGAGTGGGAGGAGGGGTGCGAGTGAGGCCGAGGTGAGGGAGGGGCCCCGGTCCCCGAGAGGTGCAGCGTCCCCCAGCGAGACCTGAGATCCCGGGGCTGGGACGAGGCAGGGCCATCCCCAGCACCTCCGGGGCTGTGCGCACGGCCAGAGTAAGGCCCCGCATTAACCACCTGCAGCCAGCAGAAGGAGGAACCCCCACCCCCCGCCCCGAGCCCGCCCCGCCGCCAGTCAACGCCACACCAGCCCTCGCGTCGCGCTGTCTCCCCTGCTCTGAATGCAGAAGCCCAGGGTGCCCCCCTGCGCCTGCCCTGCTCCCACCTGCCAGAAAGCATCAGCCTCACCACCCACACTGGCGCAGGGATGGGGGGTGCAAAGCCACCGTGCTGTGGGCCCAGGTCCCTGCTGAGCGTGGGGAGTGGGGCCGGGCAGTACTGGGCTCCCCGGACCCTGGCCTGCCCCGTGCGGAGGACACCCTGGAGCCTGTGGCGCGCAGTGGGCAGAGCGGAATGCCAGGGGTGGGTTTGGAAGCTGGGCCTGGGGGCCCTCCTGGAGTCCTGGGGCAGCTCCTGCCCCTGCCTGGCTGCACCCCCCGTGACAGATCAGTGCCCCACCCCTCTGCTTGCTGTAGAGTCGACACCCCAGGAATTTGCTGTCCCTCTGCCCTGCTGCTATGATCCCTCCAGTTTCCTTCTTGTTCTCCTCAGAGGGGAGAGAGGGGCAGCTACCCCCTGCTTTGTTGGCCTTGGAGACACCGGGTGTGTGGGGGGGTGCAGCTGGCCTAGAGAGGCAACCTTGGAGGTGGTCCCAGGGATCCTGGAGACGGGGGTGCTGGGTGGTCCCAGGGATTCTGGAGACGGGGATGCTGGGTGGTCCCCAGGGATCCTGGAGATGGGGATGCTGGGTGGTCCCAGGGATTCTGGAGACGGGGATGCTGGGTAGTCCCCAGGGATCCTGGAGACGGAGGTGCTGGGTGGTCCCAGGGATCCTGGAGACGGGGGTGCTGGGTGGTCCCAGGGATCCTGGAGACGGGGATGCTGGGTGGTCCCCAGGGATCCTGGAGACGGGGATGCTGGGTGGTCCTGCTGCTGAGGACGCTGAAGGCCTGGGCCTGCCCCTCGTGGGAATCTCGTGGCATAGCAGGCAGCCCACCTGCCTGCAGCCAACCACCACGCTTGGTGGCCCGACTGCGTGGGAGGGGGCGGGGCTGGAGCTTGGAGCAGGGCGGGACCCCAGCCTCCGCCCCTCCGCCGGCCCCCCTTGTCCAGGCCAGGCCACAGCTGGATGTCTCCTTGGGTCAGTCTGCTCAACACTTAGCAAAAAAGTGATGGAAAAAGTAGTTCTGAGGGGTTGAGTATAGGCGACTTATCCCATCTAGTGCCTTGGATATCCTAAAGCCTTTTACTCAACGCGTGGTCCCCACCAGACCAGCAGCCTTCCTCCTCTGGGGACGCACCTGGAGTGCAAAGGCTCAGACCCCACCCCAGACCTGCTGGGGCCACATCTGCATTTTAAAGTGTGCCCGGCACCAACCTCCAGCTTCTCCTTGGAATAAGTCAGACTGTCAGCTGGCCAGCCACTCCCTGCACCCCTGCCCCGCCCCGCCCGGGAGTTTGCTTTTACCTAATTTGTACTTAGGTGGCGCCCCGTGACTATCACTGTGATTTACTGCAAGGATGTGGTTAAGAAATGGCTTCAGGCAAGAAGCCTGCAGCCCGGGAAGCGTGAGCTCGATTTAGGATATGAGGGGCCGACTGAGACTTCCCTTTCTCCGGGAAAATTCCCGGTTCTGCCCTAGGACGCAGCCCCCCTGGGTCTAACTCCTGTTCCCTCGTCTGTTTCCCACCCAGGCTGGTGGCCCCAGCCAAGCAGGGCTGGTGTCACCCTTGCACGTGGTGCTCAAACACTGCTGGGTTGAGCGAAGCAGCGAATGCACCAGTGAATGGTGGCAGCGGGAGGTGTGGTGGCCGAGAGCAGATGTGCTCCCCTGAGAGACAGGCTGCGTGGGAGGGCAGCCCTCACACCTGGGGCCGTGCTGGCCTGGCTCTACGGCAGGCCCGAGGTGGGGCGTCCACCCAGACGGCTGCGGCGAGGACAGAGCCGAGACTTAAGCTGCCAGTTGGCCGGTTTGGGTTTCATGGTAGTGAGACGTCTGCTCCATAAACCCTGCCGCTTAGAAGCTTTCGCCTTTCCTAGTCATTCTCTTTACCATTTCTTTAAAAAGAAAACCTCTTTTGAAGGTTTCCATCCAGTTTCCAACAAGCTAAGACAAAGAAAGGTATGCAGGCTTGGATGGAGAGAGCGCTCTAGGGACCCGAGGCTTTTGGTCCTAGAGTCTGCACTGTGTGTCTGGCTCTGAAGGTCCGAGTCTGTGTCTGGCGAGATTTCAGGCTGGTGGGTCAGAAGGTACAGCCCTGCACATGCTGGGTGGGGACAGGCACAGGGGAGGGGGCAGCAGTGGGGAGGGTGTGTCCTACTGGATCCTGGGATGACCCGGGGCGCTGGGATCGATGGCCAGGGACCTCTGGGGTGAGTCTGAGAACACCGTGCCCTGCTGTGCAGCACATCTCAGCAGGTGTTTATTGAGCACCTACTGTATGCCAGGGGATGCACAGATGAGTGAGGTGAAAAGCCACACGGAAACACACATCCAATTTCAGTCCCACAAGGTAAAGGCTGGGAAGTAGAACCAGGGAATCCAGAGGGAGCCCTTAGCGACACCAGGTTCACAGAGGACTTTCAGAATGAGTGCCCCCCCCCCCCCGGCCCCTAACTTTTTAAACTCATTTTTATTTAAGAAGAGAGTACACGTGGCAAGTGTGTCCCGGTAAATTTCCACAAGCTGAGTACACTTGCGCAACCAGCACCCAGGCCAAGAAACAGCATCGACCGCCTCTGCCGGTCTCCCCCAGTCACCACACGCCCTGGGGCAGCCCCAGCCCTGGCTTCAGCAGCCCCGGCACCTTTCGCCTGTGTTTAGACCTCACGGGGATGGAGCACTGCTGTGTCTGCCCCTCCCCCTCGCCATGTTTGAAATCCATCCATGCTACTCCCACTGCTGCCCGGTCCTCACTGCGGGAGGACGCGGGCCGTGCGGACAGGCCCTCCAGTGTGGGGCTTTACAGGTGGGGCTGCCGCGAGCAGATCTGGATGGGTGTCTGGTGAGCACGGACACCCAAGGGTGGAATCTTGGGGTCACAGTGGATCCTAGAGGCAGCTCGGGGTTGCGAATGCGTTTCCTGGGGCGGGGCTGGGGGAGGTGTGGGAGGGGCCTGTGGTCCGTGCTCCCTGCATCACTGCCAGTGGTTCCTGTAACAGAGCACCACAAACCAGGTGGTTTAAAATGGCAGGAATGACTCTTGTGGAGTCCAGGTGTCCGCGGGGCCTCATGCACCACAGCCTCCTCTAGCTCCTGGGCTGCCCGCTCCCGGGCTCGTGGCCGCCTCACTCCAACCGGCACCAGTCACCTCTCACTGCCTGCTCTGCGTGCGTCTCTGTGTCTCTTCTGGGGGCACTTGTCATTGGATTCAGGGCCCACCCAGAAGCTCGTCCATTTTAAGATCTTTCAGTGAATTTCACTGCAAAGACCCTTTCCAAGTCAGGTCAGGCGCACAGGTCCCAGGGATGAGGACATCTCTCTGAGGGCCACCGTTCAGCCCACTGCGGCATCTCTCGCTGCGGCCCTAAGCAGCCCAGCCCAGGCCCACCCTTTGCAAAACTCTCCGTCAAGCCGCTTTCTCAGGCCTACCCTGTCCCTCCTGGCCCTGCCCCAGGAAGCCCTCCCTGACTGTCCTGGTCCTCAGGCATATGGCATTCCTCCCACACTAACGTCCTGGGCTCTGTCCGGCTGTGCCTGTGGTCTGGAGGTGTCCTCAGACTGGCCTCCTGAGGGCAGGGTGTGCCGCCTCCCCTGTGTGCGCACGGGGACACACACCTCCCGTGTTCGGCTCAGCTCTGCACGTGGGTGCTAGGAGCAGGACCTAAGCTGAGGCACCTTTCCAGCAGTGTCCGGCCCAGGGCACCACGCCCAGTGGCGGCCCATCCCTGAGACCCTTCTCCCCTCAGACATCCCCCAAAGGGACCGGGCTATGTCCTGGTCCCAGGGCCTCTGTGGGAGTCCTGGTTACGCCCACAGCACAGGGAGGAGGGAGTCCAGGGGACCGGGAGGCACCCAGCCCTTTGCCTCTCCTTGGAGGAGGCCAGGAGACAGGAATGCCTTTGGCTGGGGACCCTGGCCAGAGATCAGAAGATCAAAGACGAGAAGATCGGGGCTGAGGTAGGTGGCACACTTTGGAGGCTGTGGAGAGAAGCAGCAGCTGGTGTCTCCTAAGGGCAGGGCTGACCCAGAAGGCCCTTCCTGCCCCCTCTCTGATGGAACCTCGCAGAGCTGCTTCTCCAGATGAAGGTCCTGGGGTGGATGCTGGTGAGGGCGGGATGCTGCATGCCCGGTGGGCAGGGCTGACCCCTGCATAGCAATTCCCTGAAGAGGGGCTACTGAATAACATGTGTAGGTGCAGAAGCCAAGGCACAGAGCTGGTATCAAGCATCTGGGAAGCGGTCGGGCCAAGGTCAGACCCGGCAGTCTGGCCCCAGAGCCCACAAACTACTTCACCCGGGGAGAAGGTCAGTGCAACCGCAGCACGAGGAGGCAGGGCTGGACCTCAGGCAGGACTTCTCCCTGGGCGGGGATGCCAGTGGAGAAGTGCTTGTGCACGAACCAGACGGGTGGACGGCTGGGGAAGAGGGCAGGTGGTCGGAGTGCCCGCCACAGGGGAGGACGAAGGTGGTGGGCAGGTGACCAGCAGCGCAGAACGTGGCAGGAAACGCCCCGGGACCGGGCATCGGGGCCTCAGGGGCCGATGGGAGGGACAGGTGAGGCTCCCGCAGGCAGGCGGGACCTCCCTGGGCGGAGAGAGCAGGGTGCGCCCGACCAGGTGAACCTGGAGGAGGGGGCGGGCTCCGGAAAGTCCCACCGGTCCTGGCAACGGTGGGGGGGGAGCGGGACACAGAGAACCTCCTCTCTCCCCCTAATCCCCTCCTTTGTTCCCAAGCTGCCACCCCGCTGCCACGCCTTTCAGCCTCGGGCGGGCTGGGACCCAGCTGGGCTCAACAGAACCAGCCCCGCAGGGTTGGCTCTGCCACTTGCTGTGACTAGATGGGCAGTAACTTGATATTCCCAAGTCTCCCTTTCTTCACTTAAAAGGGAATAAAGAAGGCTTCACTCCCGGCCTGATAAAAGGATTAGACTAAATGAGGCCAAGGATGAGCTAGAGCCGACAGGAGGCACCCAGGCGGAGGGGGCCGGACCCGGCACGGTGGCCTCGCAGGGGCCTTGCTCTCCTGAGCCGCGTCTGTACAACGCGTCCGTCCCAGCAAAGGTGGCTCTTAGATGCTCTAAACATCCGGCGTCCACTCTTTCCTGCTAGATTCAAGCTGAGAGTCGAGAGCACCATCTGACCGTGATGGGCGAGGCTGGGCGAGGGTGGCGGCTGGGCGAGGGCAGCTGCCCGGATGAGAAGGGGGCAAGGGGTCCTGAGGTGAGAGGAAGGCTTCCAGCTGGGTGGGGGCGACTCTGAATAGAGGGCCCACTCCTGTTTTCCCCCAGGCACACCCGCCTCTTTATCTGGTGAAATAAAGGCCGCAGGACAGAGCTTCAGCCAAACAAACAGGGCCAGGGCTGGCTGCGGGCAGCTCCGCACAAAGCGCACTCCCTCCCACCCCAGGGCTGCCGGTCCTCCGGCCGTGGCCCCTGCTCCCTGCTCCTGGGCGCCCTGGGGAGCTCTGATCCCCTGGGACGTCCCCGCCCTCCTCTCTGAGGGGCTCCAGGCCCACGGGGAGGACAGAACTCCTGCCCTCGCACCTCCACACCCCGAGGCAGAGGAGCAGAGGGCAGGGCAGGGCTGGAAGGACGTGGTGAGCGGAGGGCACTGAGCTAGCGGGACCGAGTCCCAGAGCAGTTGCTTTGGACCCTCGGCTCCAGGTCGATCCCAGCCAGGGCTGCCGTGTGGGGACCAGCCCCGCCGGGTGATGACAGTCTCTGCGGAGCCTGCAGAGGTCAGAGGTCAGTCCCAGGCGTGGGCCCAGCCCTTGTCACCGCCCACTTTTGTCACTGTCCCACCTGACTGGGCTCGGAGGGCAGGGACCCCGCATTATTGGACCCGGCGGCTCAGCACCTGGCACAGTGCCTGTGTTCAGTAGGTGCCTAATAAATGCTGGTTGAATGACACACGGCTGGGCGGTGGGTGGAGGCGTGCGAGCTGGGCCACGGTGAGCGGCAGCCCTGGCGGCGGGTTGGTCACCGCGTGCCGGATGCTGGCCAAGTGCTTTTACCAGGGAGGAGCCGCGGCAGAGAGACGCGAAGTCACTTGCCCCGTGTCACACAGCTGGCAGGCGGCAGAGCCGGGAAGGACAGGGTCCAGGCCAACTGCAGGGCCGTTCCGGGGGCCGCTGATAGGACACCAGAGACACACCCGAGGACACGCGCTTCGCAGCGCATGTGGCCAGCGCAGCCGAGGAACCGAAGTTTTACTCTGATTTACTTTCAGTGACTTGAAATGTGAACAGTCGGTGCGGGCGGTGACGGTCTGGACCGTCTCCAGAGGAGAGGGGTGGAGCCAGCCGTGCGGCTCCCAGAGCCTCTGGCCCGTTGTGCTCATGGGCTGCACACAGCAGCCCTGACTGGGCCCAGGACCACCCTCCGGCCTCTCCGTGTGGGGGGCTCGGCTGGGCAGGCAGCAGGGACCCACGCAGGGGAAGCAGACACACAGGCAGCCTGTCCCATCTTCGCTCTGCGGTGTCTTCTCCTGCTCCGGGCTTGGTGGAGGGCCGGCCTGCACAGCGTGGCTCGGAGGGTTAGGACCGACCACCGGGGCAGGGGAAACACCTCTGATCAGGGCAGGGGCTCTGGGACCACCCCAGCTTGGCCACTTTGCCTGGCAGAGCAGCGAAGTCCCCTTAGCCTGAGGCGGCCGGCTCCCCAACAAAGGGGTTCCCTTGCAGGGTTGAGGGTCAGGGCAGGCCCGGGACCCTCTGCGCCTCCGAGGCTGCCCTCCCTCCCCCCACCCGGGCACCCACACCCTCGACTTGGTGTTCCAGCTGGCATTTTCCCTTTCCCAAGAAGCAGAAGGTGGAAACAAGGGTTTGGCCTGAAGTTGGTGCCAAACCTCCATTTCCCGAGTGCAGCATCCTTGAGTGGGAGGCGTCTCTCCTGGCCTTGGTCTCCTTTCACCGCCGTCAGCTTGAGGAGACAAATCCATAGATGAGGTATCACGACACCGTGAGCCACATTCCCTGTCTCCTGTGGTCTTACAGCCCAGGGCTCAAATGCCCTACCTTTCCTGTCACGGGACGTTTAGGAGTGTCGCCTTCCCTGGCTCTGTGCCCCCCGCCCGCCTGAATGGCCGGGGCCCCTGCCGGCGCTCTGGGCTTCCCGTCTCTCCCTGGTTCCGTCTGACCTGCACAAGCCTGGTCTCGGCTTAGAAACCATGGGGACCCCAGTGACCCCCGAGTCAGGTGCCAGCCCTCCCCGTCGGCGTCTGTCTTCCCATCCCCCACGCCGCCTGCCTCCTCAAGCCCTCCGGCCCACCCCCGCACAGGGTGGAGATGTCCTTACAAACAGGGGAGCCGACACACGGCAGCACCAAGCAGTAGCCCTTCAATTGAAAACTACAGTGTTGTTCTCACACGGGTTTGTGCAAGGCCTGTGAGCCTGAGGTTGTGCTGTTGTGTGTGTGACGGTGGATGCTTTTGCCCTGGCTGGAGCCACTCCTTTGTTGGGAAATTTGTGACAATTGCAGAAATCTGAGAGAACTCTGTGTCGACCAGTTAGGAGCCTCCAAGGAGACAGCCAGTACCAGTCCCCCTGATGAGGAGTCAGCTGACGGAGGAAGACGCGCTGTCCAGGCGCTGGTTTCAGGAGACACAGTTCTAGCCCCCATTCCATCAGCTGGCGTGGGGCCTCGGGGCTGGGTCCCCCTCTGTGACTGTCTCTCCTCTTGCCTGAAGAAGCACAGAAGCCATTCAGGGGAGTCTGGAAGTGCAGGGGTTCTGGGTGGCAGATGCTCCCAGCGCTGCGGAGCGGGCAGGGGTGCAGAAGCCCCAAGGTGCTCGGCCAGCCCCGTGTGCACAGCGAGCCCCCCGTCTTCGGCGCCTTCCGTTCCAGACCCGCCTGTGTCCCACATACCCCTCTTTCTGCCCCCAAGGCCATCTCTCTCTACCCTCGCCCTTCTGAGTCCGGACGGACAGTTTAGAACCCAACGGGGAGAGCGGCGGCGGGAGCAGTTGGTGACCAGGGAGCAGGGTACAAATGTGGGGTTCGTCGCTCTGTGATAAACCCTCCCCAGGAACACTGCGAACTTGGGCCTGGGGCTGGCCCCACGCCGTCCGTGTCCCCCCAGCCCGGCACTCGGAGCCCACAGCCGCCCGTCAGAAAGGAAACCAGCAGTCTGGGGGGCTGGAAGGGAGGGTGACGTGGGTCTGACTGGACCAGGCCCCTGACCCCAGATCCGAGCCCTCTCTCCTGTCACCTGCCTCTTAGTGACACAGGAGGTCAGCCAGTGTCGTCTAGTGCCAGGGCTGCCAGCCACGGGCACAGAGGCCGGGCAAGGCTGTGGTCACTCACTCGGTATGTAGTGCAGCCCCTGTGTGCCAGGTACCCCCAGGCCTGGAGGCTGCAGAGGGCACTGAGATAAGTCCTTGCCTGGAGGGAGCTCCTGGCCACATGGGGCGTTGTGTCCTGATCATAATTCAGTTGGTGAGGGCATTAGTAAGAAGGCATGCTGAGCGAACCCTGAGTTTATTTTACTAACTCGTACAGTTTAATGACTCATGTAATTCTCACTCCAACCCCTGTGAGGCAAGTACCTCGTGATCCCTATTTCACAGATGCGAAGACAGAGGCTGGGAGGTGTCACGCGTCAGGGCCAGGCCCACGGGCTCATCAGTGCTGTGAGGGGTGGTGATGGGGGCAGGGCAGCACCAGGCACACAGCAGGAGCCCAGCTAATGCCCCCGCGGGAGCTTGAACAAAACCGCGTAGGACGCAGGACGATGCTCAGCTCTGCGGGGAGCGGGGGGGGGGGGGGGGGGGGGGGGGGGCGGGGCGCGGGGCTGGGAGGGCCTCACAGACGCAGCCTTGGGGCACAGCCACGCCTGGGGACAGGGGCTCATCTCCCGGTCACTCTGGCCGCTCTTTACTTAGCTGCAGAGATGGGCCCTGCTTCCTAGTGTCTCTTCCAACCGGTGGGGACAGTCCTCCCAGGCCCACCCAGCAGGACCCAGGGGCTTTGCCTTCTGCTGTTTCTCCCTCTTATAGGAAAAATGCAAACAGAACAAATCCCCCAGGGCCCTTGGGTGTCAGCCAGATGGCCCTGGGGGCGGGTCTCCTACTACCCACCACCCCGTCCAGGTTTGGGTCCTGCTGCTCTCTGCCCCTCAGTTCCCCAGCATCTTCCTGGTCTCCACGGCGACGCCGCCTCTCCTGGCTTCCTTGGTGGTCCACTTGCTACACAGGGTCGAGCTCTGAGAACGCTTCCTGTGCTCGGGCTGCCAGCCTCGCTCATCGATCCTCTCTGTCCCCCTGCCCATGGCTGTGTCCGGCCCAGCACACAGAGCCCCTCTGCGTGCCCCAAGGGCTGCTGGGAAGAGGCCTCGGGGTGGGGCTGCAACCCAGCCTCTCGCCCCTGCAGTTGAGTTGAGAGATGCAGCGGGCAGTGCCCACCATGAAACATGGTGCCTCGCGTCCAGAAGTGTTCAGACTTAAAGCAAGCGCGCCCTTCCGAGTGGCCCTCTCTGTGTAACTGTGTAGGTCAGGCACCCACAAAGCCCGTCCCGAAGAGCACTTGTGTGCCTGTGCTTGCGTGCGCGCGTCCGTGTGCGTGCGTGCGCGTCCGTGTGCGTGCGTGCGCGCGCTCCGTGTACGTGCGTGCGTGCGCGCCTGCGCGCGCGTTGGCAGCGCTCACAGGGCGGCAGCGGTGGGGCAGCGTTTGAGGCCAGGCCTCGGTGTCCAGCTCACCCACAAGCTGGGCCCCACACAGCCCCCCGAGCAGCCCGCGCCCTCCCGGCCAGGGACGGAGCCTCGCTCGCCCAAGGTCACAGCCGAAAAGAGTTCCACCTGCGGGCGCGAGCCGGGTGAGTTTCTCCCAGAGAGATTCTATCTTGATAACATGTGGATACTTGGAGAATGCTTGTGATTTTCACGAATACAACCCAAACTTGCACGTGTACAAACACACACACATGCCCTCCCGCGACACGCATGTCCGGTGCCTCACTAGACAGGCGCTGCAGGGCCTCACGAGTCCTGACACTCGCAGTGCTTACACGTTCGCACGGCCCGCGCCCCTCTCCCTGCCTTGGTCCGGGCGAGGACGGCTGGGCGCCCGCGGTGACCTCTCCCAGGACCGCCACCTTCACCGGACTCCCGGGTCAGAGCTCCCGAAGGCAGGTTCCTCCTGGGGCCCGCGTGCCGGCCCCCTGGTCCCCAAGGCCGGCGGCCGGGCCTGGAGCCGCCGCTGCGTCTCCCTCCGCGGCTCCGTGTCTTCCTCCGCCCCCCTTTCCTTGGTGCCAGCCCCAGCCTTTTCCTGCAGTGCCGACGGACCCCCCTCCTGCCCCTCACGGAGCCCTGCAGCTGGGCTGGGCGCTGTCCCGGGCGGGATGCGGGCGGGCGGGGTGCAGGCCCCCTCCTCCCCAAGGAGAACAATGAGGCTGCTCGTCGGGGGGGGCGGGGGGGGCATGGAGCCACATCAGAGCCTCTGAGGTGCAGCCCCCGGGGCGACGGCTGAGTGATGGGGTCTGAGTCACATGCCCGCGAGCGCCTGTGGAGACACGTCCAGAGATGCTCGGGGTACGTGTTCAGAGGTACCTGCTTTTGCGGATCCTCACGCCTTCCTGCCGGGCCGATCGTGCCCGGGCCCGGGGCCGGGCAGGAGGGTCTGCGGCCTGAGCTCCCGTGGCCTCACCGTCCCCTCCCGCCACCGTCCAGCGTGCTTGCGGCTCTGCGGCCGCCAGCCAAGCAGCCACAGCTCGCCCGGCCCTCCTTCTGGACGGGCAGGCCGGGGATGGCCTCGGTCCTCATGTGGAGCCGGACGGGAGCCTGCCGGTTCCTCGGCTCTACCTGCCCCCGCTGGCTTCCTTCCTCAGAGCATGTAGCGTCCAGAGGCCAGGCTTCACTGGAGGTAAAACACCGGAGCCTAAACAGCCTTTTCATAGGTTGGAGCTGGGCCCCGAACCCCTGACCCCCACCCTATCTCCAGCACACACGTCACACGCGTTTCTTGTGGAAAATGGAGACCCTGGGGTTTGCAGGGAACGTGCTCTCCTGGGGAGGAGGGAGCTGCAGGAAGCACCGCGGGTGGTGCCCGGCCACACGGTGGGCCGGTCTGGGTCCACCCTGTGCCCTCAGGCTGGGGGGAGTTGGCAGAGGTGAGAAGCAGCTGTTAGGAGTCTGAGACAGGAGGGATCCCAAGTGTATGAGACGCACACGTGCAGCCCGAGCGTCACTGCTCCCCGGCGCATACTGGGAGGAAAACGCTGGGGCAGGGCAGGACCAGCAGGCTAAGGTCACGCCTTCTGCCTGCCCCAGGCCTGCTGCGCTGGGACGCTTGCCCACAGGTCACCGAGGGACAGGACTGATGTGTGTGCCCTGTTAGGCAGTCTGTAAGCCCTGGCTCATTTAATCCTTACGAGGGCCCTAGGAGTTTGGTGGTGTTCAACCATTTTTATGGATGAAGAAACCAAGGGTCATAGTGATTAAGAAAGAGCCCGAGGTCTGGCAGGTAAACCAAGGAGAGAGTTGGCCTCAGCGCTCTTTTCCTCTTTGCTTTCTTTCTTTCTTTTTTTTTTCCCCCTTGAAAATAGATTTAATCTTACTCAAATTAGAAATGTTCAGCATTTTCCTCTTTGCTTTCTTGAGTGTAAAGTGGAGGTAACATTGGAATCCACCTTGGGGTTGTTGTGAGAATTAACTGGGATTAGAGTAAGTCCCCTCCACACGAACGAGTTCAGTTCCCAGAGCGCGTCTGTAAATCCTATTTGTCTGTAAGTCCAACAAAGTTAGTCTAGGTACCCGACTTACACACTGGCTATAGAGTACTGTACTGTAGTAGGTTTATAACACTTTACACACAAACAATACATAAAAACCAAACACAAAAAATAAAGAAGACATTTTTAATCTTACAGTATAGTACCTTGAAAAGGACAATATTACAGTACAACAGCTGGTATACAGAGGCTGGCATCGAGGGAACAGGCAGGAACAGTTACTGACTGGAGGAGGGAGAGGAGGTGGGAGATGGTAGAGCTGAAGCAACATCAGCAACAGGAGACGGAGGGCAAGCTGCCATTTCACTCACGCCTGACGTTGGTGGCACAGGTGCTGGCTCCTTGCTGGATTCAATTCTTTCCACCCTCTTGATAAAACGATCCAGTGATGTCTGGGTAGTAGCTCTTTTTTTCTCATCACAGATGACAAGGTAGCACTGGATTGCATTCTGAACGGCTGCTGCCACCTTTGGGTACCATTCTAGGTTCAGGTCCTGTGCCTCATAAACTAACAGTGCCTCCTCGAATAAAGAAAACCCCCTGCCATTTTCTGCGTCGTGAATCTCTCCAGTTCCTCAGTTACTTCTTCTTCCTCCTGGCCCTCTTCATCCTTTCTCTGGGCCTCCAATTCCATCACGTCTTCATTAGTAAGCTCCTCATGTTGCACAGCAAGGAGTTCAGTGAAGTCGTCCTCTTGCAGATCTAGCTCCAGCTTATCGCTGAGGGTCACTACGTTGCTGAAGACCTCTTCGGACTTCTGATCTACCTTCTCAAATCCACAAAAATCATGAACAAACTGTGGGCAAGGGTTCTTCCAAACCCCATTCATGGTGACCGCCATACCCTCACACCATGCAAAGTCAATGTTTTTATGGTCTTGTAGATGTTATAGTCCTTCCAAAGTTGTCCCTAGGTTGTTCCTGATTTGTCAGTTACCTTTACTGCCTGACAGAAAGTGTGACGTAAATAATATTTCTTGCAAGTCGCTCTAACTCCCTGGTCCATAGGTTGGATGAGCAACGTAGTATTCAGTGGCAGATGCACTACTTTGACGTTGGGATGAAAGTCATCCATGGATGGGCAGTGGCCCAGAGCATTGTCGAGCAGCAAAAGAATGTTTTGTTGGGACGTGCTTCTCCAAGCAGTATTTCTCTACATCTGGGATAAACTGGTGGAAAAATCAGTCCTGGGAAATGGCCTGTGTAATCCAGGATTTGGGGTTATGCTTCCACGCAACAGGAAGAGAGCCCTTGGCTTTGTGTTTAAGGGTTCTCGGGTTCTCTGAGTGATAAACTAAGAGGCTTCAGCTTCAGTTCACCGGAAGCGTTGCCACCAAACAACAGTTAGCCTGTCCTTTGCTGCTTTACAGCCCGGCATCAACGTTTCCTCCTTACTGATGTAACTTCGGTCCGGCATCCTCTTCCAGTACAGTTGTGTCTCATCCACATTAAAATCCTGGCTGGGTAAATACACACCATCATCAATAATTTCTCAAAGTGTTTCATGCAGTTCCTGGACAGCTACCCTATCTGCACTTGCTGCCTCTCCACTTACTTCTACGTTGTGAAGGTTGGCTCTAGCCTTGAACCGATGAAACCAGCCATGGCTGGCATTAAAAGGTTTGCCCTCTGATTCTTTGCCGTGTTTCTTCTTCAGGTCTTCATGAAGGCTTTTAGCTTTCTCTTGAATCAGCATTAAGCTGAGCAGGACTCAGCGCTGACGTTGATCCTGCATCCGCCCACTGAGAACTTTCTCCATCTCCTCCATCGCTTTTCCATGCTTCTTCAGTATTTTGTCAACATCGTCGGCACAGCAGACTTCACATATTCCATGATCTTGTCCTTGTTCTTTAGATTCGTGACAACGATAGAATGAGTCATGTTATGAGAATGAGCGATGTCTAACATCTTTTTGCCTCGCTCCACTCTCTCAGTTACTTTCACTTCTGTTTCCATCATTATTGCTTGCCGCTTCTTAGCAGTCCCAGCTACATCACCGCTGCTTTTATGCTTGCTTTCAGACATCCTGGGCTTGAAATAAAGGTACTGTACTACTGTACTCTATACAGTACTGCAAAGTACACAAAAGCGCAACCACTTATAGAGGATGCACACACGTGACAATGTACGCCAGACGCGTGAACTAACTTATGTGACTGGACATGCGAACGCACGTTCACATCTTTGAAGGTTCGTGTGTAGCGGACTTACTGTATTTGGATAAAGGTTAGCCTGTGCCTGACACAAAGTGGGCCTCCAGTAAACGCCGGCTGTTACACAGTCACAGTATTGTGATTCCGTTGTGTGCAGGGTATCTTGGAGGGCAGTGACACAGAAACCACCCTCAGCGTCTCTCAGATAATGTGGGAAGGCGAGACTGGGCTAAGGTGGGACTCCTCAGGGCTGTACCAGGGGCCAGGCCCTCTGGTTGGAGAAAAGTAGGAGGAGCCTGGTGGGGTTCTGGGAGAGACAACAGGAGAGAGACTGCAGGCCTCAGAGGGCTGTGGAATCCCGCAGGCTCAGGGACTGAGTACAAGGCAACCCCTGGTGAGTCTGGGGCTGATTCCAGGAGCCCGCGGGATGGCGGTGGTCTCGGGTAGAACGTCCGTGAGGGATCCTGCGTGCTGATTGGCCCTGTCCTGCTCTGACATCCTCTGAAGTTTTCTCTGGCCTGTCCCCGACGGGGTCGGCTTCCTCTGTGGCTCTCATCACAGCCCGTCCAGTGGAGGGAGGGGGGAGGAGGGAGGCGCAGGGGGAGCCACGGGGAGCATGGCCCGGGGAGGACGCAGCTCACAGCCTGCCCGCTGCCTTCTCTCCCGCAGAGACCTGAGCATGAACAACCTCACGGAGCTCCGGCCTGGCCTCTTCCTCAACCTGCGCTTCCTGGAGGAGTTGTGAGTAGATGGGGGGGTGGGGGGGTGGGGGGCTGGAGGCGGGCACTGTGACCTCTGACACAGGGAACCGGGGGTCCCCAGGGGGACGGGTGGAGCCAGTGGAAATGGCCTTGGGGAGCTGTTCTGAGCGGGGTCAGCCCCACCTGCCCAGGTGTGGGCCCGAGGGGGGCGGTGGGGACAGAGGAGCTCGCACATCCAGCCTCTCCCCAGCTGAAGCCGACCGGCTTTCTGTCAACGCTGCTTCTCTCCCTGGGGTCGTCCTTGACCTGCCCTTGCCCCCTGTGTCCGGCCGCCGGCCGCTCCCCAGGTCCTGGTGGTTCTTCCTCTGAAGGTCCCCCGTACCTATCCCTGCTGCTGCTGCTGCCCTGATGTCCCCTCCCCTGAGCCGGCCGCAGCCCCTAAGGACAGATCACCTACCTCCTCTCTGACACACTCTGCCCACCTCAGGGTGCCTCTCACCAGCTCCACGGCCTTCTCCAGCTCCCCACGATCCAAAGGAGCTGCTTCGAGGACCCTCCCTTACCTGGCCCAAGCCCCCCCGGCCAGCTTTGCTCCAGGGAGGCCTGTCCCGCTGCCCATCCCTGGAGCCCTCCTGCATCTGAGCAGATTGCCCCTCCAGCCCGGCAGGCCCACCATCTCTCTCTCCATTCCGTCAGGGCCAACACAAGGCCCACTTCCTTCAGGAAGTCCTCCCTGGTTGATCCCTCCCCACGGCCTGGAGCCCTGCAGGCTGGCCTCACGTGAGAGAGTCATCTCCTTGGCCAGAGTGCCTGCTGTCCCCTGCAGGCAGCCAGGACACCTGCTTCCAGCCCTGCCCCCCTCCTCACCCGACCCCCAGCCTGCTGGTTCTTGTCTGGGCGTCACCACTGATCCCGGGGCTCTACCAGCTTTGCTTAAACTCTCAGACTGGGGGCTCCTGGCCCTGACCCACTCCTGCACAGCCCTCCTCACCCTGGCCCTAGGCACGGCCCCCCAAGGGTGCACTCGGTCTGCCCGGAGCAGACGAGAGGGCGCCTGGTGTGGGCACCTGGGCTCGCCACGTCATTGAGTGGGCAGGGTGGGTGGGGACGCCTTCCAAGGAGGAATTTGAAGGCTGTTCTCAAAGGAAGGGACAGAGTGAGAGGCAGCAGAGGGGCCGTCAAGGTGGCGGGGCCCAGCTTGGTGGGAATGAAAAGCAGGGCAAAGGCCTAGGAGCCGGGCTGGCGATCCGGGCACAGCCTGAGCCCTGTGGGCTGCCGGCCCTCCATGCCCCACTCCCTGAGGGGCTGGGCCTGTTTTAGAGCCAAGACGCCCACCTAGGGTACCCAAGCTAGTTACCCCAAAGGTCACGATGCCTTTCCATGTGTTTTTTTTTTTTAACAACACATGTCAAATAACAAGACTCAGTGTGTGTGTGTGTGTGTGTGTGTGTGTGTGTGTGTGTGTGTGTGTG
>NW_020838041.1:3173343-3203099 GCF_003676395.1 Aethalodelphis obliquidens
TGTGTGTGTGTGTGTGTGTGTGTGTGTGTGTGTGTGTGTGTGTGTGTTTATTGGCCGTACCATGCTGCATGAGGGATCTTAGTTCCCCGACCAGGGATCGAACCTGCGGCCCCTGCAGTGGAAGCACAGAGTACTAATCACCTGACTGCCAGGCAAGTCCCCTAGTAGAGATATATTTTTTAAAATAGCTTCTGAGCTGTGTCAGCACGATTTCCGCATCGGCAGTTGGCAGGCCTCTCAGTGAGAACTGATGCGCCCAGTGATGCCTGAGAGCCTCTGCCCCGCCCTCAGCAGACTCTGCCCCGCCCTCAGCAGACTCTGCCCCGCCCTCAGCAGACTGCTCCGCCAGGCTGAGCACTGAGGACGCCCGTCAGCGTCAGCGTATTCCTTCCTGTTCGCTCCTTTCAGAGTTGAGGGTCACGCATGACAAACGTGGAAGCGCTTAATTAGACCGCAGGGTTAGACTAATTGCAACACCCTGTTCCCTGCTCCCTGGACTAGTGGGGTTGTCTGTGTAGTTGAGGGCACAGGGAGACCCAGACACACCCGTCTGATCTAACTCCACTGGTGACGGGAGACAACGTAGGGGGATGGTGGGTAAGAAGGTCAGCGCTGTGGATGGACGTGGTGGACGTGGGCCTAGTGGTAATCGGGTCCAGGGAGACACCAGGCACCCTCTGTGACCCGAGCCTCGGTTTCCTCCTCTGAAGGCTGGGGGTCCTAGTGGGCCCCCTGCAGGGTCATGGTGCCGTTGGCAGTGCAGTTACACCAGCAGCCTCCCTCCCACGTCCCAGGATGCTGACCCAGGGCCACCACCCTGCCTGGCTCCCTGCCAGCATCACCCACCGGCCCTTCTCTCTGACTTGCAGGCGTCTCTCGGGAAACCGCCTCTCGCACATCCCGGGACAGGCGTTCTCTGGTCTCCACAGCCTGAAAATCCTGTAAGTCTAAGTCCCACTTTACATGGAGGTGCAGCCTGGAGAACTCTGGGCAGATGGAAGCTTTCTAACCTGTGTCTTGGTTTGCCACTGGCCTGCTCATTTCCTTATCTTCACTTTTCATTTTAATGATGTCCATGTCTTTGCTCTCGCCCTGTCTGTAACAAACTCTGTGATTTGTAAACAAACACATAACAGCACCTGATGCTTAGGCCACATGTAGGGAAGTGACCTCCTCTCCTTTCTGTGACATGAATAGTGCCCGTTAGCACAGGTCTTTGAGGGTCAAGGTCAGATTCAGACCCATGTGCCCCCCCGGAACTCTCAGGCTGGGCGGTTAGGACAGTTTCTGGAGAGGAGGAATCTCCGCTGTTTTCCTCTGGACCTCCTTCCTCTCGAGCCCCAGCCTTGGTCTCTGGCTACAGCACTGGGTCCCATTCTCTCTGCAAACATGTCCCGTTCTCCAGTTCCTAGGCGTCTCTGTCCCTGAAGCAAAAGGAAAGTGAGAAATGAAAAGGACCTCGTGTTATTCTCTTCCATTGAGTCCACAGCCCATTGGACAAAAGGGGACGCTACGGCACCCTCTCCCCAACCCCAGTCCACAGCTCACCTTGTCGCAACTGCGACTGTCCTCCCCGGGCCCCACTCCTGCTCTTGTGATGAGTGTGGGTGAAAGGAGGTGGGAGAAGGGGATGCGGGGGGTCTGAGGGTGGATCAGAGAGGCTCCTCGGGAGGGCTCGTCACCACAGGGACTGGCTTGGGAAGAAGAGGAGGAGCCTGGGGGCTGATCCTGGAGCATCTGAAATTCCCCTAAAATGGTGAGCCACTCCCACGCTCTCCTGCCCCCTCAGCCCCAACTTGACCGGCAGGTCTTCTTTGTACAGTTGAGCGGGTTGTTCACTGCACAAGACCATCGCCTGAGGGGTGAGAAGGGGCTGAAATCTAGCCCTGTGCCAGCCTTGGGGCTACTTCCATCTAGAAAGGAGTATCTTTCTAATTTGCTCCAAGTTGTCAATGGGCTGGCAGTGGCCCTGCCCACTTGGCCCGTGAGCTTCAGGCTTCCAGCCTGTCAGCAGCCCCCAGACCACCTCCAAGCGTTCTCCTTTCTCCACGTTGTCTGACTCCGGCACTGCTGGCCTCTGGCTCCAGGGCTCTGGCCTCTCGTGCTGCCCTACTCCCTCTCTGCCCTTGGGCGCTCTTCCTCTGTCCCCTGTCCCTCCTCCTTCCGCTCTGCTGCAGACCCTGCTCTCCCATCCTGCCGGCCCTCAGTCCTTCCTGCCTCTTCTCTCGGTCTGTCTGTCTCGCTCCCACCAGCATCGCTTCCCCGAGGGTGGGGAGGGCCCCGGAGCCAGACGTGGCCCAGGCGGCCTGCGTGGTGGCATATCCGTGCCCCGCGGCAGGTCCAGACCTGCAGCCGGATTGGTGAGCGGGGGATCTGTCTGCTGGGCTTTCAGAAGATGTGAGACTTGCGTCCCGTTCCTAAGCCCCCAGCTTAGGGTCGAGCCTCTTTCTTCTTCGCCTGAGTCAGGCAATTAATCAAAGCCTCCCGGAAGCCGCAGCCCCGCCCCCTGGACACCGTGCGGCCTAGCGGGTCGGGCGGCAGGAGAGGCTGCGGCTGGAGAGGAGGGCAGCCAGGCAGTCCATTCCCATCGCCACTGATCCCCAACTGCCCCCCCGAGGACACCCCAGTTCCCCAAAGCCTTCGTGTCCGCTTCTCTGCTTCAGGGATGGGTGGGTGGTCTCGGGGGATGGTGCCCGCCTACTCAGCGTCTTCACAGCAGGGATTCCACTTGCACCTGGGCAAGAAGTACCTCCTGGTGTCCGCCACGGTTTCTCCTTCTGCAGTGCCTTCCCTACTTGTTTTCAGACCTGCGAGAAAAATAGAGCAGTAAAGCCCGCTGTCAGCACGATAACCTCTTTTTGTGCTGGGAGGCGGTCACTTTAGCTGCTCCAGGGGCCCCTATCTGAACTTCATCTTCTTCTGGTGGGTGAGGCCCGGCTGTCCCTGCAGGGCACTCTGCCTCCCCCTTGCCCTTCCGGAGGCAAAGGACCAAAAAAGGGGGTTCCCTCTCTGATCCTTTCTGAGCGGCTGTGGCAGAACCCCTCCCCTGTCCCTCCCGCCCAGCCCCACACCTGACCTGGAAGTCTTACTCCTAGGGTCCCTGACTTCCTGCGCTGGTTCTCCAAGCCTCTGGCCAGGCTTGGGTCAAGAGGGTCAGCCCCTGCCCCGTGCCTTTTCCCGCGACCGTAGGTGGGGATCCCTGTCCTGCAGAGTCCTGAGGCTGAGAGCCCAGACACACTGCCCCCACTCGCCCCCCCACCAGAGCTGTCCTCAGGGAAGCCACAGTTCTTTCTGACCCAGGTGTGTAGAGAGATGCCTGGACCTCTGAGGGCACCTGCCCTGTGCCCGTCGGGGCAGGTGAGGGGCAGATGTGGCCAGAGCTCCTGCATGGGGTAATGCCTAGAGGGAGGGTGGACGGCATGCCTGGCACACAGTAGGTCTCCCTGGAGGTCCCTCCCAGTTCCAGAGCAGCCTATCCTGCAATAGGTGCTGTTCCTGGGGCTGTACGTGGCCCAGGAGGGCCCGACGGGTGTGCGGGTCAGGGTGGGGCAACTTCCTTCTTTCCTGCCCCCGGCTCTTCCCTGACCCCCTGGAGGGCCCGCCCCACGTGCCCCCCCTCCTCTCCAGAGGCCAGCAGGGAAAGACATTCCAGTGGCAGCGGCCACCCAGGTCCTCCCTTAGGGCCGGGCGAGCAGGACCCTTGCCCAGGGCCCTGAGGCTTCAGGGACTCCCCGAGGCCCTGGAGTGGCCTCCTCACAATTTTCTGAGCACAGCTCTGGTGGCCAGGGTTCGCTGGGGTCAGCAGTGCCACCTGGAGGCCCCAGACCCCAGTTTCTCCCCTTCTCGCTCTCTGACTCACTGCCCCGCGGGTCCAGGAGGGCAGCCTCCCTAGCGGATCGTGCCCCCGGCTGGCATGTCCCTGCTTTTGTGGGGTCATGTGTCATGGCGTCACCAGATGGTGCTGACACTCCGATCTGGGTGCCTCAAGTTGTCTCTATAGACACACACACCACAAGGACAGACTTGCCTGGGCCCTGCGCATCCTCCCCTTCCCCGAAGATAACCCGGCCTCTCGGCTGCAGACGGAGAAACTGAGGCCTGGGGAGGAAATCGTGCATTTGCCCACGTCCTTCCAGAGCAGACGGCCAGAGGATCCCGCGTTCCGCTCCCCGGCCTTTTCCCCAAAGTCCCTCTAGGGCACTCTCCCAGCCCCGTGCACAGCGCCCTGGACCTCCAGCCAGGGAGGGGTGGGACAGGACTCTGGGCTCTGAGGCTGGGCTCCAGCGTGGCGGGCAGGCAGGCGGGCAGGTGGGGGTCCTTCAAGCCGCCTCTTCCCCTCACAGGATGCTGCAGAACAACCTGCTGGGAGGGATCCCCGCCGAGGCGCTGTGGGAACTGCGGAGCCTGCAGTCTCTGTGAGTCGGAGGTGGGGCTGGGGGCGGGCCTGGGCACCCCTTCCTCCCTGCACCCCCCACCCCCCGTCCCGACAGTGCGCTCCTGGCTTTTGTTTCTTCAGGGGGCTCTCATCGTCATATGTCATGTGTACGAGTGCGTGTGTATCTCGGGGCAGGAAGGCACCCAGATCCTGTGGAGGACTGTGGGGATGGGACCTCCCTGGGTGGGGCCCCCGGGGCCGCCGTCCTGGGATGTCTGGCCTCCTGCCGTGGAGTCTGGGTGGGCATTGGAGGTTGCTGCCCTAAAGAAGCGTCAGGAAGGGTCTGTCTTGTCAGGAAGGAGCTCACCTGCTCTGACCCTGGGGCTTTGGTAGCGGGGGAGCGTTCGAACTCAGACAGACGTCTCCCTGCGTCCCAGACTCACTGGCCCCCGTGACCCGTCCAGCCCTCCATGGAACGCTGCAGTTCCTGTCCTGTCCACTAGGGGCGTCCAGAAGGGATGTCGTCCAGAGCATCAAAGAGGTTTCCACGGGGGAAAAGACTTCCACTGGACGTCTCCACACTTACTTAGACGTTAATGTTTTCCCTGTGACTTGCGTCTTCTGCGTGCTTGGGGACTCTGAGGGTCTTGTCTTTTACACGCTTGGGCCACACAGGCACTTCCTGTACTTTCTGAGACACGGAGGCCCTGCGGCCGGGAGACTAGACGGCCAGCTCCCTCCGTGGCCGTGCCCCCTGCTGCCCGGGGGGTCAGGGTGGGGATGGGGACACAGGCCCAGGGCCCCCCGGGTCTGAACCGCTGGTCTCTGGCCGTCTCTGTGCCCAGCTGCCCGCCTCCCCATGGGGGGCGGTTGCCCCCCCGCCCCGACACCTCAGGGGGTCTCACGAAGAGCAAGTACGCAGCGGGCGTGGGGAGGGCCTGGGGCAGCCGTGCCGTGCGGGATTCAGCTGTCACGTAGTTCATTTAGCTTGTTCCCCGCCCGTTCATTCACACGTGTTTGAGGCTTTGCTGCGGAGGCAAAAGCCGAGTTTTTTGCCTCTTGAAGGATTAGTAAGTGTCAAGCGGGTGAAGGGGCAGGAAAGGACATTCCAGACGGAGGGAACAGCACGTGCAGAGACTGGGAGAGAAGAAGGAGCTGAGTGGGCCGTGGAGAGTGTGCACGGGGGCAAGCTTGGCTGGCTGTGGGGGTGCTGGGGGCTGGTGGAAGGGCAGGAGCGAACGAGATCCAGAATCCACGAGAGATGAGGAGGACCTTGCCCAGGATCCCGGCTTCATGCTCAGGGCCCTGGGGAGCCATCAACAGGACCTTCAGCCGGAGTTTGCATCACCGCAGATCACCCTGGCGGCAGTCAAGGAGGACAGCCTGGAGGCGGGGAGCTGGTGCCGGGCTCCTATGCCAAGGGAACGTGACGGGGCCGGAGGAAAGGCGGGGGCAGTGGCTAAAGGAGCAGCGGACTGGCTCTGGGAATATCAAGAAGCCTGGTTGTCAGGGCTCTGGGCTCAGACTGCCTGGGTTCAAATCTCAGCTCCTCCATTCACTCCCTGTAAGGCCTGCAGTGGCCTGGCCTGTGTGCTTCTCGTTTTTCAGTAAAAGGGAGGTGGTGAAAGGGTCTGTGTCCCTCGATAGGACAGAAAGGAGCTACTGCTACCACTGTCACTCCTGGGGATGGTGGTGTTGACCGGACGCGGGCGCCCAGGGACAGGAAGAGTCGTATTGACCGCCAGCTCTCTGGCCTGGACACCTGGGTGGACAGAGGGGCCGGTCAGCTACAGCCTGGCCCGCGGTGGGGACTTAGTGAGAACGTGTTGAACGAGTGGTGAGTCGTGAATCCCAGGGGATGCGCCAGGGAGGGCACAGGGCAAGGGGGACGCCGAGGCCCCTTTGGACATGTTGGGTTTGTGGTACCTGCCTGGTACCTGGTGGGGTGACCAGGCATCTGGGATAAGTTGGAGCGCGGGTCACTCTGCCTGCAGGACATCAGAGTGTGCATGTGCCTGTGTGTGTGTGTGCGCACGTGTGTGTGCATGTGCTGGGAGAAGGGGGGCGTCCCCCTACCTGAAGCTTCTGTTCGGTGGGTGTTACATCAAAGTGACATGCTGTCCAGCTGACTCAGGCCCCTCCCTCCAGGAGGGGTCAGGAGTAGCAGGCCCAGACTGCCGGGCTGAGCGGAGCGGGGGGAATGGCCTCCGTCGAGTGCCCTGCGTGCCGGCACCACGTGCGGCGTCACACCCACGTGATCCAGTTCCATCCTCACGCGCCCCTGTGACAGTGGCCGTCTCTGTCATCAGATGAGGGAACAGAGGCTCCGACCGGCTCAGGGCCCCCCGCGGTCAGAGCTGGCACCTGGGGCGGCAGGTCCACGGCAGCCAGGCCCCCGGGACCCAGGTCCCCAGGGAAGGCTGTTCCTCGCCTCCCCTGGACAAACTCCCACAGACATTCCTGGAATGTCCATGGAGGTTCTGTCCCGTGGTGCACAGGACAGGAAGCGGGTTTGGGTGTGGGGAGCGGTCAGGGGATGGGCCCAGGCACGCAGCCCGATGTAGCACCCAGGCTCTTTGGCCCCCCCATCACCCCCCCGGCCCCTGCATACACTTGCTTCCTCCCCGACCGCTGTGGGAGGGCGAGGGTGGCTGTGCCGGACGTGTCACGCCAGGCTAGAGCCACGGCCAAGAGAAACCACGGCAGCCACAGGAGCCTGGGGGAAAAGAGAAACTGGGTGGGGGTGAGGCAGGGCCGGGGGTGGCAGGGGAGTCCATGGAAGAGCAGAGAAACAGCCCAGAAAGACCTCAGGCCTGGTCCGGGTGGGGCCTGAGAGGAATCAGAAAGGCCCAGTGGCAGGATTAAATTAGGGGAGAAAACAGAAAACAGTCCCATCCTGGACACGCTGGGAGGAGCACGTCACCACAAGGGCAGCCCCGTGACACCGCCGCTCTCTGCCGAGCCGGGGAAACGCGTCCAGGGCGGTGCGGACTCTAGCCCGAGACCCCCGTCAGAAGCAGCGCAGCCCCGTCTGAGACACACCGGGGCCTGTGCTGGGGGAGGGAGGGGGAGGGGCGCCCGTGCCCGAGTCACCTGTGACGGCTGCCCGCTTGGTCTCTGGGGGCTGGCACAGTGGGTGGTCCCTCTGCAAACACGCCCGTCTTCTGCCTGTGGGGCGAGGAGGAAAGTGGCCCAGCCATGCCACCCAGCGCACAGGCTCTTGGAGGACAGGGATCGCGGGTCTTCCTGGGGGGCTTCTGAGCAGATCCCCCTTGTT
This sequence comes from Aethalodelphis obliquidens, assembly GCF_003676395.1. NCBI lineage: Eukaryota > Metazoa > Chordata > Mammalia > Artiodactyla > Delphinidae > Aethalodelphis > Aethalodelphis obliquidens. Next base: position 3,180,996 of record NW_020838041.1, read on the forward strand.
CCGTATCTCTGACCCTCCTCTGAGGCACAGCTGTCCCCCAGACCAGTGATGACCAGCACTTATGGCCCCTTCCGTGTGTGAGCCGCTGGTACTCACACCTCACTTCACCTTGGGGCTCTGTGGGATGGTTAGACCGCTAACCTCGTCACCCCATGTCACAGATGAGCAAACTGAGGCACAGCTGGTGCAGGGACTTGGTGGAAGGGACACAGACAGTACGTAGCAGAGCCGGGGTCAAAGCTCAGGCAGCCTGGCCCAGGGTCCACGCACATACCGTGACACTCAGCCACCCCCCAGGGCCATGCTGAGGGCACTGAGTGGGCAGACGATGAGCCCTGGGCACTGGGCCGTCGGGGGCTCTGGGACCATGGTGTCTCCAGTGCATCTCCTCCCAGGGCTGGCCTTGCAGCGTACGCCCCGCTGGAGGATGCCCACGGACGCTGGTTTGGCCTGCGTGTGTCTGCACCCTGGGATTCCGGGGTTGGGTGGGGCCGGTTGGGCCGATGTAACAGAGTGCCGTAGGTGGGTGGCTCAGGAGTTGTTTATTTCTAGCAGCTGGAGGCTGGCAGGCTGCGATCGGGGCCGTGGTGGAGCTCTGGTGAGCGAGGGCCTCTTCCGAGCTGCAGACGGTGCCCTCGCGTTGGGGGAGCAGAGATGGGCAGAAAGAAACTTTCTCCTGACTCGTGAGGGCTCTAATTCCTCCCAAATGCCTCGCCTCCTAATTCCATCGTATGGAAGAGGGTGAGGTCTTCAACATACGAATTTCAGGGGACACAGACGTTCGGTCCCTGGCACATGGACAGTGTTGGTTGCCAGGGTAGCCCAGGCTGCTGACACTCTGGTATCGCCGTGGATCCCTAGAGACCCCTGGTGCTGGTCAGACCCCCAGACGCTCCTCAGGAGAGGCCGTGAGGCTGCTTGTGCCTGATAACCATTGACTCGTGAAGAGCCTTAGTACCCTGTCGCCAGAAACAGCGCTTCCGACCCAGCCATGCGAGGAGCAGCCTGTGCACTACAGCCCACTGACCGACAGCGCTTGGGGGAGCCTGGCTGCAGCTTCCCACTGGGGTAGAGGTGGAGCCGGCTGTGCATGGGAGGGGGTCCCTCGGGGAAGCGTTTTCTCAGACCTCTGAGCGCCGGGGGAAGGAGGAGGGCATCACGGGGCCAAGGACGGTGTCTTCGGGGCAGGGGCCCAGGCAGAGAACGGCTCACACCGCCTGGAGGGACCGTGTCAAGCAGTGGTTCTCCGGGCGGGGGCCCTGGGCACCGGCGCCAGCGTCTCCTGGGAACCTGTCAGACGTGGCCTCCCAGGCCCCACCCGCACCTGCTGAATCAGAACCTCTGAAGGTGCGGCCCACAATCGCGTTTCCACGAGCCCCCCACCCCAGTGGATTCTGATGCCCGTAGAAGAGTAAGAGCCAGTTATGGACGAAAGGACCCCCCAGCCCCCCTGGGCGGCTTCAAATAGCAGACTCGGACGCTTGCACGGTCTGGAGGCCGCAGGCCAAGACGAAGGTGTCAGCAGGGCGGGTCCTCCTCAGAGCCTCCTCCCGTGGCTGTGAGCTGCCAGCATTCCTCGTGGCCACATCACCCGTCCTCACGAGGCCCCTCTCTGCTTGTGTCTCTCACAGGACACTTGTCACTGGGTTTAGGGCCACCCCAATAATCCAGGTGATCTCACCTTGAGACCCCTAACTTAGTTACACCTGCAAAGACTCTTTTCCAAATGCAGTTCTTCCATCCACAAGTTCTGGGAGTTAGGATGACAACGCACCTTCTTCGGAGGCACCACCCAGCCCAGCCAGGGGTGTGAGGGGGACAGAGGGCCGGTGAGGGTCCCGTGGAGAGTGGCAGGGTGATAGCTGGGCGTTGAGTCAGAAGGAGACCAGAGGCTCAGCCAGGGTGGCGGTCCATGAGTCAGCCGGGCAGGGGGGCGGCGTCTGCCCAGCGCGGCCTGGCACCAGCGGGAGGTGGGACACGGTCCAGGCCTGGGCGGCTCTGACCCTGGCGATGCCCGGTCTGCCATGGACAAGCCCCCGAGCTGCCCTGAGCTCTCAGGTGATCCAGTGGATATGGTCAGCGCCGCCCAACTTGCCTGCCGGCCAGAGAAACCCCAAAGCCTGGCTGTGCTGTGGGGCCCACCGAGGGGTCCCCAGGGACCACGAGGTGGCACATGGCCTCCCTGGCATGGCTATTTCGGGCCCCATGATTATATGCTACTGTATTTGGATCTCCCCAAGGTTCCGGGAGTTGATTACTACATGCGTCTGGGTCAGAGGCTGCTTCGGGGTGGGTGGGTGGGCGGGCACGCGGGCAGCCCCCTGCGTGTGACGAAGGTCTCAACACGGGTAATTTGGCTCCCGGAGAACTAGGAGAGTGTCCGCGTGGGCTGGGCCCTGGGATCCTGTGAGCGCTCTTTCAGCCATAAATGCTGGTCTGGGAGAGAGTTGGCCCAAGCTGGCCCACCAAGGAGCAGCGTGGCCCTTGGCCCTTGTGGGTCTCCTCAGCCCCGTGGAGCACCTACAGGCCTCGGCCTGAGAGACCTGGGAGAGGCAGGGGCGCCCAGGGCGGGGGTGGGAGCTGGCCACTCAGGCTGAGATTAGGCGCACATGGGCCCCGGGCAGAGCCAAGAAGTGGGGTGACCCCCCCATGGGGAGATGACAGAGGCAAGGTTCCTCCCTCCTGCATTAGTGCCTCTTCCTGAGCAGCTGATGCCAGTGTGGAGATCTGGCCTGGGTTCTGGGTACGTGTGGAGGGCAGAGGAGCTCCAACTCCTGGTGTCCACCTGTCCGTCCATCCATCCATACATACATCCATACATACATCCATCTCCCCTTCCTTCCTCCCTGCATCCATCCATCCATCCATCATCCATCTATCCGTCCATCCTTCCATCCATGCATCCGTCCATCCTACCATCCACCCATCCATCCATCCAACCAACCATCCATGCATCCGTCCACCCATCCATCCATCATCCATCCATCCAACCAACCATCCATACATCCGTCCACCCATCCATCCACGCATCCGTCCATCCTACCATCCACCCATCCATCCATCCTTCCATCCATCCTTCCATCCATCCATCCGTCCACCCATCCATCCATGCATCCGTCCATGCATCCATCCATCCATCCATGCATCCGTCCATGCATCCATCCATCCATCCATCTATCCATCCACCCATCCATCCATCTATCCATCCACCCATCCATCCATGCATCCGTCCATCCATCCGTCCATCCTTCCGTCCATCTGTTCACTTGCTTATTCAAGCCTGAAATGCCTGAGCTCAACAGTAAAACAAGGGCCCTGCCTTTCAGCAGCTCGTGCTTTGATGTGGGAATATCGCACACCTAGACCCCCATCCCTACCCATACACCATGGACTTAAGCTTCTGAGACAGAAAAGTCAGGGCAGGTGAATGTGATGTAAAGTCAGTGTAGACAAGTGAAGCAGAGCTGATGGACATGGTGAAGCCCAGTGTGTATGTAATGACAATCACACTTGTGGTTCTGGCTTGTTGAACACCCGCTGTGGTACCAGGATCTAGGCTAATGCTCAGCAGATGTCACCTCACTCATTCCTGGTGACACATCTCTGTGGGACGTCCCATGGTCCCCATTTTACAGATGAGGAATGAAGGTTTAGGGAGTTGATCACAGAATTGGTAAACAGTTTGCTGGGAGCTCACCACCTCGTTTCAGAATTCCATCCCACTGAAGCCTTAGAGCCCAGAGGGAGGTGAGGGGTGGCCAGATCCCAGCCAGGAAGAGGTGGGGACAGCCTCTGTGTGCCGGCCGCCAGCCTACCACTGGGGGCTCCCCTGCCCCCACTCCCCGGCCATGCAGCCGTCCGTCTGTCCGTCCGTCCGGGGAGAGAAGACTGGTCAGGGGCTGGGAAGGGGCGATCTTTTTTGAGAGTCTGTGAGTAATCGTCCACCTGTTTCTGGCCTTTGGCGCCCAGGTGGTGGCCAGCCGCTCGCCGGCGTGTGGGAGTCTGCACACCAGCCGGAAAAGGCCACAGGTGCCTGGGCTCCTGCTTGGGCCGCCGCAGAGGCCGCAGAGGCCGCAGGGTGGAGGCTGCCCGCCCAGGCACAGGACCTCAGAGTACCAGGGGGAGGCAGCGGGTCACCGGGTCCAGGCAGGGGTGGGGACTCGCCTGGTGTCACCAGCGAGATGGAGGCAGGCCTGCAGATGCTTTTTCACTCCTTTCTGAAAGGGGACCATCATTTTACGAGCCTCTGTGACCTCTCTGGCCAGATGGCTCTAAGATCAGTGGTTCTGGAATGTGGCCCCACCGGGACTCTGGCCAAAGTGGCAGCCCCCCCTCACCGGCCGCAACACGTGTTTGGACTTGGAGCCAACTCCTCCCCCCGCCTGCCCCGAAATAACACCGTCCGCTCCGGCGGGACCTGGTCTGGAGGACTCCATGGCCCTCGGGAGGGGTCTGGGTGGTGGGGAGGGCGGGGATGCCGCGCTGTCTGCAGCTGGGTGAGTCTCTAGGGGCCCTGGCAGCCCTGGAGAGGACAGCCCCTCACAGAACCGCGTCTCCCCGAGAGAAAGGGCAGGTCTGGCTCCCGGCTTCTCCCGCACCCGCCCTCCGGAGACTTCTTCAGGGCGCCCCACCCTGATGCCCCGCGCCGGAACGCAGCACCTGTCTGGGACTGGAGGTGACCTTGCCCCATCCCACTCCTCGGAGCCGAGGCACCGCAGTTTGGGCCGAGACCGGGAGGAGAGGCAGAGAGAGGGCGGGAGCAGAGGGAGGGGAAGTGGGAAGGGGCTTACTCTGAGCATCTCCAGGTGACGGTACCACCCAGTGCCTCCGCGGGCTGCAGGGCCCTGGGCTCTGGTGCCATCTCGGACGCTCTGCTCCAAGGCCTCTCCAGCCACCGCACACCCTTCACAGTGCACACGTTGTTCCGTTTGTCACCTCCAGGCTGGCCTCTGCGTCTCCCGGTCCCTCGCAGTGGTTCTCACCAAGGTCCAGATCTTCCCTAAGCCCAGCAGGCCCTGCCCAGCCCTTGTCTCACGGGGTCTCAGCTCCCTCTACCTGACGGGCCTCTCCTCAGTCTTCCCTGCAGGCCCCCAGCCCGTGCCACCCTATCGACGTCAGAACCCTGGGAGCTCTTTCCTCGTCCCTCTCGAGCCCGCGCCTGCAGCCTGGGCTGCTGCGTGGGCTGCTGGTAGAGTCTCGCGTGGGTGGCCAAGCCGACCTCGAGCTGAACACCCCCGACGCCCCTCCTGAGGGCGTTCCAGCCCCAGCCTCTGTGTCGTCACTTACTTTCCTGATCCATGACTTGGCGGCCACCCTGACCCTCTCATCACTGCCCGCCATCGCCCCTGCCCGGGGTGCAGCAGCCTCCCAGCCGGTCCCCCACTTCATGCTGGACTCATCCCGATCTTCCCCACTCTGAGTCCGACGGACCTTAAAACACAAACCTGATCGTGTCACACACACACACACACACACACACACACACACACACACACACACACACACGCACACACACACACCGCTTAAAATCCCCGTGGCTCCCGACACCCTGAGGACAAAGCTCCTTGCTGAGCTGCCACCTGCCACCGCTGGCAGACCCACTGAGCAAGTGTGTCCTGCTCCCCTGCCCGGGCTTCGGGGGGGCCGTGCAGCCCGCAGGAAGCCTTTTCTGCCCCGACGTTCACTCCGCAGGGCCCCGCCACCCCGCACTGCCAGAGCGTCCCGCTCGCCTGCTTTCTTCCTTTTTCCGTCCCCTCTGAGTTTCATGAGGGTGGACACTGTCCCTCCTTTTACTCAGGACTCCCCGCCGCTGGTACCGTGCCTGGCCCACGCAGGCGCGCAGGCATCTTTGCTTATAAACGTATAAACAAACGAATGCAGAACGGGGCACAGAGGTGAGGCAGCCCGGCCAGCGATGAACAGGGGTAAGAACGGGAGCTGGACTTTAGACTCAGGTGTGTCTGCTTCTTAAGTGGACCGTCTTTCTGCCAACATTTGCTGCTCCCGCCTTCCTCTGGAAGCTTCCTCAGAACACCCAGGAATTTGAGGAAGGAGGGCGTCCTGGGGGCCTTCCTGCCCTCCACTGGCCCTGTCGGGGGAGGCGGAGGGCAGGCCGAGCTTGGAAGGGAGTCAGGGAATGACAGCAGCCCCGGGCAGAGCCAGCAGAGCACGGTCGCAGGCTGGCGTGGACGCTGCCACGGGCCCTGGCCGCGTGCTGTCAGGGTCTGCACGTTAGCGCCTGGATCTGCCCAGATAAAACAGAGGTGGGTAATAAACTTGTTATTTTTTTAAAAAAAAAAGCCATGCAATGCCTTCCAAAGCCAAGAATAACATTATTTAGGATTACCTGTCACTTAGGGATGGTCCCTGCCCCTGTGGGCAACGTGGGCCTTACTCGATGAAGCGGCTGGGCCAGGAGGGTCACAATTTCCGGAGCTCAGGGTGGGGCGGGGGTGGGGATGAAGAGTCTGGACGCGATGCATCTCAGCCGGGAGCCAGGAGGCTGGACCCCCTCTCCCAGTCCCCTTCCTTCGTGCTCCTCAGCTGGGGCTGCAGGCCTTCTCAGGGAGCCCCCAGGCCTTCTGGGCCGCCGCAGCTGCCTCGGCCCCAGCCCCAGCCCCGGCCCCAGCCCCAGGCCCAGCGTGCTTCTCTGGCCCTGTTAACCGGCCCCTCAGCTACACATCTACTAACCTGCGCCTGCGGTAAAACCCTCCCTCCAAACATCTGGAGTGGGGGAAACCGAGGGGGAGAGCATGCCTGGGGGCCGGGCGTGGCGGTGCTGGAAGCCAGCTGTCTCCCCAATTCTTAGTCCTGCTGCTTGCTGGGGCTGAATGGGTCGGAGGGGCCAGGTGAGGGTGGGCCCAAGGCTCCCCCAAGTCATTGGATAGCACCACTTTCATAATATTGCTCCTCTGACCAGAAACCACAGACCTCAGGGCCAGCAGGACAAGTCTTGCTATGAGTTACACCTGCTTTCACGTCGGTGTGCCTATACCTGCTCTCTACCCACTCCAGCCAGGTCACTTACCCCATCGTGTCCCTAGCTCCCCAAACCTGTCCTCGCCTACCTCCAAGCGTGGGCTGGAGCTGTTCCTCAGGCTAGGATGCTTTTCCTCTTCCTTTCTGCCAGGATTTGCCTCTCTACTGCTTGAATCAATGCAACACACCTCCTCCAGGAAGTCCTCCTAGACTGATTCCATCTGACTCTGAGTCTGCTGAGTACACTGAGTACCAGAACCAGGCATCCTCAGTTCTCACAACCAGGACGGCAGGAGGGGAGGCCCTGGCCCGAGCAGAGCAGAGCAGGAAGGATCCAGGCAGAGCTCTCTTGTCTTTGCTGGTGCTGACCTGGAGCCTGCCAACTGCTACTGACTGCCGGGGCTGGAGGAGAACATAATCAGAATTAAGATCGGTGGGGAGGGCAGGGTGTGGGTGCAGACATAGTAAATGCTCTTTAGGTATTATCTACAGATCTCTTTCAGAGTGGGGGTCAGGGCGGCATGTGGTGGGGATGGGATGCTAAGTGGTGACCTTATGGCAAGTCTGGAGAGTTCTGAGAAAGGTTGGTCCATGCCAACCCAGGCAGACGGGACCCTTCTTGGCCCATCTCTCCCTGGTGAGACCTCACCGGTGTCCTGGATCTGACTGCCCCAGCCACTTGGAGTCTGGGAGTCAGAGGGAGAAGGGAGGTGAGGCTCGGGGGGCGTGGCCAGTGGCCAGACCTCACGTATCTGCTGACCCTGGGTGGGCTGGGCTGGGGGCTCCCGCAGGCTCCGTGTCCTTTCAGCTGCGAGGGGTGTGTGTGATTCCAGGGTCTTTCTCTGAAATCGCTGCTGCTTGTCTTTAGAAGCCAGTTCCACCTCTTTCTAGGTGAAAGTTGTCTGCACATCCTGAGCCGTGGTTCTGTAAGCTGCGAACCGGGGATGATAAAATGACTGCTCTGAAGCTTCCTGAGATGCTCCGTGTTCTGCCGGGAGGGTCCCAAGTGCACGCGCAGGGCGTTGCTGTGATGAGGCTTATTATTAGACTGACCCATGGGGCCGGCAGACTCCACGTGAGGGACCCTGGGACCGTGGGGGCTGGAGCAGTGGGCCTTCACCCCCATCAGGCTTTGCTGCAGAACCAGGTGGGGTCCTCCTGAGGGGCCGGTCGCCCCTTTGCGGAGTGAGTGTGAGGCCCTCACCGCTTTCCCTCCATGGCGGTCAGCACGCGCACCAGGCCAGTCAGACACCAGCTTCAGCGAGTGACCGTCAGGGGGAGGTTAGGACATGGTCACAGCAGGTCCGTGCAGCCACGAGCGTACAAGCTGGGGTTTGAATCTGAGCTCATCTGAAGTGCAGGTCCTTCCAGTCTTCTGCATAGGTGAGGAGTTTGATGGCTAGTTTCTTCTCTTTTTGTCTCTCATTTTTCATAGCTTTACTTTTAAAGGGCAAAACACCTGGGGAATTTAAATACCAATGTGTTCTCGTGTCCAGACGCTCCCAGGACCCTCTGTCCTCTCTCAGCGGAGAAGAGGTCTGATACTTTGTTCGTGTACATCTTTCTGATCTGCAGTGTGACCTGCAGCTTCTTGTGGACATGTTAACTTTTCCACATCCGTATCAGGACTTGCAAACCCAAATTCATCCTCCGCGGCCACGATAATCTCCAGTTGGTCCAAACTAAGGTCTTCATAAAATGGGAACCGGGAGCTTTTCTGCGTCAATCTTGTCATAGTTTCCAGACAACACGGCCTTTGGTTTGGTCCAAAGTCAAAAGGGGCATCGCTGGGCTGGCAGCGTAGCCATGAATCTACCTGGAACCAAGAGCAAGGGCCCAAAGGACACACTGTCATCGCACATAAAACGCCTCGAAATCAATGCCCAAAGCTTTTAGGGCTTTAGAGAACCCCCGGCCTCTGGGTCTAACTGTGGCCGTTAGGATACACTGAGTCACAGAGCTGCTGCTCTCGGGGGCCTGGCAGCCGGCTTCTGAGATGAGCAGGACCTTCACGATGCCAGGGTCCCTCCTGGCTGGAGGAGCAGCAGAGCCCCACAAGGAGAAGCACCCGAGCTGGGCTTCGAAGGTAGAATGAAAGGTGAGCAGCAGAGAGAAAAGGGCAGCCCTGCCGGGAGGGGAGCAGGCTGGGCAGAGAAGTGACTGTGAACTGGGGGGCTGGGGGCAGCGCTGGACCTGGAGGAGGCAGCCTTGGTGCAGGCCTGGCTGGCAGCCTGGAGGAGGCCGTGCAGGGCAGAGCCTGGACCCCAGCAGTGGCCGCAGAGAATGAGGCTTCTCCTGCTCCCCCCCAATCCTCCCCTCCCCGAGCCCCACCCCACACAGGCGCCATCCCCAGCCGAGCGCAACAGAGCCTGGGACTTAATTATACACTGACACAGTTTGTTTTTAAAAAACATGTTTGTTTTTGTTCTGACTCATTGTAGAGAATTTAGAAAATACAGAAAATAAAAAGAAAATAGAAATCACCCACAGTTCTACCTCCCAGACACGATGCTTGTTAACATGTCTGCATTTCTCTCTGAAACTACATACCCTCACAAACACACGCTTCCTTCATGATATGTTAAATCTTTACAAATTGTGTTGGGGCCTGTTTTATTGTTCCTTCGAGACTGTAGTAACCTAGCACTGGGGTCATTGTTTTAGCTTTAAGTACTTTTAAAATTTGAGATGTAATTCACAGCGTAAGATTCACCCTTTAAAAGTAGACAGTTGAGTGTTTTTAGCATGTTTACAAACTTGTGCAGCCATTAGCACTCTCTAATTCCAGCACATTCTCATCTCCCCAAAAGAAACCCATCCCCGTGAGCTGTCACTCCCCATCTCCGCTCCCCACACCCCAGCCCCTGAGACCTCTAATCTACCTTCTGTCTCTCTGCCTTTGCCTGTTCCGGACATTTCCTATAAATGGAATCGTACAAAACGTAGCTTTTTGTGTCTGGCTTCTTTCACTTAGCATGTTGTCAACATTTGCCCAGGTGTGTATTCGCGGATCTATCGGTACTTCACTCCTTTTGATGGCTGAATAATATTCCACTGTGTGGATAGACCACGATCTGTTTACCTGTTACCAGTTGGTAGATGTTAGGTGGTTTTCACTTTTTGGTTATTGTGAGTAATGCTGCTGTGAACATTTGTGTGGATGTGTTTTCAGTTCTCTCGGGTGTATAACCAGGAGTGAAATTGCTGGGTCACATGGTAACTCTATGGACGGCTGTTTGGAGACCTGTCAAACTATCTTCCAAGGTGGCTGCAGCATCTCACCTTCCCGCCAGCAATGTCCCTATGTCCGTGTCCACACTTGGTACTTACTGTCTTTGTAATTATAGTTTCCTCGTGGGTGTGAAGTGGTGTCTCGTCGTGCTTTTGATTTACACATGCTAGCGACTAATGGTGTTGAGCATCTTCTCATGTGCTTATTGGCCATTTGTTTATCTTGTTTGGAGAAATCTCTGTTCTGATCCTTTGCCTATTTTAAAACTGGATGGCCTTTTTCTGTTGTTGATTTGTAACAGTTCTTTAAATATTCCAGATACAAGTCCCTTACCGGATGTATGATGTGCAAATATCTTCTCTCCCATTCTGAGTCTTGTCTTTTCATTTTCTTGATAGTGTCCTTTAAAGAACAAAAGTTTTAATTTTGATGAAGTCCAATTTATCTGTGTTTTCTTTCTTTTTTTTTTCTTCGTTCTTTTGTTGTTTTGTTGAAGAAACTGTTGCCTAATCCAAGGTCAGGCAGATTTATAGCTACGTTTTCCTCTAAGAGTCTTATAGTTTTGGGCCTTTGATCTGTTTTGAGTCCATTTGGTATAAGGTGTGAGATAGAGGTCCAATTTCATTCTTCTGCATGCAGATGGAGAGTTCAACAAACCATTTTATCACCCCAAAGGCTGTTTTTTGAAAAGACTCTTCTTTCACCCATTGAATTGTCTTAGCATCCTTGTTTGTGATCAATTTTCCATAAATGTATGAATGTATTTCTGGATTCTCAGTTCTATTCAGTTGACCTATACGTCTATCCTTATAGACCATCCAGTCTTTTTCTTTTTTTTTTTTATTAATTAATTAATTAACTTATTTTTTGGTTACACTGGGTCTTAGTTGCGGCAGTCGTGCTCCTTGGTTCCGGCATGCATGTGAGATCTAGTTCCCTGACCAGAGATTGAACCCGGGCCCCTGGAGCTCGGAGTCTTAACCACTGCACCACCAGGGAAGTCCCTACACCATCCAGTTTTGATGACTGTAGTTTTGTAGTAAGTTTTGAAATCAGAAAGTGTGAGTCATCCAACTTTGTTTTTCTGTTTCATGATTGTTTTAACTATTCTGTCTCCCTTGCATTTCCATATGGATTTTTAGGATTTGCTTGGCAATTTCTGAAAAAAAAAAGGGGGCCACTGGGAGTTTGATAGCGGTTGTGTTGAATCTATAGATCAGTTTGGGGAGGGTTGCCATTTTAACAGTCCATGAATATGTCTTTCCATTTATTTAGATATTCTTTAATTTCTTTCAACAATGTTTTATGGTTTTCAAAGTATAGACTTTGTACTTTTATTAAATTTATTCCTGTTTGCATTGATGTTATTGAAAATTGAATTGTTTTCTTTTTTATTGAAATATAGTTGATTTACAATGTTGTATTAGTTTCCTGTGTACAGCAAATGATTGTTATATATATGCGTGTATGTATTCTTTTTCCTAATAGGTTATTACAAGATATTGAATATAGTTCCCTGTGCTATACAGTAGGTCCTTATTGTTTATCTATTTTATATATAGTAGTGTGTATATGTTAATCCCAAACTCCTAATTTATCCCCAACTCCTTTCCCCGTTGGTAACCATAAGTTTGTTTTCTATGTCTGTGAGTCTGTTTCTGTTTTGTAAATAAGTTCATTTGTATCATATTTTAGATTCCACATATAAGTGATATCATATGATATTTGTCTCTGACTTATTTCACTTAGTATGATAATCTCTAGGTCCATCCATGTTGCTGCAAATGGCATTATTTCATTCTTTTTTATGGCTGAGTAATATTCCCTTGTGTATATGTACCACATCGTCTCTATCCATTCATCTGTTGATGGACACTTAGGTTGCTTCCATGTCTTGGCTATTGTGAATAGTGCTGCTATGAACATAGGGGCGTATGTATCTTTTCGAATTAGGGTTTTGTCCAGGTATATGCCCAGGAGTGGGATTGCTGGATCATATGGTAGATCTATTTTTAGTTTTTTGAGGAACCTGCATACTGTTCTCCACAGTGGCTGTACCAATTTACATTCCCACCAACAGTGTAGGAGGGTTCCCTTTTCTCCACACCCTCTCCAGCATTTATTGTTTGTAGACGTTTTAATGATGGCCATTCTGACCGGTGTGAGGTGATACGTCATTGTAGTTTTGATTTGCATTTCTCTAATACAGGGGTCCCCGACCCCCAGGGCCACGGACCAGTACCGGTCTGCGGCCTGTTAGGAACTGGACCGCACAGTAGGAGGTGAGCGGTGGGCGAGTGAGTGAAACTTCATCTGCCGCTGCCCACCGCTCCCCATCGCTCATATTACCACCTGGACCATCCCCCCATCCGTGGAAAAATTGTCTTCCACGAAACTGGTCCCTGGTGCCAAAAATGTTGGGAACTGCTGCTCTAATAATTAGCGATGTTGAGCATCTTTTCACGTCCTGTTGGCCATCTGTATGCCTTCTTTGGAGAAATGTCTGCCCATTTTTTGATTGGGTTGTTTGTTGTTTTGTTATGGAGTTGTATGAGCTCTTTGTATATTTTGGAATTTAAGCCCCTGTCGACTGCATCGTTTGCAAATGTTCTCTCCCAGTCTGGAAATTGTCCTTTTGTTTTGTTCATGGTTTCCTTCACTGTGCAACAGCTTGTGCGTTTGATTAGGTCCCATTTGTTTATTTTTGCTTTTATTTCAATTACCTTGGGAGATTGGCCTAAGCAAACATTGGTCCGGTGTATGTCAGAGAATGTTTTGCCTGTGTTCTCTTCTAGGAGTTTTACGGTGTCATGTCTTATATTGAAGTCTTTAAGCCATTTTGAGTTTATTTTTGTGTATGGTGTAAGGGAGAGTTCTAACTTCACTGATTTACATGCAGCTGTCCAGCTTTCCCAACGCCACTTGCTAAAGATGAATTGTTTTCTCAGTTTCACTTTGGGATTGGTCACTGCAGGTGTGTCGAAGTACAGTTGATTTTTGTGTATTGATCTTGAATCCTACGATCTTGCTGTACTTATTTATAAGCTCAAATGGTTGTTTAATTAGGTATTTTAATGTTTGGAGTTTTGTTTTGTTTTTTGGTATTTTAATGTTTGATAAGGAAAGTTCCCGTCCATTTTTCTGTTATATTTTGCTCATCTATTTGTTTTATAACATGGCCTTTAGTTTTATTTTATGAGGCTACACCTAACTCCGGCCCCAAAAAAAATCCCATTCAGTGCATTTTCTGATCCCTTACATATTTGAGAATATATTTTTGTGGACTTCACATATAATTGTCAAAATAACTGGATATAAGATTCATGGATCATTATGTATTTTTCTCAGAATCCTGTCGATGTAGCTCAGTTTCTCCCGTGGCACGTGGTGTGCCAGAAAATTCGGAGGTTGTCCTCATCATTTTTTCCTCAGAGAAGAGCATGTGTCTTCCTTATGAATGCTTATGGAAGTTTTTCCCTTTATCTTTACAATTTAAAGTTTAGCCAGAATGTGTCTGGGTAGGAATCACTTTTCCTTCAGTTTGCCTGGAACACAATAAACATTTATAAAATACATTCTCTTCAGCTGCAAAGAATTTTTGAAAATTATAGCTGTGCTGTGCTTCTGCTCCGTGCGCTGTGGGTTAATCTTCTGAATACCTGCAGTTCTCAAGTTCAGATTTAATCCTCTCTCCTGCTCGGCTGATCTCTGTTTTCACGACTTTGGTCTCGTTGTTCTGACCAGTGTTCGACGTCAGGGGCAGCGTCCCATCCTGTTCTCACGGCCGCTTAACTCTCTGCGGTGCTGGCTCCGCTCACTCTCACCTGGGACGCGTGTTCCAATTTTGCTCTTTCAACTTGCCCTTCCTGCACCTTCCCTGCCCACCCAGCTCCACTCACATTTCAGTTCGCCTTTGAAGTTTACCTTCCTTTTCCCCGTTTTGTGCTGTTGTTCCTGCGCCTCCGCCTTTTCTCTCCTATGCGTGTCTGTTCCTGTTCACCGACGTCATCATTTCCTGTACCTTATTGAGAATGTTTTTATTCTCAGTCTAGTAATAAGTTATTTTTAGAGATTTGATCTTTTCCTGGGTTTCAGGATGCTATTACATGTTCATGTTCTTCAGAATTTAAAAAAATGGTTGCTTTAAACTACTTCCTTTCTCTTTTAAAAAATTTTATTTAAAAAGATGTAGTTATACACAAACTATCAATACTGTGGTACAAATGAACTTATTTACAAAACAGAAATAGAGTCACAGATGTAGAAAACAAACGTATGGATACCGGGGGGTAAGGGGGGGATAAATTGGGAGATTGGGATCGACATATACACACTACTATATATAAAATAGGTAACTAATAAGGACCTGCTGTGTAGCACAGGGAACTCTACTCAATACTCTGTAGTGACCTATATGGGAAAAGAATCTAAAAAGAGTGGAGGTATGTATACGTATAACTGATGCACTTTGCTGTACACCTGAAACGAACACAACATTGTAAATCAGCTATACGCCAATAAAAATTTAAAACAAAAAAATCGTGGTTAAATCTATATAACATAACATGTTCCGTCTTAACCATAGTCAAGTGTGCAGTTGAGTGGCATTAAGTGCATCACGTCACTGTGTCACCGTGCCCCCATCCATCCCCAGACCTCCCTCCGTCCTGCAAAACTGAAACTCTGCACCTGCTAAGCGCTCACTCCCCAGCCCCCCACCCAGCCCCTGGCCCCCACCCTTCCTCCTTCTGTCTCTGTGAATTTGTTACTCCAGGGACCTCCTGTGAGTGGAATCGCACAGTATTTGTCCTTGGGTGTCTGGCTTGTTTCACTCAGCATCGTGTCCTCCAGGTTCATCCGCGTGGTGGCAGGTGTCAGAATCTCCTTCCTTCTAAGGGCTGAATAATAGTCCACTGTGTGTATGTACACGTGGTGTTTGTCACCAGGAGGCAATGTGGATTCCCCACGGTTTGGCTCTCCATCGTCCAGGGCTGTTTCAGTCAGCTTCTCAGATACACGGATGGGAAGCAGGTCGGTGTGTGTGACCCCCAGGCCGTTTTCAACACCCAATCAGGGGCTCGTAGCTCTGGTGTCCCGCGTGGAAGCCTCCACTTCACCCAGCGGGTGGCTCTCTGATTCACTGCATCGAGGACTGCATGGTGTGAAGGTTTGCTCCCGGGCTGAACGTTAGACGCACCAGAGGAAATGTTAAACGATGCTACGCTTAGGCTCCACCCTGAACCGAGGACTCAGGGGTTCTGGGTCCGGCCCACGCACCAGAGGTTTACCGGCTCCGCAAGTGATGCCACAGTGGAGCCACGGCCAGAACTGCTTTGTCTCAAGATGCCTGACTCAGGCTGTCCTCCTGCACGGTGGCCCTGGCCTCCCAGGATGCAGGTGCCACCCTCCCCCCGCCCCTCCCTCCTGCCGTGTTGTTTTCGGGAATCGGGGTCTCTGAGTGGACACAGGAGTGGGGATTGGGGCGCCGGGGGCGGGGCTGGAGCCCTGGCTGCCTGGAAACGCGTCGCTCACACAGTCAGGGGAGGCGGCTGTGCAGTTTTCTGGAACGCGATTCCGAAGAAACGGGGAAGGGGGGACGTGCCTTCCGCCTTCCGTCTAAGGCTGGGGGCTCCTCTGTTTCACAGAGCAAAACAGATGAAAACCACTCATTCCTGGCTGTTTTCCTCAGTTCCACTGGCCTCAGGGCCAGCAGAGATGTCAGATTCTAGTTAAGTGTTGCTTCTGGTCAAGGTCTAAGGTTTCGTCTTTTTCAGTGTCTCCATAGGTGTCGTAGTGGGAAGGTGGTTACATTTTCCTGTTTTAACTGGGAACTACTGGAGTGTCTGACCTGTCTCCTGGGCCAGGGGAGAGGCCTATGGCTAGTCTCCCGTGTCGAGGGCTTCAGCGCGGGTGGAGGTGCAGGGTGCTCACGGGTCAATCCGTGAGGCCCGAGCAGGTGACGGGCGTCGGGGGCCCCCGAGGGGGAGGAGGGGGGCCTAGTGCAAGGAAGGGCACCGACCTTTACGGAGGTGCAGAGGTGAATAAACCATGAACTCGGGACAGGAAGTGGGGAGAGAGAGAGGCATACTTCCCAGATGAGGTGGAGAACGGGGGGCCCTTCTGAGAAACGAGGCTGATGCGAGAGTCATTCCGGGGACGGGCTCTTGAAGCCCAAGCTAAAGAGTTGGGGGTTGGCCGGAAGCCGTAGGTGACGGAGCAGGAGGAAGACGAGCCCAGAACGTGGGGGTGGTTCTGAGTGGATGGCTGGATGGACAGGGGTCGGTGGAGGGGTGGGAGGTAGGGGCTGGGGGGAAAGGACTGACCCCCCGCAGCTGTGGCCTCCCGGCTCCCACACTGGTCCACGGGGAGCCAGGGGCCCTCGGCAGGAGGGACGACCGGACCCTGGGTTAGGGGCGCAGAACCGGCGTCTTCTCTCCATCCCCCACGGCACGCTTTTCCGTGGCACCTGCTGCTGCAGAGTCTGGTGGGATGGCCTTTAGGACACTGGGGTGTTGCACGTGTTCCCGGAACCTCGGACATCTCTGCACCTCCCTGGACGGGTCGTCTGCCTCCTCCCCCAGCAGCCATAGCGCTCCTTGCCGAGCCCTGGCCCCAGGCAGCCACGCCTCAGACGGCCCAGGAAGGCCCACGGAAGCCAGCCTGCTGTCTGGAATCCAGCGGCAGGAGGCGGGGGCGTGGATGGGTGCCTTTCGGAGTCCCCACCCCGGATTCTGGGGCTATCACCCACAGGGCTGGCCTTCGGTGTCCTCAGGGGAAGCTGGTAAAGGCTGCTCACGGAGGCTCCTCCCTGCCTCCCCCACGGAGGGCAGGTAATTATTCTTATATGTTGCTGCTGATTAAACACGCGGAATAGCCTGGAGGAAGGCTCAGGTGTCACCTTTGATGTGCACAAAGGAAGCTGTCTCTGCTCCTGGGGTTCTCACCCATCCATCACTCTCCTGGTGGGTGGAGGGGAAGGGTGGATCGGGCGTGAGCAGAGCTCAGAGGACCGGTTGGAATCGGCTTTGTCTTAATATCCTCCCTTTGATCTGCTGAGAGGCTGACAGCGAGAGGGGAAGGATCTCATTAGGTGACATAAATCAGAGCTAATGAAACCACGGTCCTCGGACAGACGCAGACTTTCCTGTGTGGGGAGAGGCGGTGAGCGGTGTGGCCCTAACCCTCCCCTCCGCTGAGGGGGGACACAGAGATTAATTAAGGCTCCGTCTCCTGTACCCCCACCCCCGCCCCTGCAGCAAAGCTCGACTTTAAGCTTCTGGGGGCCTAGACGTCAGCGTCCGCTCTGCCCCCCCGACGCTGTCTGTCACTTTAGGACGCTTCCTCCCGCTGGGGTGCTCGGGGTTCCAACCCCCAAGAGTTTTCACTTCTGGACTCAGCGTCGTGCACACCCCGGGAGGCCGGGCAGTGGGACCCCAGCTCTTCACGAGACCTTGGCCATGATGCGGGGCAGGAGTGGCCGTCCCCCTTGGGGTCTCTGGGAGGCTAAACCGGGCCCTGTCTGTGGGGCAGAGAAGGGTGAGTGCCGTGTGCTCCCCAGTGGACCAGGGCAGGAGGGAAGGGAAACTGGCTCCAGGCCCACCGCCTTCTTTGGCTCCGCCCTCCCTTTGCTCTGTGACCTTGACCGTCCTTGACCCCTTTCCTCCTTGGTTGCGGGGGGTCCCTTTCAGCTCTCACCCTGTGACTGGTCTCTTCTCGGTAGGCAGTCCTATGAACAGTGCTGGAAGCGCTCAAAACTCCATCAAAACAAACAAAAGCCACACAGATTGAATGCCCACTTGGCAAGTTGCAGGGAGAGGACACAGCCCATGCCCCCAGGGGTCTTCCCGTCTGATCAGAGAAAAGCGTGGTAATGATCAAAAGTCCAGAGCTGGCCTTGGCCTTCCTCCCACCTACACTGAGCATCCTTCCCATCCTTCTGCCCAAAGCTCCCTGCATTCCAAGTCTGTGTCCCAGTTCCAGAAGTTTCTCTCAGAAAGCTATAATCTCCATTGAAATTAAAAGGCTACCTAATAATGTCTGCCAGATTTCTAAAAACACTATCGGCAACTTCCATTCTTTAAAAAAGGAATTGTGTCCAAGTGGTAAAATTCTAATCGTCCTGAAATGCTTGTGGGCCACGGGGGTGGGGTTGGCTGCCTGAAGCCTCTAGGGAACGCTAGGCATGTGTGTCAA
Source organism: Aethalodelphis obliquidens (assembly GCF_003676395.1). Taxonomy (NCBI): domain Eukaryota; kingdom Metazoa; phylum Chordata; class Mammalia; order Artiodactyla; family Delphinidae; genus Aethalodelphis; species Aethalodelphis obliquidens. The sequence continues at coordinate 3,199,399 of NW_020838041.1, forward strand.
TTAAAATGAAATAAACATAGAGGCTCCTTTCCTCAGGGGCACCAGCCTCCCTTCAGGTGGTCAAGAGCCACAGGTGCCCCGGAGGCAGGAGGCGGCAGCCAGCATCATCGGAAGTGCTGTCTCAGAGGGGACCAGAGGCCCCGCCCCCTCGCCCTTCAGAAAACTCTTCCCCTGGGAACCAGCTCAAACGTCACCTCCTCTGTGAGGCCTTACTGGATTTCCCGCAGGCAGAGGGCGGGTCCCAGCTGCAGAGTGTTTTCCACGGGCTCACTTGACCAAGTACCAGCCGTGGGTTTGGAGCCACAGACTTTGGAGTCAGACCCACGGTTTCACCTCTGAGCCCACTTTCCTGCAGGCCAGGTGAGAAGTATGAGCTTCCAACTCCACAGGGCTGGGGTGGAGATTCAACATGCAAGTGTATGTGAAACGCTAGCGCGCCTGGTGGCGACTAGCTCTCAGGAAACGCTGGCTGACGTTTTTGTGTTGCTTCATTAAATAATAAATAGTCTGAGAGCTTCGTAGTCTAAGAGAGGGGCTGTGTGCAGCTCACGCTGGAACCCAGAGCCGAGCCCAGGGCTGGCCTAGCCGTCGGCGCTGATGAGCGCTTAGTGTGTTCCGTGCACTCCATCGGATGGAAGGTCTCAGTCCATCGGGATTGAAGTTCATCCACTCCGATGGAATCGAGGGCTAAGGGACTGATACTGGCTGAACTGAGATTCCTGTGATGAGGGGCATCTGGGGAGCCTGGTGGTTGGGGGGCTGCGGTAGTGGCTTTGTGAGAGCCCTGGGAGAGCGCAGAGGCCTTCTCGGGGGGTGGGCGTGCAGGCTGCGGTCTCCCAGGGAGCGGTGAGAGTGTCCATGTGTAGCGATACCTGGGCGACAGCTGGTCGTGTCTGCTTGGTGCCCAGGTGGTGGAGCCCTTCCGGCAAGCCTTCCCCCTGGGAGCCCCATGCCCTCCCGCTGAGGCTGGAGGCTGGAGGCCGGCACTGGCGGCGGTGTTGACGTGGGAGACTGGGGCCCACTGCCTGCGGGAGGCCCAGGCACGTCCTTGCGGCTCAGCAGGTGCCAGTCTGTCCCCGAGCCCTCACCTTCACGGTGGCCCCCCGGTGTCAACGGCTGCCTCGTGCACAGGGTCACTGGGTCCAAAGTGGCTGCTTTCTTTCTCTTTTCACCTTCTTTCACCTTTCTTTTTCGTCTTTTCTGCTGGACCCGCTGGGCCTCAGGGGTGTCAGTCCCTCTCCGCTCCTAAGGGCTGTGTCCTACAACTGCTGGACCTCCACGTGGCGTGGCTCAAAGTTGGAGAGACCCTGCAGCCACTGGAGCAGAATAGACCAGGGGACCCTCCCTGGGGACTGCGCTCAGAGAGCAGGTACCATGCCTGATGCCTTTTGAATGGATACCTGGTGACAACAAGTAGATCAGCTGATGGCCCACTAGGAGCCCCGAATCTGTCCCTCTGTCTTGAGTTTGACTAAGATCTGGTAGGACATAGGAAGGGTTAGAGAAAGAACTTGCAGAGAGGGCCTGTTCGGTCACCCTAGTGCTCTGCGGGCTGTAAGCGACCTTGGTCTCCAAGTGGGAGCGTGCCTCCTGCAGCTCAGAGAGGTGCCGTCCTTATAGGGACCCAGGCTGCTGGAAAGAAGCCCTACGCTTGAGTCCAGCCCTGCCGCTTCCCCGCTTCGGGCAATTCTCCCTCCTTCTCTGGGCTCCTGGCCCTTCTGGTGAGCTGAGTGGGGCGGGAGGCTCCTTCAAGCTCCGAGGGAACAGGGTCTGCGTCTGCACCCCCGCTCTTCCGGTCTCTGTCACTGTCGGTGAGCAGGGTCCCAGCTCCACGTCTTCTGCTGCCACGGGCTCCCAGCTGGGGTCTCTCCTCCCTCCCCTTCTGTCAGCGGGACCAGGCCTCTGCCTGTGCCTGCAGGGCTTGGAGAGCAGGGGCCCAGCCCTCCCTCCTGGCCTCCTGGGGGAGCACGGGGAGCCGCTTGGCTCTGGAGAGGCTCCGCGGCTTCCCCAGAGCCCAGGCAGGCCCGGACCGGCCTGTGAGGTGCCGGCTGGCCAGCAGCCTCCCGGGGAGCGGAGCCCAGCCCCCGTGGGAGCTCGGGCTGTTGGCTTTACTCCAGGGCTCCGTGGCATAACTGCCGTCTTCCTCCCTGCCAGAGAGCTGGACCAGCTCCTCAGCTGCGCCCCTCCCCAGAGCAGGGGGCGCCCCGCCCACCCTCGAGCACGGGACCCGGGAGCCGGAACCCAGACTGAGGGGTGGGGGCTGCTTGGAGGACACCCGGCCTGCCAGGGGCTGGGCAGGGTCCGCAGGAGGGTTCCTAGAGGCTAGAGGTTGCTGGGGGCAGGGGGCCGCCCCACACGGGAGAGGGGCAGGGGGAGTGGAAGCCGGTGCCTCTCGGTTTCCTCTCGGCCCCTCCGCACTCCCCTCTGGGCGCCTTGGGGACCCTCCTCCAAGGGGGCTCTGACCTCAGGAGGACCTGAGGCCGCCAGGTGCCGAGCTCCTCCCTGGGCCCCCCAGCCCCCCTGCACAGCCTCCTTGTTAGAGAGGCAGCTGGGGGCAGCCTCTGAGCTGTGCGTTTTGTGTGCATTTTACCTCCGAGTGGTCTCGGATGGGCGGGGAGTCAGCGTGTACGGCTGAGGAGACCAGCCCAACAGGTTAAATGAGGGATTTGTGAGGAGACCCGGCTGCTAGCCAAGTCCATGCTCACAGGACCCCCAGGGTGAGAGCTGCCACATAAGGTGCAGGTACTGCACAGGACCTGCTTATTCTACAAAGTTATTCCTGTTTACTGGAAATTCAGATTTAACCGGGCGTTGTCCCAAATATTGCATGGGACCTACTTATACAAAAAACGATTTGTTGTTTACCCGAAATGCAACTCTAAGTGGGCAACATGGATTACTGTGTGGGAAATCCAGCCCTGCTGCCTTGGGTCCGCGGCCCACACCGAGCCCACCTGTGCCAGGCCCGCCCAGACGCAGGCTCAGGCCTGACCGACCTCGCCCGCGACTGTCCCAGCTCCAACACTTGCCAGTTTGCTGGATTCCCCCTTCGGCACGTCCCTGTCCCCAAGCATCGGGCCAGGGTGGGAGGTGCTGCAGACACTTCCTCTGCTCTCAGCCTCCCCCAGCCCCCACTGCCCCCCCGACCCCCTGCCTACGGCCTGAAGCTTGTGAGCTGTGGACGGAGGCGGGGTGTTCTCCTTGGTCCAGCCCAGCCCTTCCCTGTGAATGGGAGGGCCGACCAGGGAGAGGTGGCCCTTCTCAGCCCTCCTGCCCCTGGGCTGCACCCAGCGCAGCAGCAGGACTAATCAGGGCCGTGGTGACCTGTGAAAGCGGGCACAGGCGTGTGTGAGGGCACACGTGTGTGCTCACACGTACGCGCACAGAGGCAGCCCCCGGACGCCAAGCTCACCGAGTGAAGGCCGCCCCCCTGCCCGGCCCCAGTCCCGGCTCGCGTCCGGCTACCCGCCTCTGTCCTCTGTCCTTCAGCAGGACGCTTCCCCGGGCGCTCAGGTCCTCACCCTCCTCCCGCCCCCAGGACTGGTGTCGCGGGGGGTGAGGCACGTGGATTTGGGCTCAGACACCTGGGTGGAACCCCAGCTCTCTAGCGACCTTGGTCCCTCTGTGAAACGCACGCTCAGAGCCCCTCATGGCATTGCTGCCAGGATGCGGATCACACGCCTGGTACCGACCTGGCCTAG
>NW_020838041.1:3203109-3312727 GCF_003676395.1 Aethalodelphis obliquidens
GACGAGGGCTCGTAAGTGGGAGCAATGACGCTGCGGGGTCACGGTTGTCCCTGGAGGGGGAGCACCCCTGCCTCGGGGACCCAGGCTCCCTAGAAAGGCAGCGGCCGAGAGCCAGGCTGCAGCCCCGCGCGACCCCCCGTGTCCCACGGGGAGGGGGGCTTATGGATTTGACCTCCTAAGGGAGGATGAAGTCCGTGCCCGCTTCGCATCCATACTGGCCCTGTGTCCCCTGCCTGAGGCCCTCATTCATGAGCCCCACCCGCCACTGTCCGGGCCTAAATCCTACCTTCCTTAAGGCCCTTTGTGCAGCTGCGGTCTATGTGGTCTAAGTGGGACTCAGGGCTCAGCTTCCTGCCCACGGTCTCTGGGAAAGCTGGGACCAAGGTGCTGCCCCACTGGGGGTCTCCCCAGGCCCATGAAGAGCCTCTGGGCATCTGCTGGGGTCTCTGTGGACGGGAGCGAGGTGAGGGTGAGAGCCTCACCACGGTGGAACGGGTGTCAGAGCAAGACCACGCCCGGTAGGAAGGTCTGTCCGGGTCCCCTCAGCCAACCCCAGGCTGGGGAGTCGCTCCCCTGTTTATTTGAGGACACTGCTGTCTGTGAACGGTGTGTCGTGGAGGGTGTGGGAGATGACGTACCCAGGAGCAGGTGCTGGAGCCCGGGGCCTGGAGTGATGGGTGACTGAACCGCAGAGCAAGGCCCCAGGGCCAGCCGAGCACTGACCACAGGACGAAACGTCTGGCTCCCCTTTCAGGCTCCCTCTCCCGTCCAGCTGTCCCTGCTGCCGACCAGAGCGTCAGAAGCTCTGGAAGGCCTGGCTCGGTGCTTGGGAGACATTAATGTGCTTATGACCCAACCGATGACCTGGGAGTCAGGTTGGAATTCAGGTTCTGACGCAGAAAGTCTGGGACGGGGCCTCAGATTCTGCCTTTCCGACCAGCTCCTCGGTGGTGCTGAGCTTAGGGTCTGTGGACCACACTGCCAGAGGACGATCTGCTGCACCACTGATGCCCGGGGCCAGGGGCGGGCGCTGCGGGGGGGGGTGGTGGTGATGACGGAGCCGGTGTGGCCAAGCCTGCTCGATGGGGTGGAGAGGCGGTGTGTGAGTGCGGGGTGCGGGAGACGGTGGATGGGGCAGAGGGAGGAGCTCCAGGTTGGTACAGGGATCGGCGAGGCGTGTGGACGCGGGAGCGTGCTGGCGGTATGGCATGACGGTTAGAGGTGTGTTATCTGCAGCTGGATTGCCTGAGCCTGAATCCCAGCTTCACCGCTTCCTAGACGTGTGACCTGGCGCAAGTAACTTAACCCCTCTGTGCCTCACTGTTCTCATTTGCAAAATGTGAACCTCACAGGCTGTGAAATTAAATGACTTGATACATACAGTGCCCCGGAACATAGCAAGTGCACGCTTGGTGAACGGGGCCTCCGACTGTATGAGGATGACGCTTCAGGCGCCGCCTCCGACGGTCTGTGGTGGCGCGCTGGGCAGGGGCGTGAGGTGAAGGGGCGTCCCGTGCGGGGCACTTTGCTGGGCATGCTAAAGGCTCCTAGAACTGCCGGGGGCGGTCCCCGTGCCAGGGGGCTTGCCAGGCCGGCACCGTGACATCCCCGGTCAGGGCAGCAGGGGCTCCTTCAGGAGAGGACCCTTTGGGGTCTGGACCCTGCAGTGGTCATTTCACCCCTCGAGCTCCCACGGACGTGCCTGTCCTTCTCTGGGCGAGGTGCTTGTGCAGAGCACCTGTCTTTTCGCCCATCTGCCCGCCTCCAGGCTGGCCCCTCCTCAACACCAGAAACCTGGCCACGTCCTTCTTTGTTTACGACCCTCCCTGGCTCCCCGTTTCCCTGACACAACACAGAATCGCTGGCAGGGCCCTCAAGCTCCAGCCCTGCCTGCCTCGCCGGCTGCACCTGCCCTGCTCCCTCCGGCTTCCCCTTGCCCTTCCTGAAGCCCCGCCTGGGCCTGGCTGCTTGGGTCCCCTGCAAGATGCTCTCTTTCCCACACACCGCCCTCCTCCACTGGCTGATTCCTCCTCTTCGGCCAGGTCTCCACGTAACATCACCTCCACCTGGAGGCCACTCCCAACGCCTCCCCAGCCATCACACTGCGCTGGAACGTCTTCCGACCTTCCCACTGAGCTGTGAAGGGCGGGGACACCGTCCTCTTCGTAGCCGATGCTTATCCAGCACTTTGCAAACTGTCTGTACATAGAGACATCTAGGGCACTCTTTAGAAAGAGATTCCAGGCCCCACCCTGGCCTTCCGAGCCAGGCCATCCTGGGAAGGCTCCTGGAGCCTGTTCCCACCTGTGGTCCCCAGGTCACCAGCACAGTCAGACCATCGAGGGTCTGACGACAGTGACCGAGTGACAGGCACTCACCGAAGGGTCTGTGGCCGTCAGGTCAGGTCTGATGTGGGTGGAGATCTTTCCTAGTTGCAGCTTTCGGGGCCTGTCCTGGTCGGTTTGCTCTCCCATCCAAGGCTCCTGTGTCTGCCTGTTCACCCACAGCTCCCCTGCTGGTGAGCCTGGGGGTTTCTCCCAGGGCTGGGAGGGACACTGGTGAAACGGCTCAGGGAACAGACAGAAGCACTGCCGGCTGTCGACACGTGGGCTCGTGCTGCTGGGACGGAAGAAAGGCACCTCCGCCACCGCCCAGTCTTCCTTAGGGTCAGCGTGACGGGGCCTTCGGGCCTGTGTGGTTGAGGGCTGGCGTTTCCGTGACGTAGGTGCCATCTGCCCGCACGGAGGACCAGGCCTCAGTGCAAAGCCCCTCAAGACAACAAAGTCCAGGGGCAGATCCACGGCCACAGGCCAGCTTGTCTCGTCCCTGTGGGACCAGCTGCATGGGGTGATGGGGCTTCAGCCCGAGCCCTGGACCAGGAGGCGCATTGGTCAGGGACATCGTGGCTGGGGCACGGCTGTGAAAAGCTGGCGCGGGCTGTCTCCTTGTCCTGCTGGCCGCCAAGAGTGTCGAGACCTCACACCAGAAGTCCTCTGCCACCGTGGACCCTCTGGCTGTGGACAGACTGGACCGTCCACCACCCGTCTGCCTGTTCTGACATCCAGGAGCCTCCCGTAGGCCATCAGCCAAGAAGGGAGCCCCGTCCAACACCCGGGCCCTGAGCCGGGGAGCAGGGTCTCCAGGGCCGAGCAGTAGGGAGCGGCCTGTGGTTTTGAGGAGGCGTTTCCTTTGGCCACGTCCAGGGAGGAGTTGTCCCCGTGTCCGTGGTGGGAACATCTCTGTTATCCGGCCTCAGAGTGGACGGGGCTGGGGAGAACAGCGTCCCCAGAGCAGGGAGCCGCAGCACAGATGAGGAACTTGAGCGTGGCAGGGGGAACGCTGTTGTCCACAACCGGGCTGTGGGTCCAGTCTTGCGTCACCGACGGGAATGCAGGGCGGAAAGGGCCAAGAGCTGCAGCTTGGAGCCGAGGTGAACCCTGGGGTCCCTTATTCCCAGGCACCTCGGAGGCTGCACTGGCCCAGCACTGACCCTCCCCTCTCTCCACCAGGCGCCTCGATGCCAACCTCATCTCCCTGGTCCCGGACAGGAGCTTCGAGGGGCTATCCTCCCTCCGCCACCTGTGGCTGGACGACAACGCGCTCACCGAGATCCCCGTCAGGGCCCTCGGCAATCTCCGCGCCCTGCAGGCCGTGACCCTGGCCCTGAACCGAATAGGCCACATCCCCGACTACGCCTTCCGGAACCTGTCCAGCCTCGTGGTGCTGTGAGTGCTGCCCCTCCCCCCACCCGCATGGCTTCGCTCTTGGCTGTGTCCCTGAGGTTTCCGAACCTTCTGGTCTGCGTTTCCCCTCCTAACGTGAGGATGACCATCTCCTGTTGACCCCGTGGGGCCATTGTGAGGCCAGGCGACAGAAGAAGTGCTCTGAGAGGCTGGAAGAGAGGAATTAAGCCGCGATTCCCTCTGCTATTATGTGCAAATATTGTAACTATACCACACTAATGGGAATGCATGCCCAGAATCTCCTGAATGATTTCCACCATGTTTGACAGTCGGGCAATGGGTGGGTGCAGTCTTGTGCTTTGGCACAGGGGTGGGATAAACTCAGCTCATCCCCAGGCCTGGAGAAGGAGAGAGAAGCCAGCGCTGTAATTAGACAGCAGAGCCCCGACGGGTAATTCCCTGGGAGGTAGCATCTCTGGCAGGAACTGGAGCCCGGGGTTAACTCTGTCCTCCCCCCACCATCCCCCCGGGGAACTTTGGAGTGCAAAGTTCACAGGGTAATTGCCAAGGGCTTGGCGGTCACGTGTAATTGCTTTGGGTTACATCCTAATTGCCGTGGGGACGTAAGGCCTCCCCTGCTCTTGGAAATCTGGTATGATTTTCCAAACCAGGGAGCGGACGAGGCATGAGTTTGTCTACTTCTCTGTCCTGGGAGACTGGAGAAGCGGGACCAGCATCTTCCTGAACCACATCCGCTGTCAGCATGGCCACACGGTCCTCCTTGTGGGCGCCAGTGAGGGGTACTGACTGCGGCGGAACAGAACGGGGCGGCTGATTGCAGCTTTGGTGATGCCCCGTGACATCGTGATGGTCCCTGGGAATAAACGGCGTCAGGTCTCTGAGAGACAAGACTACTGGAAAAACGCGGGCCTCACGATGGGCCCCCGACGAGCGAGCAGCGGGGGGTGTACGGAGCCCCGTGGGGGCCCTGCAGAGTGCAGGGGTGGAGAGCCGGCCGCTGCCTCAGAGGCTGGCGGGCCAGTCCCAGTAGCAGGGTGCTGGTGGGAAGGACAGCAGCGCTGAGTCCTTAACTCAGGCTGAGGGGACCGGACGCTGAGTCAGGCTCGTCTCGGGGCTCAGGGCGGCCAAAGCAGCTGGAGGAGGGAAGTGGGGGCCTGCTGGGCCGGAAAGTTGGCTTAGAGTAGGCAGGTGAAGAGCAGGGGCTCCAAGCAGGTGTCAGCAAAGACCCGGGGGCGTCGGGCTGCTGGCTGAGGCGAGCGTGCCAGTGAGGCCGGAGAGAAGGCCGGGCAGGTGCGTCTGCGGGCGCAGAGTCAGAGCAGGAGTCCGGCTGTGGCCTGCATGGGGCAGGGGAGGCTGGAGGCGAGAAGGGGGTTGGGAGTCTGGTTTGAAGAACGGGCGGGAACAGGGGAGACTGGATCTAGGAGGCAAAGTCCAGCTTAGGGAGGAATCAGGCGTGGCCCTGAGGGACGTTGCGAAGGAAGAATCCATCAGACTTGAGGTTTTCACAGGGTGGGAGGCCAAGGTCGGGGGCGCGAGTGGGGGAGTTCGGCTACCGCGGATCCAGGAGGGGCCGGGGGTCCCACAGGGCACAGGAGGGGAGGGGCCCAGGGGCCCACGATGCTGAGAGAGGAGAAGGCCCAGAAGCATTGCCCCTGCCCTTCAGGTCCTCTGGCCCTGGGACGGGGGACATAGGCTGCCGTGGCCGGTGACCTTGCAGGGCAGAGTGGGCTGGAGAAAGCCGTCCAGGACCTAGGGCTGAGCTGCAGGAAAGCGCAGGGGCAGAGTCAAGAAGGTGGGTGGACGGGGGTGTGGCCGGAGGCGTGAGGCAACCAGCGGGTGGAGAGGGCCTTCGTTTCATCTCGAACTCTGGGCCTTGGTCAGGCTGCTCTGCGCGGCCCTGCGGGGACCGAGGGGCGCTGAACTGGACAGCAGTGCTGTCCTGTGTGGGGTCTCATCTCTTCCTCTGGACCATAAGCCCCAACAGGCTGGCCTGCAGAAGGCGCTCGGGACGCCTGGGGTGACCCAGTCGTCGTCTGTAGGCCTGGGCTGCACGGTCAGAAGCTGAGACGCTGTGGACCAGAGGCGCTGGCGGGGCTGGGGGCTGGGGTGGGGACGGAGATGAGCTTCAGCGGAAGGTGCGGGAAAGGGGAGTTTGGTGACAGCGAAGGAAGCATGCGGGGGAGGGGCTCATTCCCAGAGGCCGGGGCTGTGTTCTCTCTTCAAACCCAAGCCCCTGTGGTGGGTCTGTCTGCCTCCTGGGCATGGAGCAGGTGGGGAAGGACCCCCTTCTCTCGAGACCCCCGGCCCTGCGCACCATGTAGGATGGGGTCTGCCTGTTGCCATCTGAACGTCTTGGAGGCCAGTCTGATTTCTTCCCCATGTACGTGATTTCCTTTTCCTTCCTGAAGATGTCTTCTAATCCTTGAACTTTAATAGCTTCACTAGAATATGACACAGTGTGGAATTTTCTGCCTCCAGTTTTCCTGAAACAATGTATGCTTTGACCTGCGGATTTCATTCTTCATTGTAGAGAGTTTTCTTTTGTGTTGCGTTTTGAATACGGCTTTGTCTCACGTCTGGATCCTGGCCCTCAGAGACATCAATAGCCCAGTGTTAACTCACATCGATTAGTTTCCAGCTGTTTTAGCCTTTCGCTCTCATGCAGCCAAGCTCACCATTTTAGCTCAGGCTTTTTCTCTGACACCCATTCCACTGCCAGCAGTGTCTATACTGTTCCTTGTCTCAAACTTATTGAGTAGCTTTTCATTATTATTATTATTTTATTTATTTGTTTTTGGCCGTGTTGGGTTTTTGTTGCTGGGCGCGGGCTTTTTCTAGTTGCGGCGAGCGGGAGCTACTCTTTGTTGCTGTGCGTGGGCTTCTAATTGCGGCGGCTTCTCTTGTTGCGGAGCACGGGCTCTAGGCGCGTGGGCTTCAGTAGTTGTGGCACGTGGGCTCAGTAGTTGTGGTGCACGGGCTCGGTAGTTTTGGCTCGTGGGCTCTAGAGCACAGAATCAGTAGATGTGGCATGTGGGCTTCATTGCTCCACGGCATGTGGGATCTTCCTGGACCAGGGATCTGGGAACCAGTTGGGATCCGGTCGCTGAGCCCACCTGTGGCCCCTGCATTGGCAGGCAGATTCTTGACCACTGCGCCAGCAGGGAAGCCCTACTGACTGGTTTTTTACTGATGTATTTTTGGTCCTCAATTCATTTCCTTTCTCTACAGTGTCATTTTTGCTTTCACTTAGAAACGCTGTGTTTGAAATGTTTTGCTGGGTGGTTTTGCAGCAGAAGGCAGCTCTGATAATGTCTTGCTGCTCGTGCATCCGTTACGTTTTCTTCTAGGCTTGGGACTTCACCGGGCCCCGGCATCTCTCTTCTGCTCTTCCTGTTGTATGTTTGCACAATTGCCATGTGATCTCACTTTCTGGCTTCTGCTGGGACAGCTGCATCACCTCGGCCCCCTCGGCTCTGCCCCAAGGCTGTAGTTTGTGGGCTGGAGCGGTGGGTAAATGAGGGCCCACCCGCCTGTGGGTGCCCAGGTGCGCCGGTGCAGGTAGGGTGGTCCCTCAGCAGGGTCAGGTTGTGGTAAATGCAGGAGTTCGCTCCCTCCACGCGGGAATTCCCTTGGGCTTCAGGTCATTTCCTCAATGCATGAGGAGCCCGGAGCCTTCATTTTACTTTCCCTTCCCCTCTTCCCTGGGAAGCCAGCAGTGGGGAGGGAAAAGGACATCCACAGCCGCCTCTCTTCAGATTTGGGGGCTGCAGGGAGAATCCTCAGGATCCTGTTTTCTCACCAGTTCAGTTTCTGACGAGGACGCTTCCTTGGCCACGGTCTTTGCTGTTTATTTACGTTATGTCTCTGCCCTTGCTCTGCTGCTGCTGGTAGTATTTGGGGTGGGGCAGGGGGCCTGTCTCTGCTGTTTTTGCTCATCTCACTAGGAATTGGGAGAAGAATATTCTGTCACCCGTCTCCATCTCCGAGCTGGCCCACAGCTCACTCCGGCTGTAACGGAAAGCTCCCCTTTAGTGACACGCTGTCTGCAGTGGTTTGCTGCCGGCTCCCCCAGTTGTGTCTGGCCCCTGACCCAGGCGGCTGTGGGTCCCGTAGAGGAAGCCCCAACTGGGGCCCCAACATCGGGCCTCTCCCCTCAAGCCTGGTGGGAGCCTGGTGGGAGCCTGCTTCACCTCGGCCTGTGGAATGCCTCCGGTTTTCTCCTTCGATCGGAAGTCTGAACGGCGTAGCCCCTGGCCACTCCAGCCTTGGAGACTGTGGCTTCCGAAGTCCATCTTGGCCCGTCGGTTTGTCCCTGGAGACAAAGGCTGACCCTCTGGGGTCACTGTCCATGCCTCCCCCACAAGCGCGTCTGCTTCCCCGCCCCAGCCCCATGCGGGCGCGCACCTGTCCTGACCCGCCTCTCCTCCCACACAGGCATCTCCATAACAACCACATCGAGCATCTGGGGACCCACAGCTTCGAGGGGCTGCACAACCTGGAGACTCTGTGAGTGCCGGGGTGGGGGGGGTCTCTCCTGCTGGGGACGGCAGTCCTGGCATGGGGTGGCGGAGGGGAAGCGGCAGGACTGGGGTGCCGGGGCGTGGCCTTTCTCTGGAGTGTCGCTCGCAGTGGGTTCCGCCCTCCTTCAGGGCGTGGGCTGTGCCCCCTGGGAGTTCAGGGTGGCCCTGCCCGCAGAGAGACCAAGACAATGAGATCTTAGACAGAGATGGAACTGCGGGGAGAGTGAGGATACTAAGCCTGGAAGTGGAGGGCTCGGGGTGGGGCGGGGCTGGCTTGGCAGCAGTGACCCCCAGCCCCCCCCCCCCGGGGGGGGGCGGGTGCTGACCGGGGGGGGGGGGGGGGGAGGGTCTCCGGCTGCTCTAACTCGTGGAAAGCCTGGCAGGAGCCGCCCGTTCAGTGCCCAAGCTGTGGACTCTGGAAAAGCCACATTATTTACCCACCATCATCCTGGAATTCAGCTGCGGTCAGAAGGCACCCAAGCCCTCAGCACCTCCTTTGCGGTCCCGCGGCCCCCGCAGAGCGGGCGGGATGCACCCCCCTGGAGCCAACAGCCGGCCCACGGGAGGGGAGGGGCCGCACCTTAGTGCCGGCTGCAGGCCTGGGAGGGCACGGGGCAGAGCAGGACCCCAGGCCAGCAAGGGTGAGCCCCCGACGCACGGTGCTGGCCTCTCGCCTCCCCCCAGCACACGAAGTGGCATTCCTGAGGGGAGGGGTTTGCAAGCATCTGAAGCGGCAGAGGAGAAAATGTGGGAGACAAGCTGTGACCTGAGAAGGGGGGCTGGGCTGGGGCCTCTGCGCCGGGGGCCGGGCTGTCTGCCTTTGTGGCCACAGAGGGAAGCGGACAGGAGGTGGGGACCACAGCTCCGGGCTGTCCTGGGCTCTCTGGATGGGGCACAGATCTTCCAGCCTCTCCACCTTCAACCCGATGCCCGGTGGGCTGGGGGGCCCAGCCTGGGGTCAGGAAAGCTGGGCATCTCCTTGCCACTGCACGTGGCTTGGGCTGCGTGCCCCCTCGCCCCCCGCCAGCTGTCACGGGCAGCCAGACAGTTAAACGGGACAGTCTAGGCGGCTCGGTCACATGCTGGGAAATGGATGTCTGGGGAGCTGGCGGGGCCGCCCGGAGTTACCCTCCGTGGGGACAGAGCACACCTGGGGGGTTAACCGAGAAAACCCACCGAACCCCCAGCCAGTGCCCAGTCTCTGTGCCACATGTGACCTGTGCAAGCCTGCCGTGTGCTGGGTGCCTGGGGCCCCGGATGTGGGGGTGGCCAGCACCCCCTCGAGGCCTGGGCTGCAGCCGCCCTCCCTGGGGGATACGGAGCGCTGGGGCAGGTTTGGAGCTGCCTGGCGCCCAGTTTGCAGCTGCCCGGGGCCGGGTGGGGCTGTTAGCTCTGTCGGGAAGTCGGCTGGGGAGGGGGCACACGCTGGGTGTGGGTTGGCACCTCGACTAGCGCTGTTTCTTCACGGTCGGGGCGCGCTGCTTGATTTTTCCTCAGGGAGCCCTGGGTGGCAGCGCAGGGCGTTGGGCTCGGCTGCACTGGCTGAGCTTCAGAGCCGGAGCCGCTGGCGCCCACTCACCTTTCCTCCGCGGCAGTGCTTGGCTCACTGCACAAAGCCCAGGGCCTGCATCCACTTTACAGCCGGGAAGGCCAAGGCTGAGAGACCTGCACTGCGGGGGGGGGGGGGGGGGGGGGACAAAGCCTGCAGCCCGGCCTCAGCCACCTGGGGGCAGTAACACCCAGTCTCCCAGCCACGGGACCCAATGTGCAATTCCCCACCCTTGGTGACGCTGGATTAAAGGAGAGCCCTGTGCAGAGCTCTCCCAGAGACGGCACCCCATGGGGACCAGCCGCGCCCCACCCCCTCCTCCTCCGGGGCCTTGATCTCAGCACCCTCCCGCCCCACCCCTGAGGGCTGAGTTCTTCTTCCAACTTTGGATCTCCCAGTGAAAAGGGGGAGAGTGCATTCTTATCCTCGATCGCCCAGAGCTCGCTGGGGGGGGCCGGAGGGGCAGCCACATGCAGAGGGGGGAGTGGCTGGGAGAACGAAATGGGAGAACGAAAGGGGGAAGGTTAGGTAGCCCAACCTTGAATTGTTGCATAACTGGCCTGGTCTGCAGCCCCGCGGTTACCCTGGAGCTTTTGTGTGCGCGTCTCTCTGGAAGGGCAAGTCTCCCCGGGACGGCATCTCTGCACTTAGACTCTTCTCATCAAACCCTCCTGCCCGAGCTGTGGTTTGGCTCCATCTGTGGCCTGACCCTTCCACCTGGGGAGGAGGGGCCAGGTGCAGGCACACACACACAGGGTCACGCGGGGCCGCAGCATAGCATGGGGACACCCATGGCCACGCGGCTTCTGTTGTGACCTCTGCTCTGAAGGCTAGGCTGCCTGGGTCCCACGCCCGGTTCTACACGTGCCAGCACGTGCCAGCTGGGTCAACCAGAGCCGGAGGCTTCACCCCCTCACCTGCAGGAGGAGTAACTGAGGTGAACATGCATGTGCGTCGCTCTTTTACTCCCAAACAGCCCACACACCCAGGTGATCAGGACAGGGGCGGGGCCGGGGCTCGGGCTGCTGTCCCGCCCTCCCGCTGAGCAGAGCAAAGCACGCAGGCTCCCGGCGGTGGGTGGGTGCAGGCCTCCCGCTGGGAGAGGCTTGTGGGAACTCGGCTGCCGTCCCCCCCCACCCCCCACCGCGCTGCCCTCACCAGTTCAGACCCTGCAGGAAAGCCCAGCTGGAGGCAGACAGGACAGCCTCTATCCTGTACCCACACCTCCTTTCTGCTCCCACAATGAGGATGCCCAGCCCCTGCGGGAAATTTGGAATCAGAGGTGGGCCAGCGCCTTGCCTGCCAAGTACTGTTTCCTCCACCTTCCAGATCAGACCGAATCCACAGATTTGGGGTGAGATGCCCAAGTTTCTACAGTTTGTAAGTGATGGTGGAACCCAAGTCTCTGGCCTCCTGACACATGGCTCCATTTAGTGCCAGCTCTCGTGAACTCAGACCAGTTACGGGACTTCCCAGGCACCTGGGCTGAGAAATAAGAGAAAGCGTGACCCAGAGCAACCCTGGGAGGTTTCTCCGGGGAGGTCTCAGGGATCCAGCCAGGCGCCCCGGGCCCTGAGGTCAGTGTTTGGAAATCACGCTTGGAGACGACGGGATGCTGTTCAGAACTGTCACGGATGGTCCTGGAAGACCCAGCTGCAGTTGCGAATAAAATTGTGCAAAAAGAAAAGAAAAGGCCCAACAAACATAATTACAGCCTGAGCACCGCCCTGTACCAGCCCCCCAGATCCGGGGATTTGGGGTTTGCAACTCAGCTAGAACAGAGGGGCTGGGCTAGGAGGCGTCTGGGGACAACAGCGCCTTACCTCCCTCGGGCCTGGGTGATGGCTTCTGGGCCGCCTTATAACCTCATTAAACAAATCAGACTGACTGAGCCCCCGGGCTGGCTGGATCTCCCCGCTTCAGAGGGGAGCCTGAGGCCCCGGCAGGAACAGAAACCTCCGGGCTATAGCTCCCTCGCTAGATCAGGACCAGCATCCAGCAGAGGTCTGGGAGGCCTGCAGGACGGGACGGGGGTTAGAAGATTCTGCCTTATGATCCCAAACTGCACATTCCATGTAACACCTCCTCTGGTGCAGACACCCCAGGGGTCTGCTTCCGCGGAACATTTTTACTTCACCGGCAGCCAAGGCTGCAGTGTGTCCCTCTGTCTCCGCCTCACTGAAACCACCCAGGCCAGCAGATTCTGCTCTAAACCGGCTTTGACTGGGTCCCGAAAGCATCCAGCCACCTCCCAGTCCTGGGCGCGACGGTCAGCTTTAGGCCAGGGATGGACAACCAGGCAGCTTTCCACGGAGGTCCTTCCAGGGACTGGACAGGAGTTGGTGGACCTGGATTCAGACCCCGGCTCTCCCACAGGCGTGTGACACATGCAAGTCACCTGAGCTCTCAGGAGCCTCAGTTTCCACACGTGGAAAGTGGGGGCGATATTTTACAGTTCGTGGAATGAAATTCACAGCCCTGGAGCCCTGTGGGTGCTTAATTTACGTTGGCCTCTCCAGCCTGTCGTCCCATTTAATGATGGACAGACAGCAATGTGCCTTTCCTCCCCCTTAGGTAATTAATGTTCTTTTCCTTCCTCCCTCTCTCCCTCATTCCCTTCTCTTCCACAGCGCCGTGTCAGAAGGCAGCAGGGAGAGTGTTGTCCGCGGGTGTCATCTCACGGTGGCCCGAGCTGTGATCACCTCCTCTGTAGGGTGGACAGGAATTCCCGGTCAGTCAGGGCACAGCCACTGTATCAGTTTCCTGTGGCTGCCATCACGAGTTACCACAGACTTTGTGGCTTTAAAAAAAACAAAACAAAACAAAACAGAAATGTATTCTCCCATAACTCTGGAGGCCGGGAGCCCAGGGTCAAGGTGTGGGAGGGGTTGCTTCCTTCTGAGCGGCTGTGGTGGAACCTGCCTGGTGCCCCTCTTACCGTCTGGTGGCTGCCGAGGCCCCTGGTGTCCCTGGGCCGGTCAGTGCTTCCTCCAGTCTCTGCCTCTGCTCCACACGGCCTCTCCGAGCATCCTCTTCTTATAAGGACCTTGCCACTGGCTCCACGGCCCACCCCAGTAAACCAGCCATCTTGAGAAGATCCTCAACTTAATTATATCTGCAGAGACCCTTCTTCCAAACGAGGTCACGTTCATAGATTCCCGGGCTCAGGACTCGGACGTGTCTGTTTGGGGCTGCAGGTCGATCCGCTCCAGCTGCCCGCTGGCCGGCGCCCAGGGTTTCCTGCCTCTGGCCCGACGTCAGCCCGTTAGGCCCGCGGCCGCTTGAGGCCAACCTTGTAGGAGTTGAGGATCTCTTTCCTCGCCAGTTTTTAATCCTCTTACATTTGTGGGTTTATTAACTGCAAATTAGTGGGGGTTTGTGGCTTATAGAAGAATTTATTATTCCACATAAAACTTTTTTTTCTGGCTTTTCCCGCAGAACCACTAATGACTTCTAACAGGCAGAAAACTGAGCTCCGGATGGGTCTGCTCTGCGTCCTAACCAGGACGGCTGTTATAGTCGTCCCCAGCAGGGCAGATCCCCCTGCAACCTCTCTCTGGGCAGTCAAGGTCACTGCGCTTATCACTGCTCCCCGCTGGCTCTGAAGTTCCTGCTCCCCCAGCCTCCGGGCCAGCTGGTGTGCAATGCGGGTGGAGTGCCCGGAACCACGGGGCAGCAGGTTCCCGGGTGGACGCCGTGGAGAGGAAACTAGGAAGTTGAGGTCTGGCCCCCAGGGCCCGTGGGCAGAAGGCACCGGCAGGAATCGAGGGTAGCCACCCTCCTTCTTCTGTTTCTTTAGTTCACCGGTTCCGTGAATATTACTGGGTGTCCCGTATGTGCCAGGCCCCCACTGTGGGCTCCGGGGGAACATTTATGAACAAGAAAGACGTAGCCCTCATCACAGAGACTACGGGGCTCTAGGCCGGGAGTCCCGAGCGCCTCTTAACTTACCACTAATTCCGGCGTGTCTGCCCCCAGCACCCTAACTCCGGCCCCCGGCGACCCCAAGGCTCAGCTCCTGTCCCTCTGCGTCCTCCACGGGCCCCACTCTCTTCCGTCCCGTGGATTTGCCGATGCCTCCAGCACGGAGGTCGTGGCTCCTGGACCCCAGACTTCCACGTCCACAGGCCTTCCTGCCACGCTCACTTGGGTGCTGACTGACATGCCAGCGGAGTCGCCCACGGAGCCCCCCCACCAGAAGTGTCCCCAGCTCTGCGGAGGCAGCTTTGCTGGACCTTGCGTGACGCAAGTGCTCTCCCGTCACGTCCCGCATCCAAGCTCCGTCTTCAGCTCACTGGGACGGTCTGAGCGCTTGACGCCCGCCCCTGTCCCCAGGCCGCCCGAGTCTGTCCCCAGTTGTTGCCATGGTCTCATCCTCGTCACTCTGCAGTCTGCGTCCCACGCGACAGCCACCGGGACTTGAAACACAAATCCGATCCTGTTACTCTTCTGTCCAAACGCTCAGTGTCTCCCCGTCCGACTCTGGCCTCGGGTGACGAGCCCCGCTCCCACCGGCCTCGCCCTTGCCGACGCCGGGTATGTCCCGCCTCCCAAGCCCTACCCTGGCTGCCTCCTGTGTCTGGAATGTTCCTTCCACAGTGATCTGCCTCCTGCAAGACTTTGCTCAGATGTCACCTCTCTAGGGAGGTGCTCCTCCACCACCATTTTGCAACTCCTTCCCGGCATTCTCCTTTTCCTGTTTAGTTTTCTCCATAGTCTGAGTCTTCGTTATTCGTTGATCGACGTCATCCGTGGTCTGTCCCCCGCTCTGTCCACTCTTGTACCTGCAGCGCCTGGCACGGCTCCTGGCACAGGGAGGACGCCTGGCAGGTATTTGGTGAACAGACGAATGGGCTTGTGGCCCCTGGAAAATCCATTTCTCTGAGCTTCAGCTTCTCCCTCTGAGCTGTGGGAGCGAGGGACCATCTCATCCACAAGGTCCTTCTCAGCTCTGGTCACCTGTACCCAGACCTCTCGCCGAATCAGACAGCCCAGGAGGCAGCCCAGGTGCCCCAAGCTCTCTAACTTGGAGAAATGCCCACGTCCCTCATCCCTGCCTGACGCGAGGTCCCCTTCCCACAAGCCCTGTGGTCCGGGCCTCGGGGTCCCGCCTTTAGGCCAGCTGCATTCTGCTCTGACCAGGAGCACCTCAGAGCCTCCGGTGTCCTGCATGGATGGGCCCAGCATCCAGGTTGTCCAGGTGAGGCGGTGCTGCCCACGG
The DNA here is from genome assembly GCF_003676395.1 of Aethalodelphis obliquidens. Taxonomy (NCBI): domain Eukaryota; kingdom Metazoa; phylum Chordata; class Mammalia; order Artiodactyla; family Delphinidae; genus Aethalodelphis; species Aethalodelphis obliquidens. The sequence goes on from NW_020838041.1 coordinate 3,218,104, forward strand.
GGACCCACCCACTTCTACAGGACCCGGTCCTGCTCTGAGTATCATATCTTAGAGTGACAGGCTTTTCTGGGCAGGGTGGTGAGAATGTGAAATGTCTACAAACCGCGACCCAAAGAACTTGGGAGGACCGGAGGCGGAGCGTAACTTAGGTTACACATGGGTGGTCGTCTGGCGGATGGGATGGGGGCCAAGCGGGAAGCGAAGGGGATGCTCTAGCCCAGGATGAGGACGGCAACTTCATTCTCAGGGCAGCCCGACAGCGGCTGCCAGTGCAAGGGGATCGAGGCAGAGGCGGAGCCCTGGCCACCGGGACGCCAGGGATGACCCCGGGCGGGTTGGACTTTCCCCCTCACTTCCCTCCCAGTCCAGGGTTCTCCGATCCCCGGCGCCTCCTGAGGGCAGGCAGCTTGTAGTCTCAGTGTCAGGACCAGCAGCTGCGTTAAAATCAGCCACGCTGCTGCATCAGGGACTTTCTGGGGCTTCTTTCTGGTAAAGAAGAGGGTGTGGGTAGAGGGAAGGGGAAGGAGGGCATGCCCGTCTCTCCAAAGAAACTGAGGACAGTTTTACTAATGGCTGCATTCGTTAATGGGTGGCCTGGTCGGCAGGCTGTTTAGACAGTACAGCAGTGCTGTGAGTCTTGTTGGCTCCTGGCTCACCAGGACATCTGCCCCGAGTGTGCGGAGTCAGCCTTGGGGCCCGGGCTCAGCAGTTAGGACTGGTAGTGTGCTCACCGCGCTTAGCCGCCTTCCCCACCAGCCTTGGTAGGTAAAAGTGGCTCCGACGGTCTGGGGTTTGTGTTTCGCGTGGGGGCTGGGCCCCCGCATTCCTCCACATGCCTTTCCCTGTGATCTGGTGATAAACACAGACATGAGCCTTGAGAATAGAAGTGGAAGTGGAAACCCAGTTAATGACATTGATCTTCCTTGACGGCTGTGGGAAGTAGAGGCCAGCTTGTGTGTGCGCCGTCTCTCCTGGAGCCTCGTGTCCAGGAAAAGGAAGACGGAGAGGATCGCGTCGTGTGAGCACCCCTCGTGCGGGCTCTGGACCAGGTGAACAGAGTGCCTTGTGCGGTGGGCGTCCGAGTTACAGGTGAGGGAGCAAACAGCAAAGTTCAGTGACTGGTCCAGGGTGACGCTGCTGGTCCCAGACGGCAGGAGCTCTTCCGTTCACTCCAGAGCAGAGAACTCACAGAAGACCCCAGCCTCCAGCTCGGAGTCACCTGCCTCGACCTGCCTGTGAGCGTCCGGGGAAACCTGACTCCCCCTCCACTCCCCGTCTCTCCCAGTCTCGCCAAAACCTTGCCCTTGGCCCTGCTACCTGGAGCCCAGCGGGACTCGCTCTGCATAGCACGGAGCCCATGTTAGCCCGGGAGCCAGCAGGACTGGCTTCAGGGCCTGGCTCTGACGGGCAGAGATCTACCACTTCTCTCCGAGCCTCAGTTTCCCGATCAATAGAAAGACGGGGCTGGACAAGAAGACAGTAAAATCCTGCCAGCTCTGTGCTCCGAATACACAGCGAGGCTCCCGGGGTTCCCAGGAGTGGCTGTTTTCCTCACAGCCCGATGGAAGGAGAAACCGGGGCTGCGGGTCCTGGAGCATCACGGAGCTGGGGGCGCCTTCCTAGCTACATTTGCTGACGACGCCATCGGTCCCGGCTGGATGTGGCTGGGACAGCTGAGCAGACGACGGGGAGGATTAGCCACAGACAACTGCGCTTCCAGAGCGAGTTCTGGCTGGAGCTGGGAACGGGTTCTCTTTAACCTCAGCCCTTCCCAGCTGCAGACAGAACAATTCACTCTTCCTGGGCTTCCGGCTGATTCTGGGTCATTAAACACAATAGGCTCTACAGCCACGGATGCGTTTTCCAGCTGAAGTTTAGGGCATCGTAAATCACCTGCGACGGAAGAATCAGACTCGTGCCAGGGGAGGCCTTCCCTGCCGTCCCCAGGAGCCTGCAGGTCAGAGCCTGACCCGAGGGCCGAGACGCAGCCCCACGTGGCCAGCCGCAGGGGGCTCCGACCATCACCCTGACAGTGGACCTTCATGCACGTGGCCGGTGCCTGGGCTTGGGGAAATCCACAAGGGGATCCATTTGCTTCCTGGTGCCAACAGGCTTCCCGTCTCACGTGGGAGACAGTATGTACCCGGACCACCCCGTTCTGGACGCCAACAGCTGGGGCTACAATCCTGGCAATTCCTTTCCTAGAACCGTGGTCCGGGGATGGTCTCCCTCTGTGCCTCAGTTGATCTCCTGCAGAATGGAGGTGATAACAGTACCTGCCTCAAAGGGCTGGCGTGGGAATGAGATGAATGACGATAGTAAGTCACCTAGGACGTGACTGTTACACCGTGATTACTATTACTGTCATCATCGTTATTGTCGCCACCACCAGCGTCGTCACCCGTCTCACCCTGACCCTGTTTCTGGAGAAAACACCAGGACGGTTCTGGAAGAGCGAGTAAGTCATCCTGACCGCAGGGACTGGGTGGGATTCAAAGGATGACTAGGGCTTTGACAGCTGAGGATGTGGGGAGAGGGCATCGGGCTGAGGGCAGAAGAGCCACAGCTAAACGCAGGAGGGGGTGAGGGTCCACGCGGGTGAGACGGCAGGTGGAGCTGAAAGATTGCTCAGGCGTTGGAGCCCAGGAAGGCACCCGAACGCTGTTCTGTGAGCCGTGAGAAGCCTTTTCTGAGGGTTCCGAAGGATGACAGCGTTAGCTTTGCATTTTAGAAGCATCTTTCTGGCAGGTGTGTAGTAGCTAAGAGGGGGCTTCAGACTCAGGTTCGAGGCCAGGTGTGATGCCAGGTCAGTGGAATGATATCTAAATTGCTGTCCCCAGTAGACCAAAGCATGAACCATAGCGCAAGTTTCTGGATCGTGCAGTAGCCCCAGGAGGTGCTTTTCCTCGGCAGGTGGCCCTCCTCCGTGTGGTGACGCAGGGATCTGGCGTCTTGGGGTCCTGCCATCCCCAGGGCCTCACTGTGCTTGGCATCTAGCTGGCAGAAGGGCGACGAGGCCGTGGAGGGGGCAGTCTGGCTGCCTTGTAGGCCCTGCTCTCGAGGTGGCAGGCGTCACCGCTGCCCGTCTTCTGAGGACCAGTGCCGTGGCCAGGCCTACCGCAGGGAGCCGGGAAGGTGCCGCACCTGGCTGTGCCCCATTACAGAGGGCCGCACTTCCGTGACGGTGGGAAGGTTCCATCTGTGCTTCTGACACCTCGGCCACTAGCCGCACGTCGTGACCAAGCAGCTGAAGTGTGGCCGGGGTAGCTGAACTTTCACTTTTTCTCACGTGTCATACATTTACGTGGCTGACGGGGCTAGGGGCTGTGGCACGGGCAGCGTGGCTGCAGAGAGAGAAGAGGGTGGGTTTGGGGGACACGGTGCTCTCCGCCTTGGCCGGTTAACGGCTGGGTGCGGTCAGGAACCTTCCTTGATTCCTGTGCTCACTTCCCTCGACTGTAACAAGGGTGTAACGGGAGCAGCTCCCGGCGAGGCAGCTGCAGGACAAGAGGTCGTTGGGGTGGATGCTGGGTGCCGCAGAGGTTGTCCCAGGGACGACCTGGAGCGCGCGGCCCCTGCCCCCGGCCTCACCTGGAAACAGTGCCCTCTGCTCAACCCGACTGCGTTGCTTGTTCTCCAAAGCCCACCCCTTGCCTCCCGCAGACCATGCTCTCTGCCCTGATATCCCTCCTGCTGCCTGCACCTGGTCCAGGGGCCGCATCCCCGTGGAGCCCTGTCTCAGCCACATGCATCTGCGTCTCCACAGGCCCTGGTGTTGGGTTTGTGGGACCCGCCACATCCTGCGCAGCCGCTCTTCCCGCCATCCAGACGGGGTGTCTCCCATGCATCTCTGCACCGCCCGCTCCACCCAGTGGAATTCTCTGTGTGTTTGGGGGCAGCAACAAACCCCCGTCGCCCTGAACTGAATTCCTCGGGGGCAGAGAGGGTTGCGGGGGCGTTCCTGGGCCGTTAGACCGGAGGTGGCACAGAGGTGACATCTACGCGGCCCGGGGACGTTCCTGGGCCGTTAGACCGGAGGTGGCATAGAGGTGACATCTACGCGGCCCGGATGAGGGTTATGGGGACGTTCCTGGGCCGTTAGACCGGAGGTGACACAGAGGTGACATCTGCGCGGCCCGGGTGAAGCAGGGCGCGGCAGTTACCCTTGAATCTGTGTAGACCTCCAGTTGGAAAAAATCAGGCTACCTGTTTGGCATGTGGTTTGCAGCATTCTTCTTGACATTTGCCCTATTTTTATTCTCCCACATTTTTCTACAAGAATAGCCTTTTAGTTCACATGCCCACTGTCTGTCAGGCTGTCCCTGGTAAGATTCCTGACCAGAAACTGTCGAGGAGGGCTGGAACCAGTCGGTTTGGCTGCTGGATGTGAGTCCAGTGAAGTACATAAGGGCTCGACGACGGCGAGGTCCCAGGGGACCTGTCCCAGGCTCGCTGGCCCCGGGCAACCCTGAGGGTACCGCTCAGGACTGTCTGATGCCTCTCGACATCAGCCTCGGCATCTTAAGGCTGTCCCCGCAAATACTCCAGATTCCTGTAAGAGTCCATTGATGTTTCTCATTAATCAACTTGTCTAGACCTTTCACTGACTCACTTACTCAGACAACAGTGTTCGCTGAGCGGCTGCTCTGTGCCAGGACCCTTGTGGGGTTTCAATTAGAAAACAGCAAAGTTTCTATTTTCAAGGAACTTTCATGCCAGTTTGGTGGGAAGAAAGTAAACAGATATCTGTCGGATGTCAACGTGTTCCATGAGGACAAAGCAAGCAGGGTATCTCGTTGTTATCGCCGCATAGCGGTCACCTTCAAGCTCAGTGGCTGAAAACATTTGCGATTTCTCGTGAACTTGTGTGCGGGTCGCTCTTCTGCCGAGCTGTCCCGCGGGCCCGTCACAAAGCTGCCTTCCGCTGGGGCTCCGCCGGGGCGCGTGGGGCCTCGGTGCCGGCCACCTGCCCTCTTCACGCGGCCCTCGTCCTGCGGGAGGCCAGCCGGGCTCTCACACGTGCGGAGGGCCCTCCCAGAGGAGGCGGAGGCTGTGAGGGCTCTTGTGACTCAGGACGGGGCGGCCCCACGTCACTTCCACCCCGTTCTGCCCAGGAGCCGGGATGGCGAGGCTGCAGGGGACTCGGGCCACGTTTCCGGGCAGCCTGATTGAGCTGTCATCGACCAGACGACGTTGTGTAAGTTGAAGGTGTGCGATGTGAAGATTTGATTCACTTATGCTGCCAAATGATGGGACCCGGGGCCACCTCCGATCGACCACACAGGGCAAGGGAACGGCGCCCAGCGGGTCAGGGGGGGCCTCCTGAAGAGGCCTGAGGGAAGGGAGGGAGTAGCTGTGCCGACGCCTGGAGTGTCCCAGGCAGATGAAATTGTGAGCAAGAGCTCTGGGGCCAGACCCGGTGGGCCTTTGCATTGAAGATGAGGCTGCAGTATTAAGACTTCTGAGGGAAGACGCTCCCATGTTACTTGTGGGAAGTCTAGTTCTCCTGGGGCAGCAGAGGAGTGTTCCTGAATGGGCTGAGCCAGGTTGAAGGGGGCTCTGGATTTGGAGACGTTGAGACGGGAGGGTGAATCGTTTGCACAATCAAAGGTCAGAAAAACAATTCACCTACCCTGCCGCTGCCTCCATCCCCAGCCCTCTCGGCCTGATTTTCCAGGCGCCTTCTGCCGCTCCTTGTAGAACCCCAGGAATCTGCAAACTCCTGCAGCACCTCTGGCCTCAGGAAGGTGCGTTGCAAACCCCCTGCCCTCGGCTCACCTTCCCCTCATGCGGCCCCGGGGGCCTCTCTGAGCGAGTCCAGGTGTGCACACAGGAGGGGAAGGTGTCTGGTTGCCTAAAGGACAGGGCAGAGCAGAGCAGACCAGGGGTTACCCGAGGTCACCAGGGAAGTCTGAGCGGACCCCGGGAGTTGTGTCTGTGTGTGTGTCAGGGGCCAGTTACCCAGCTCGACGGTCACTGCCCCTCTGGCCCCTGGGCCAGGCGCCTGTCTCTCCCTGTGGACTGTTAGGTGTCACGACCCTGCCGTGTGGAGGAATCTGTCATCGTCTCTGTGTTGACCTGTATTTACCACAAAACCTGCAAGTCGCTGATTAAAGGGCCTCCCCGTGGCCCTGTCCTGGCGCTGGATGGCCTCGTGAACGCTGTCAGGGCAAGGGTGGCTTTCAAAGTCCGAAAAGGTGGGCTGGGGTCATCCTGGGGGCTCCAGAGGCATCCCTCCCCTGCCAGAGCGGGGGCCCTGTGCTCCAGCTGTTACCGACCAGGGTTCTTGGCCTCCTTTATCAGTAGAAATTGATCAGAGGCCAGACAAGAAACTCAGGCCAGGCCTTACTGGGGCCCCTGCTGCAGCAGGGGGGATCGAGAACAAACAACAGGTTCCCTTGCTGGCCCGCTCTCTGAAAGGGGGGCGAGCTTCTTCCTTTTGTGGGGTGAGGCTAGGGGTGAGTACAGAGGTCAGGCCAGAGGGGTGCCCGCCCCTTAGGTGGTGGTGTGTGCCGGGGGCATGTGCAGTCCCCTGCTTTGCTCCCGACCCTCTGCTTCTGCTCCAGGCTCTTCAGAGGTGGCACTTGGGTTTTTTGGTCTCTTCGCATCTTTTGTCAGGGATTTGCCCCAGCTGTGCACGCACACGGTTAATTTTAGTCCCACACAGTTTCTTTGTATTTTGTGGCTCGAGGAGAGATGTGTCCAGGTGCCAGCACTGCAGCAAAGGGGCCCAGGTCCCAGCCTGGCTCACAGCCACCGGCTTGTAGAGGTGCCAGGATGGCATCCCCAGATCAGGGCGCATCCTGTATAGGGCCGAGGCACTGGCTACTGAGTGAGACAGAAGCCAGCTTTACAGCTTTGAAAGCCGACATCCGTCCTGAAGTCTCTTGGTGGGGCGGGGGGACATCCTCTAAAAGTCCCTGTCACGCTCAGCCCCCCCTTTCCCAGTCTCCACTCCTCAAAATGCGCACCCCTCTTCCGGCGGGGCTTCCCCGCCGTGTGGGAGCTGGGTTCTCAGTCTCCTCGAGGACGATCAGCTTTGCTCTTGGTCGCTTGCGTGTCTCCTCCCGCCCTTAGCCGCATCGCCGTGAAGGGCACAACGCCTGGCACTGCTGCCACAAGCCTCTTTTTACAAACATCTGCACCCCTGGCTGCAGACTTTTCTGTGGGTTGAATTCGTGGAAGTGGAGTGACTCGGTGTGAACCTTCTCATTTGAAAAGGTTCTGTCAAATTTTGCCTAAAAGGTTGTGCACATTTAAATGCCCACTGAGGGTTTATTGGAACGCTGTTTCCCCCTCCCCTCGACAACCTGGGTTGCTGTCGCTTTTCAACATCATTTCCAATGTTTTCTCTCTCTCTCTCTCGCCTTCTTTCTTTGGTTGTGCCGGGTCTTAGTTGCGGCAGGCGGGCTCCTAAGTTGCGGCATGCACGTGGGATCTAGTTCCCTGACCAGGAATCGAACCCGGGCCCTCTGCATTGGGAGTGCGGAGTCTTAACCACTGGACCACCAGGGAAGTCCCTCCAATGTTTTCTGATTATACACGTGATATATGTTCACTGTTTAAATAAAAGGGGGAAATGCAGAAAAGGGTGAGAGAAAATAAAGATTAGCTGTCACGCCACCACCAGAAGGTAAGATGTCCTGTCCATTTTTGCAAAAGAAGAGAGCAGAGGCCTCAGATAGCCAAGATGGTCACCTGAGGAAGCTTCCAGAATCCCTCGTGGCGGTGACACGGTGTTAAAAATTGCCCCCTCCTCCCCAGGCCCCCTCCCCATCCACTGGTGTCTCCAAAGGCTTGAGATGCTCTCCTCAGCCCACGGGGCTGTTCGGAGAGAGTTGGTTCCATTATCCACCCCTAAGTGTCCCCTCAAAACAGGTCTGTGGCCGGGAAGGCCCCCGCCGAGGTCTGGGGGCAGCGATGGGAGAGGAACAGCCCAAAGTGTGTTCCGGACGTTGGCCCTGGGCCCAGCAGGCTGCCAGCCCCTCTCTCCAGCCAGCCCAGAGCCAGCGTCCGTTTCCCGGAGCCTCTGACGCGCCCTGGGGACTGCCCTCCAGCGACTGTCCTGCCTTCTTTCCAGAGACCTGAATTACAACCAGCTGCACGAGTTCCCCGTGGCCATCCGGACGCTGGGCCGCCTGCAGGAACTGTAAGCTCCTCTGTGGGGTTTGGGGAGTCCCCTGTGCCCAAGGGCCCCCCACGCCCTCACCTCCCGAGCTCCCGACCTCCCGGGTCAGCAGTCACAGGCCTCGGAGCTGGCTCTGCCCCACCCCCCGACGGCCACTGCTCGTTTTATTCTAAAATGCAAACCAGGGGTGAGACAGACACCAGCCGTCCCCTAGGGCTTCAGGCCTGTCGAGGATGCAGCGTACAGGGGCAGGACAGAGCAGCTCAGGGTCGGCATGTAACTCCGACCCTAGATCACGTCATCTTAGCTGAAACGGTCTGGGTGTCCAGAGAGCACAGGAAGAGCGCTGTGGGCTCTCGCGTCTGAGGTCAGCCTTAGAGGGTGGACGGGCCTTAGGCGACAGTGGGGGAGGAGGACCAGTGGAGATGAGGACCCGGCGGGCCAGTGAGTAGGCAGAGGGGCGCTGAGCCAGTGGGGAGACAGCCTTCGGGGAGGAGGGGCCGCCGTGTAGCAGGATGGGCTCTGCGCGGTGCTGAGCGGGACCAGTTAAGGCAGTGGAAGTTTACGACCAGAGCCCAAACCTCCAGGCAGCACTGCATCTGTTCTCACGGCCACCGGGGCCTTTAGCACCAACCCCATGCCTCCCCCTCGCCTGGTCCAGCCGGCTGACAGTGTGAACACCGGGAAGCGAAGCGGGTGGGGAGCTGGACCCGCGCAGGGGAGGGTCCGCGTGAGGAGCGGCTGCACGGCCCCCACTGCCAGCGAATCACCAAGGCCTGCCTTTCCCCTGGAGTGGGGTGGGGGGGGGGGAAGGTGGGGAGAAGATTTGCTGGGTCTGTAGGGCGTGGCCGGAGCAGGGCGTGCAGAGGCCTGGGAGCAGGAGATGTAAGCTGGGGGGAGAGAGCAGAGCCCTGGGGTGGCAGCAGCAGGAAGGCACACGCGTGGGGCGTGTCTGTCCACGTCTATTGGGAGAAGCAGCTTGAGGACAGAGGCTCCTGTCTCGTAAACTTCTGAATCCCTCGGAGCTCAGCTCAACCCCGGCCACGAAGCCAGTGATCAGACATGTGCCACGAGCGAACTCACACAGGAACATTGACCGAACAAAGCAGGCTGGGTGGGCGTCGGCTGCAGGTGAATTTCGTGAATGAGCGTGGAAGTGATGAGAGGAGGAAGGACGGGTCCCAGAGGCCAGGAAGACACTCAGAAACCAGGGGTCTCTGGTGAAGAAAGGACGGCAGAGGGGGCTGCTCAGCGTGGGTTGTGCTTTCCGGTCCAGCATTTACTTGGAACTGTCCTCCCCCGTAACCAGATGCACTGTTCCCGGCTTCTAGAGCCTGGACGCCCGGGGGGACCTCGCCCCCTTTTCTCCTCCACGGTCACGGGCGTCCCCCCTGCGCCCCCTGCTCCCCCCCGGGGCTCCGCTCCTCAGTTCAGGGCCTTGAAGCCAAGCCTGGCTCCATCTGGGGACCACTTCTCCTCCAGGGGCCCCTGTTTCTGCGCTCCCTCCTCCCATGCAGCCTCAGCTCCCCCCTAGGGGCCTCCAGGGTTCTGCCCTCCTTGGGGTGTGGGCCCAGCCTGTTCCCCTGAGTGGCTCTCACAGTGCCCTCAGCCCAGGCTCACCCTCTCTCCTTTCCACGGGTCATTGAGCAAAGAGGGAAAGTCACAGGCAGATGTGGAACCGGGGTCCCCAGGCTCATGTCCCTTTGGGCCCATGGCCTTCCTGTCCGGCTGTTGGAGAGCGTCCTGGGGTCCCCTGTCCCCGTCCACGGGCTCTCTGCATCCTTCTGATGCCCATGTCATCCCCCAGGGGTTTCCATAACAACAACATCAAGGCCATCCCCGAGAAGGCCTTCCTGGGGAACCCTCTGCTGCAGACGATGTGAGTCCTTGCTCCTGACGCATGTTGGGGGAGGACGGGGTTGGCAGGCGGAACTGGAGAGGGGCTCCCTGCGTGCTGGTCTCCGCGGAGAGGGGAGAGCAGACACCTGCCTCGGTCCAGCCGGGAGGGAGAATGAAGGGCTTCGGTGTCTTTCCTGCAGACACTTCTATGACAACCCGATCCAGTTCGTGGGGAGGTCGGCGTTCCAGTACCTGCCCAGGCTGCACACCCTGTGAGTTGGTGCCTCCCCCTGCCCCCTGGCACCACCCCCGCCCGCCAGTCCCGCCAAGTCAGGGTCCTGCTCACATAGCTGAAGGAGCAACAACCCGACAAGGTTCTGGTTCTCCGGGGCCCCCGGAGCCACACCCTGGGACTCTTGGCCACCCAAAGGCATCCTCGTCTCTCCTGCTTTGTCAATTCCCATCCCAAGTGCAACGTCTTCAGAAAACCTCCTGCAGGTGGCGCTCTACACGCAGCAGCACAGGGATGCCCCTGAGTCTTTTGGGGCGCAAGCTCCACCTTCCTGTGCGCCCCACTCTCACCTCTGAGGCTGGCGCCATGCGTATGTTTCATCGCTGGACCCCAGGCTCTCCCGCTCAGGCCCGAGCCCAGGGTCCTCCTCAGGATCCGGCGGCACCCATCCTGCTGGGCTCCTGTCGCGTGCAGGCCCGCGTGGTCCCCCGAGGTGGGGTGACCACTGGGGGAAGCCCCGGCAGGTGACACTTAGGGGAGACCCGCTTCCCGGCTCCAACGAGCAACCCCAGCAGACAAACACCTTTCCGGAAGCACTCAAGCCGTTGCCTTTCAAACGGGGCGAGTCCCACGGTCCCTGCCTGTGTTTTGTGCGCACTGGGCCTGGGTGGCTGGGTGGCCAGGTGGCTGGGGGCCAGGTGACCGGCTCTGTCCGGGCCAGGCTGGGTGGAGCTGACCTAGGAAATGGCAGCTTGGACCCTGCTAGGCGTCCAGCCTCCACCAGGGCCTGAGCAACTGGGGTCACCGGAGGGAGGTCGGGGAAGGACGGTGTCCCCAGAAGATGGGGTCCCTGTGTGGGGGGGTCCCTGAGGGCTGAACCCCCTTCAGCACCTGATGCTCTATCTCCAGATCTCTGAATGGTGCCACGGACATCCAGGGGTTCCCAGATCTCAAAGGCACCACCAGTCTGGAGGTCCTGTGAGTGGACACTGGCCCCCCAATCCCCCGTCGCCCCCCAGAGCCCCCAGAGTCTGGTCCCCGTTATCTGGCCTTCTAGCCTGGCCCTGAGGGGCCCATGGCCGCTCCCACCGGGCTGGCAGGTGGTTCGGCGGGGGGTGCTGCTCTCCCCCACTTTCCCAGCCTGGGGTTTCTCGGCGATCCTAACCACAAGCTGAGGTGCACGGAGGACCCGGGAGCGGCAGGAGGGCTGTGACAGCCACCTCCTGTGCCTCCTGGTTGCCACTTTGTCCTGGGGGGGGGAGGGGGGAGAGCGTAGCAGGCCCTCGATTCACCGTAAGAGAGTGAACAGAAGGGTCCCGCGAACACCCAGAGCTGGAAGATCTTCCACGAGGGAAGTAGTAGTTCCCCGAGGGTGACCTCGGCCTCACGTCCTCCCCAGAGCACCCTGTCCCGAGGCCGCCGCCCTGCAGCCTGCTCGCATCCCACTGCCCCGCCCCGGACGCCCCGGCATCCTCTCTGCCCCAGGCTCTGGGCTTGGTTCCCAGGGCCCCACTGGGGCTGGAGTTTCCATCCACGGCCTGCGCATGGCCCCCTCCCCTACAGGGAGCAGAACAGGATCCGGCCCCTGTGTTGCTGGCGACACCAGGAGACGTGGGGGGACACGAAGGGGAGGGCGGGAGGGGCTGGCTGCAGGACCGCCTGCCAGGCGGTGCCCGGCCGTGCCCCTCTGTCCACCCCAACCCACCTCCTCCTCTCTCCCCGCAGTCCCCTGCCCCGTGCCCCCCACTTCTCTTTTGTCAGCTCTGTGCTCCCACGTCAGCGTCAGGCCAGAGGGGAGGCACGGGGAGGGGCCGGGGACGGCAGGGCCCGGGTCGGTGCCAGCCCCGTTCCGTTCTCCCCGCAGGACCCTGACCCGTGCGGGCCTCCGGCGGCTCCCCCCGGGGATGTGCCAACAGCTGCCCGGGCTCCGTGTCCTGTGAGTGCCTCCCGCGCCCTCCCGCCGGCAAGGCCCCTCTGGCCTCCGTCCCCTGGCCACTCTCTTCCTGGAGAGAGGCAGCCTGGGCTGAGACCTGCCCGAGAGGGACTGGGCTGCCCTCTCCCATTTGGGGAAAAGCCTCGGTCTTCGAAGTCAGGGCCGGGGCTGAGGCCGAGCTCTGCCACTTCCGGCCGGTGGACCCCAGCTCCCGCTTTGTGTCTCTGAGCTCCGGTGTCTCATCTGCAAAATGTGGGCTCATTTAGGAGGGTTGGAAGCGCCCGGCACGTCGTAGGTCCTCCCAGAGTGGCTCTAATAGGCTACCCGAGTCTACACAGGGCCCACAGAGGATCTTATGTGTCCCGTGAGGAGCAGGGAGTTTCCTCTCCCCTGAGTCTCACTCGGGTCTGAGGTGCTCACCATGGACCACAGCCCCTGGCTCAAGATGTGCACGACCAGCCCTGGACGGGTGTCTAGCCTGCCACCGACAGGCTGTGTGTCCGTGGGCAGGTCCTGTCCCCTCTGTGCCTCAGCTGGATGGGGGCTTGGGCCGGGGGATCTGGTACCGCCTGGGTAGCCTCGGCCAGCTGGCTCGTCCCAGTGTGGCCCTGTTGTGCGCCTCTCACCTCCTGCTTCCTGACCCCCGGGGCCCTCCCAGGGTCCCCTGGGCCTTCACATGGATGAGGCAGCCCCATCCGGGCCCCGCAGAGAGGAGGGGCCCAGCGGGGAGCTGGAGGGAAGTGCCCGGGGTGAGGAGGTCCACAGCCGTGTCCCTGAGGCCCAGCTCCCCTCACCAGCCCGGCCCCCTCTCCCCAGGGAGCTGTCTCACAACCAGATCGAGGGGCTGCCCAGCCTGCACGGGTGTCAGAAGCTGGAGGAAATGTGAGTGTGGGGCACTGGGCCTGAGGGCGGGGTCAGCAAGCACTCTGACCTTCCCCGCCCTGGGCTTGCTGACCCTGAGGTCAGGGCTGGGAGCTCGGCAGAGGCCGGGACAGGCCATGACTCGCAGTGACAGCCCAGGAGATGGTGCCCAAAAGGGGTCTCGAGGCGGCTCCTTGGGGGTCAAGGCAGCAGGAAACGTGACCGTGATTAGGGCCAGCGGAGGGGCAGGTGGGCTGGACATGGGGTGGCCGTGGGGGACTGGAAGTGCCCAGGCTCTCGGTTTCCATAAGCACACACGCACGTGCACAGTCGTGTCCGGGAGGGAAACCTGGGCTGCAGGTTCCACGGGGACCGAAACCACTTCACAGATTCTCCGAGCTCCCTTCACCCAGCTCCTGCTTCCCCAAGTGACAGGGCCTCCAGCCCTCCGTGTCTGGGCCCCGGGACCAGGCAGGGTCGGGGACGTGAGGGCCTGTCCTGGTGCCTTGACACTGAAGGAAGGAGGGTCTGCACCTTTGCCGAGGCCCAGGGTCCATCTCCCACTCAGACGCCAGTCTGTTGAGCTCTGCCTCCCAGCTTGGGCCCGTCTGGGGCCGCCAGGGGCTGGGCTGCATTCTGCTGCTGGACTAGGGTCTGGAGGGCCCGAGGAGTGAGGCCAGCTGGGCTGGGAGCCAGGGCCAGTGGGAACCCTGGAAGCTCACTCCCTTTGGGGCCAAGGGACGGCTTTGTAGCTTTGTCTCCTGACCACTTACCCAAGGCAGCCACATCCCCCATGCTCCCTTTAATTCTGGTGATTCTGCGGGCTGGGTCCTTTCTTCCTCCCAGTGGTGGGGTCGGGGTTGGGGGCAGTGTCTGGGCCTCTGGGCTCATCCAGCCTCTCTCGCTGCCCTAGTGGCCTCCAGCACAACCGCATCTGGGAAATCAGAGCTGACACCTTCCACCAGCTGACCTCCCTGCAGGCCCTGTGAGTACCTAGGGTAGGGGGGTCCTCCCTGCACGCCTGCGCCCCGTGAGGACCCCCAGCACCTGGGGGAGCCCTCCCTGCACGCCTGGACCCCGTGGGGACCCCCAGCACCCGGGGGGGCCCTCCCTGCACGCCTGCACCCCGTGGGGACCCCAGCACCCAGGGGGCCCCTCCCTGCACGCCTGGACCCCGTGGGGACCCCCAGCACCTGGGAGGCCCTCCCTGCACGCCTGCGCCCTGTAAGGACCCCCAGCACCCAGGGGAGCCCTCCCTACACGCCTGGACCCCGTGAGGACCCCCAGCACCCGGGGGGCCCACCCTGCACGCCTGCACCCCATGGGGAACCCCAGCACCCGGGGGGCCCTCCCTGCATGCCTGCACCCCCTAGGGAACCCCAGCACCCGGGGGGCCCTCCCTGCACACCTGTGCCCCATGAGGACCCCCAGTGGGGCCCCTCCCTGCACACCTGCACCCCGTGAGGACCCCCAGCGGGCAGCCTCCCTGCATGCCCACACCATGGCACATGTGTTGGTGACCCAGGGTAAGAACGACGGGTCCTCCATGTGTCACTGTATCCTCCTGTCACGTCCTCTGCCCGTAGGGACCTGAGCTGGAATGCCATCCGGTCCATCCACCCCGAGGCCTTCGCGACCCTGCGCTCCCTGGTCAAGCTGTGAGTGTCCACTGCCCTCTCCTCCTGGGTGCTGGAGCACCGTGGGCCTGTGGGCTGCCCAGCGGGGGCAGGAGGGCCCAGCCTGGGGTGGGACACGTGTGGGTGTCGGCCACACGTGCTGGGGACGTGGCTCCAGCCTAACCGCGTTCCCAGCCCCCTGGACAGACGTGGGGCCTGATGAGCCGGAGCCACCCCTACGCGCTCTGCGGCGCCACGCGCAGCCTCAGCCCCCGGGCAGCCAGGCCCCGAAGCCACCGGGGCGGGAACGGGGAGCGCGTGGGGCCGCCGCGCACAGGGGTGCGTGTTCTCCACTGTGTCCTGAAGGCTCGTCTGCCGGAGGCCGTGCAGCCCTGCCCCTCACCTCCTAGGTGCTCCCCGGCCTGCGGAGGTGGTGCTCAAGGGGCCGGGACCCCGGCGCTCACAGCCCTGCTCTCTGGGCTCAGGCCACACTCTCACCGCTGCTTCCCGCCTGTTCGCTCTGCTCCCGCCACAGCGGTTGGATGGGTATTTTTATCCCTTTGAAAGATGAGGCCGCTGAGGCTCAGGCAGACCTGCGGCATGCCTCGGCTTCACGGGGAGCTCGTGACGGGGCCCGGTTCCCTGACGTCCAGCCCAGGCCGTTTCCACGCTGCCGGTCTGTGGCCGCGCTGTCTGGTTTGGAGGCTTGGCTTCTTCTGATATTTCTCCAGGAGGAGCCATGCACATCTTCACCTCTGGCTACTAAGCTGGCCCTGAAACAGAACGGGCGACCAAACCCCTGCGTGCGGCCAGACAGCCGCACTGTTCAGTCCCAGCTCTGGCCCCCGCGTCCTCAGAAGAGCAGGAGGCCGGGGGCCGGCACAGCAGGCGGATGCCCTGGTGGGCTGGACAGGGACTCCGGTGGGACTCAGACGGGGCCCAGCAGCTGTGGCCGAGCGGCTGTGTTACCCAGGAGCTGGGACGGCGTGGCGTCACCTCCAACAGCCCCGTGTAGTCGGCCCCGAGGTCCCACGAGTGGGGGACGACGGAGCTCTGGCAACCCTGCCGCCTCTGCCCGGCATCCGTGCTCCTTCCTCCGAGCCTTCCTTCCCTCCTCTCCTCTGGCTCCCATCCCGGGCACACTGGCCACGCCTTCAGCACAGTCTGCCTCCAGCCACCCCCTGACTGCCAGTGACCCTGACCATCCATTGTCCTAGGGACCTGACGGACAACCAGCTGACCACACTGCCCCTGGCCGGGCTTGGGGGCCTGGTGCATCTGAAGCTCAAAGGGAACTGGGCTCTGTCCCAGGCCTTCCCCAAGGACAGCTTCCCCAGACTGAGGTGAGGCTTCCCGTCCCCACACCTACAGAGATCTGCCTCAGGGCAGTGGCCAGGCCGGGAGGGACAGGAGAGAGCCCAGGGCCTCACCCCGAGAAAAGCCTGGAGGCCCAGGGTCTGGCCAGCCTGAGTGGGGAGGGCCCCTTCCCTCTCATCCGCGCGTAGCGTTTCCCTCTCCAGTCCCAGCCCTGGGGGACCCCGGCGAGGACAGAGCTAAGATGGTGGGAAGGCCCCCCGCCTGCTTGGGCAGCTTCCGGGCCTGGAATCAGGGCCGAGCCCAGGGTGCTGATGAGTAGAAAACAGCCGTTCAGCCCTTGCTGGTGCCAAGGACCCCAGGTCTCCTTCGGCCCGTGTGGCCCACGCTCTGCTGCAAAGCAATGGGGCGCCGACCCAGCTCTGACGTGCCCAGAGGCACGGGGCGCAGGCCTCGCGGAGAGCGAGGGTGAAGACGGGCCAGGAGAGCCCTGTCTCCTCGCTAGCGGAAGAGGAGGGCCGCCCGGAGGGGCGGAGCTCTCAGGCTGCGTGGCCCAGCTGCTCCCCGTCGGAGCCTGGCTCAGGCCTGTAGATGGGGGAGGACGAGGCTGGACGGCACTCAGAGCGCTCGGGGGCAGCGGGCGGCTGCGGGCCTGAGAAAGAAGCCTGGGAGGCCACCAGCAGGGCGCTCGGGGGCAGCGGGCGGCTGCGGGCTGCCGGAGCCCCGGCCGTGGCTAAGGTGGCTGTGTCCCGCCCCCCCTCCCCCGCCCAGGGCCCTGGAGGTGCCCTACGCCTACCAGTGCTGTTCCTACGGCGTGTGCTGCGGCGTCTTCAAGGCCTTGGGCCGACGGGCGCCCCAGGGCCCTCACCCTGACGACCACGACGCTCCCAAAAGGCCCCTGGGCCTCCCTGCCGACGCCGCCGAGAGCCACTGTGAGTGGCCCGGGGGGCCGTGGGGGGGCTGGGAGGGAGGAGGTGCAGGATCCCGAGGGGAGCCGGCAGGGGCTGCTGGGGGCCCAGGGAGGGGCGGCCCCTGTTCACGCCTGTCCCCCAGGCCCCGCGGACACAAGGGCGGCGCTGACCTTGACGGCAGGCACGCCTCCCACCTGCCAAGCCCTCTGTGGCCCCCAGGGCGCGCCCCAGGCCGTGGCTCACGTGACAGCCCTGTCCTGGTGGGCCTCGTGGGCCGCAGCTCCTCCACGGCGCCCCCCGCCCCGCCACGCGAGCCCTGCAGCGGGCGTCCTCAGAGCAGACAGCGCTTTCCAATCAGCCCGAGCCAGGCGGAGTCAGGCTAAATCAATTAAACCTGCTTCTGGAAAAGAGTCCTTTCATGCTGTGTCTCAGAGCCAAAAGGAGCAGCTGGGGGTCACTGCTGCCCCCACGGTCTGCCCCGCTGTCTCACCAGGGGCTTCAGAGGCCCTGGCGCCCGGGGGCCTCTCGGGGAGGCCAGAGGGGAACACCTACGGGCTGGGGTCTCTGGTGAAGGGCACAGAGAAGGTCTTCATGGCCTGCCTCCTGTTGCAGAGCACAAGCGGAATTAGGAGGGAGGGGAAAGGGCCCCGACTCGGGGGTTTCCCTTCAGTCTCTAACTCTCTCTTCACAATGTGTCAGTGCAGAAGCTAAACAGAAAGATCAGATCTAAACACGTAAGAACATTCACGCCAGTGTAGACGGACCCAGGTTCTAACTCCTCCAGGCCACTCACGGGTCGGGTCACCGCGGACAAGGCCTTGCGGAGCCTCCGTTTCTTATCTGTAAACTGGGAGCGGCGTTCGCGCCCCAGAGGCCGTCGGGAGCATTGAAGATCCCGCAGACAGACGCGTGTGCCCTCCGTCCACGGTGGCTACTCAGGGAGGGGCCTCTGGCCGGACACGCAGGAGTGTAGCTGGGAGCCCAGGAGGCCGCCGTGGGCAGGCGAAGGGGACTGGAGCCCTCCCGGGAGAGTGTGAGGCCCGGCAGGGGCAGCAGCTTCCCTGGGGCAGTCTGGGTGTCTGCCGTCCACTCCGCAGGGATGGAAGGAGTGGAAACCTTCCTTCCTGAAGGTGAAACTCCACCAGGCCAGTCTGGGAGAACCACAGGGCATCGGGCTGGTGGGCGGCCATTGCCATAATGGCACCAGGGCCGGGCCCCACTTCCTGAGGAGGTGCTGAGCCTAGGAGGGGGCCAGGGCCGCAGCTACAGCCATATCCCACATCCCCCCTCGGTGAAGAGCGGTCCTTAGCACTTTGGCTGTGACCTTACAGCCTCAGACGGAGTCCACGGGCCTCAGCTCTTGCATCTCATCCGTGCATTTTGATTTCCAAGCACTGCTTGAGCTCCGTTCTACAGAGCAGGAAAGGTGGCGAGGGATGGAATGCTAGGCTGTGGGCACAGCCCGGCCCCCTGCCCACCCAACAGTGCCCAGGCCATGGGCAGCTCCACAGGGCCTCCCTGCCTCCAGGGAAAGCTCCCAACTGAACTGTTTACCCTTTAAGTGGGAGGAAGGCTCCACACAGGAAGCAGACATGTGAGCTGAAGGCGGGGACAAGTGTGACAAACGGTCGCCTGCCTGGGCCTGGCTTGTACACGGTGGAGAGCCCACTGGCCTGGCTCCCTAACCTTCCAGGAGAGGCAGTTTCCCCCGCCTACCCCAACCCAACTCCAGAAACTTCCCAGGAACTCCCTGGCGGTCCCGTGGTTAGGACTCTGCACTCTCACTGCCGGGGTTCAATCCCTGGTCGGGGAACTAAGATCCCGCAAGCCTCGAGGGGGATCTTCCAATGATGAATTATCGCTGCAAAGGAGAGTTTCGTCTTTATAAACTATAAACTGGTTTAGTTATCATTTATCATTTCAATATCCTTAAAGAATTTCTGGGCCCTGAGATGTCCACCCCCGTGGAGATTGCAGGCCCTGGTTTAAGGAACAGCACAAGAGCGAATAAGGAAAATAATGCCATTTGATTCAATCACGTTTTGGAGTTTCTTTAACAAGGGATTTGCCTTTCTCAGACGAACAGAATCGCAGAGCCTAGACTTAGAATTGGAAGGGTGGTTAAAGATGATCTAGTCTACCTGCTAACACGGTAGAGAAGCGCCTTCTCACACTGGAGACTTCCTGCTCCAGTCTCTCCAGTTACGCACACCGTGTGCATCTGTAAAGCTCCCCCAACCGTCTCCCCGTCCCCCCACCTTGGCTCTGCGGCCCAGCGAGGCTCGGTCTGACTTCCGCTCTGTCGCTCACTGGCTGTGAGACCCAAGGCGAGGTCTTCGCTTTCCTCACGTGTCCGATGATGCCCGGGGCGGCCTGCCTCCTGCAGCTGTGGGGAGGGTCGGTGAGGACTCCGTAGGCGCGGGGCCTGGAGGATGAGAGCTGGGGGAGCCCCAGCCCTGGCGCCAGGTGACCTCCTCGTGGGGGCAGCGTGCATGCCCACGGCTCCTCGACAGCAGGGCCGCGTCTCGTCCCACACGACCCCCCACCTGTGCCCAACGCCCAGCAACAGGGTTCTGTGGTCAGCACATGTGACCTCTGATGGTGGGAGCTTCTTTGTGTAGGAAGAACCAGAACTTCTCCCTCTGGATCATGATTTGCCTCCTTCTGTGACGCGTCTGTTGATGCTGGTTCTGCTGCCTGGGACCATCAGCACGTCGGGGTGTAGTGATGCCTGCAGGCCGGCAGCTCTTTGAGGACGGCCTTCCTCCCCTCACCCTGCTTTTTCCGAGTCCAACACCCCCAGCAGCTCGGCTGTCGTCACCGTCCCTGGTCCTCTGAGCGCATCCCGCTCGCTGCTCTGTCCTTTGCAGTGTGCAGGGCTCCCAGCCGGACACGGGGTCACAGCGGTGGGCTGGCCCGTGTGGAGGGCCCCCACCAGCAGGGCAGCCTCCCCTGACTCTGTGCAGCTGCCCGGGAGGACATGGGGGCACTCGGTGTCTGAGGGCCACAGGCGGATAACAGGGATCTGACCAGAGGTTTGCGCCCGAGGGTAGACAACCTTTGCAGGGCCGCGGGGAGGCCCCGTGCCCAGCAGATGAGTCGGGACAACATCTCAGAGGGGTGGGGTTTTGGAGAAAGGTGGGGCTTGACCCACACCAAGACCAGGGTCTGAGCCAGTTTCTGGTCTCCCCTCAGATGATGTGGACCCAGACGAGCTCCAGCTGGAGGTGGAGGACCCCAGGCCACACCCCACTGTCCAGTGCAGCCCTGTTCCAGGTGAGAGGGGTGCCTCGGGGTGGGGAGGGCAGGGACTGGGGAAGGAGCGTTACGGAAAGTGGGGTCCAGCTGCTCGCCTTTTGAAAGCCAATACTCGAGAGACAAGGTCGGTGGAAAGGAAAGTTTGCTTTACTTTGGAGGCTGGCAACCTGGGAGGGGGAGGGTGGACTCATGTCCAACGGCCGACTCCCCCCACCGACAATCAGTGGGCAAGAGCTTTTACGGGGGAGTTTCAGGGATGTACAGGCAGAGGGAGGGGGCTACATGCAGAGACAGCACAGTCAGCTCTGACGGTCATCTTGAAACTGGTCATCGGTGGTCTGATCAGCGTCATCTTGATTGTTTTTAAGTACAGTTAGGCTTCAGTTCCAGGGTCGGTTTGTTCCCATTTCTTGAGGCTGGTTCTCAGAACTGTGGCAGCTTAGGTCATGACTACAGCCTGGTCATCATGTAGTTAACTTCTTCCAGCTGGCGGGGGCGGGTTTCAGCATCTATAAAACAGCTCAAAGGATATGGCTCAGAATATTATCTACAGCCTTGAGGACGGACTGAAGGCCCTTGACTTTGCTCAATGACTATTATTATTTAGTCCTTTGACTCTTTCCTTTGCTTCTGCGTTTTCTCACTTCTCTAATTAAACTTACTCTTTGGTTAAAAGCGACAAGAGGCAGGCGGAGGACATGGGTGTGGGGAGGACCACAGCGTCCTGCTCCGCTGCAGGAGCCCCCGCTCTTCCGCGAGTTCAGCCTCTTCTGTCATTCCCGGGGAAGGGGCTGTCGCCCCCTTTCGGTGGCTGCTTGGGGGCAGCGGGAGCGGGGGAGGGGAGGGGAGTCAAAGCGACATTTACGAGTCGCCAGAGGTGATACAGCCAGGAGGAACTTTCTCTCAGCGAAGAGACCCCACTGCTCAGGGGGCGGGGGCGGGGCTGGCTCGTCTGAGACCCGCAGAGTTCGAGCAGGGCAGCACCCTGCAAGGCCCCCTTCTGCATCCCTCCCCACTCCATCCCAGGAGGGGTGCGGCCTCTCGTACGTAGGTAAAGCTCTCCCGGGCGTAAAACCGGGTGTCCCTGGGGGCTCATTCCAGCACTGTCCGCTCCTTAACGGCTGAGGAAGCCTCCTTCAGTCTCCGCTAAATCCATCTTGCTGTCAGGAAACAGAAAATTCCCCTTTGGTCCAGCCCAGCCTCTGTGTTTAGCGTGAAGCCCCAGGCCACCCCGGAGGCAGCAGCGCCCACGGGAGCCGGGCCGGGAAGCGGGAGCCGGGCCGGGAAGCGTCCCTCTCACCGGCTCTCCAGCCCCGCCCAGGCGCCGCAGCACACGCGCCCCGCGCTTCGCGGCTGTAGCGCGCCCTCTAGTGCCCGCAGCGACAAGCGCACCAGCGCACCTGGAGGCGCAGGTGCGTGTTCACGCGGCCTCTGAAAACCGGTGATCAGCAGCGATGACGTTAAAGGGGAAGCTCCAAAAGACAAAATCCAACTTGCACTCACTTTTACAATAGCACATACAAATGGCCAAATAAATTCCGGTGTGCCCATATTCACTGCACAGACACCTAAAACGTGTTTTTCAGTAATGTAACAATATGGGAAAGTGTGCATGATAAAACTTTAACTTAAAAAAGAGAATAAGAAACTATGGGGCTTCCCTGTGGTGCAGTGGTTAAGAATCCACCTGCCAATGCAGGCGACAAGGGTTCAGTCCCTCGTCCGGGAAGATCCCACGTGCCGCGGAGCAACTAAGCCCCTGCGCTGCAACTACTGAGCCTGCGCTCTAGAGCCCACGAGCCACAACTACTGAAACCTGCGCACCTAGAGCCCGTGCTCCGCAACAAGAGAAGCCACCGCAATGAGAAGCTCGCGTACCACAATGAAGACCCAACGCAGCCAAACAAATTTTTAAAAAGAGAGAGAATGAGAAACTATCTACAGTAAAGTCCCAATTTAGTTAAAAAAAATCTATATGTATATATGTATTTCTTAAAACTGATAGAAAACATGGCAAAATGATGAGTTTCTCTGAGGAGCGATCACAAGCAGTTTCAATCCACGTTACATTTTCCAATTTTTCTACTATTGACATCTATTATTTGGTAATCAGAAGAAAAAAGTGTTTAAAAAAGAGCTGTCACAAATCCTCTCAAGTGCCCATGCCGCCTAGCAGCACATGGAAGAACAGGAGTCCAGGTCAGGACGGATGAAGGAACAAAGGTCCAAAGTTACAAGGTGCTTTGAGGACAGGGCCTGGGGAGAGAGATGGACAGCGCCAGGCTGTCCGCCATCCAGTGCAGAACCAGATGGGAAAACCCCAGGGGCCACCTGCCCTCTGATGTTCTCAGTAGGCTTTGCCCCCAACACTGACCCAGTCGTGAGCATTAAATGTGGCCGAGGAACCAGGGAGAGCCTACCTGGCCAGGCTCCTCGTGGCAGGGTCCTGGGCGCCGCTCTGCGGGTTGGCCCCAGCCTGTCCCTAGGGCTGCTGCCCTGGCCGCTCCTCCAGGCCAGCCTGTCTCTTCCTTGCTCTGGACGCTGCTCCGTGGGGAGGGCTGCTCTGCCTGATGTTTCCCCAAGGCTGGTCCGTGCTGCCTTAGTCTGTACCGCGTGTGC
Source organism: Aethalodelphis obliquidens (assembly GCF_003676395.1). NCBI lineage: Eukaryota > Metazoa > Chordata > Mammalia > Artiodactyla > Delphinidae > Aethalodelphis > Aethalodelphis obliquidens. The sequence goes on from NW_020838041.1 coordinate 3,240,815, forward strand.
GTTTCTCACGTGTCTGTGCCTCCGTGTCCTGGACTGGCGTCCACCCCCTGCAGCTCGTGAAGGAAGCCCTCCTTCTGTGTCCCCTCTGCTCCTCTCCCAGACCCACCAGGAGCCCTGAGACTCCTGGTGGCCTGCAGGGCTGCCCTGCAGATGGATGAGGCCGTGTCCGCCCCGCGGCCCCAGGCTAGAGTGTGGTCCTCTCTCCCGCAGGCCCCTTCAAGCCCTGCGAGCACCTCTTCGAGAGCTGGGGCGTCCGCCTGGCCGTGTGGGCCACCGTGCTGCTCTCCGTGCTCTGCAACGGGCTGGTGCTGCTGAGCCTGTCCGCAGCCGGGCCCGGCCCCCTGCCCCCGTTCAAGTTCGTGGTGGGGGCCATCGCAGGGGCCAACACCCTGACTGGCCTCTCCTGCGGCCTTCTCGCCTCAGTGGACGCGCTGACCTTCGGCCGGTTCGCGGAGTACGGCGCCCGCTGGGAGTCGGGCCCGGGCTGCCGGGCCGTGGGCTTCCTGGCCGTGCTGGGCTCCGAGGCCTCCATGCTGCTGCTGACCCTGGCCGCCGTGCACTGCAGCATGGCCGTGGCCTGCGTGCGGGCCCGTGGGAAGGCGCCGGCCCCGGGCAGCTTGCACGCGGGGGCCCTGGGCTGCCTGGCGCTGGCGGGGCTGGCGGCCGCCCTGCCACTGGCCTCCGTGGGTGAGTACGGGGCCTCCCCGCTCTGCCTGCCGTACGCCCCGCCCGATGGCCGGCCGGCCGCCCTGGGCTTCGCCGCGGCGCTGGCGATGCTGAACGCCTCCTGCTTCCTGGCAGTGGCCGCAGCCTACGTCAGGCTGTCCTGTGAGCTGCCCGGGGCCGAGCTGGAGGCCGTGTGGGACTGCGCCGCCGTGCGCCACGTGGCCCGTCTCACCTTCGCTGACGGGCTCCTCTACTGCCCCGTGGCCTTCCTGAGCCTGGCGTCCGCTTTGGGCCTCGTCCCCGTCACCCCCGAGGCCGTCAAGTCCGTGCTGCTTCTGGCGCTGCCCCTGCCCGCCTGCCTCAACCCCCTGCTCTACCTGCTCTTCAGCCCCCACTTCCGGGAGGACCTGCGGCGGCTCCGGCCCTGCCTGGGGGTCCCGGGGCCTCTTGCCCTCGCGGCCGCCGGCCAGCTGGAGCCGAGCTCCTGCGACTCCACCCAGGCCCTGGTGGCCTTCTCGGACGTGGAGCTCATCCTGGAGGCCTCCGAGGCGGGCCTGCCCCCCGGGCTGGAGACCTATGGCTTCACCTCCGTGACCCTCGCCCCCTGCCAGCACCCCGGGGGCTCCCGGCCAGAGGGCAGCCACTTTGCGGAGCCAGAGGGAACCCGCTTTGGGAACCGGCCACCCGCCGTGGACGGCGGACAGCCGTGGGGGGCCGAGGGGGCCGTGCCAGCGGGGGCGGGCCGGGCGGGGGCCGGGGCCTTCCAGGCGTCTGGCTCTGCCTCGGCCTCTCACTTGTAAACGTCCTCTCCGTTCCCCTATGCCCCTCGTCTCCCGCCCGCTCCGTGAAGGACGCTGCTTGTAAAATAAACCCCACCAGAGGGCCCCGCCCCCGGCCCGCGCTCTCCCAGGCCACCACCGTGTGTACTTGGCCTGGGTTCCCCTCGGCCCTGCTCTGGCCTCTTCCCTGTCGCGTCTGAGGCTGAGGACCAGAGGTCTGGACGTTTGTCCGCTTAAGGTAACTGAGGGGAGCAGAGGACAGTGACGGGGGCGGGGGCCTGAGCGGCCCAGGATCAGGTGCGACGGGCAGGGGACCGCACAGGGGCCAAGGAGGGGCCGCCAGGGCTTCTCCCCTTGCTCCGGGACTGGATGCACACGTGCTCTGTGCCCCGCTGGTCCTGAATATGCCGCTCAAAAGACTCCTGTGAAAACAAGTTTCTGAAAATAGGACATTGTGCCCGTTTCTTAGAGATTCAGGGTGCACGTCAGTGTGGCAAAGAGGCAGGAGAATCCCACAGCAGTGAGATCTGTTGAACTTGCTTTAAGCCAGTTCCCCAAACTATTGAACAATAGGTTTTGGTTTGCCGGTTGGGTTTTCGTGGAATATCTACTAGCACCTCACAGACCAGCCCTCGTCTCTCCCAGGGGCCCCCTTTTGCACCACCTGGTGACATCACAAGAGGCCACCAGTCTTAAAAGCCCGGTCCTGGGAGCTGGACCCTGTCAACCAGATGTGGCCTTCTTGTCTCTGTTGTCCTGCCCTGAAAAGAGTGGGGAGCGGGCTGCTGCCCTGTGTTCCAGCCTTAGACCCTGGCACCGGGCAGGTGGAAGGGCTCCCAGCCACCAGAGAAGCTTCCGCCCTCATACGATGGAGGGTCCCTGGCTGCCGGCTGCCTTCCTGTGGTTCCTGTGGTTCGCCATCTGCCATCTTCTGCCCCAAGCCTGGCCCCTCCCTGTGTGCCCCCAGGCCCTGCCCTCTAGGGGGCACAGGAAGCCCCTGGCCAGCGCCTGGGGGGATGTTTGTGTTGCATGTTGGGTTGCAGGAAGCGTCACCCAGGCTTGGGACGCCTGGGCGCCCCAGATTGGCTGGGACCTTCTGCTTTTCCCGCCGTGGCCTCCCTCCCTTACTTTTTACCAGGGCACCCCTCCCTGCCCCCAAATACAGGATGAGGAGTGAGAGCCAGGGCTCCGAAGAGGGTGAGACCTGTCCAGGGCACCCCGATGTCTGCCACGTCGGGATGGGAGTCGGAATCTGGGACCCAGCAGGACCCAGTGCTCCCCGAGTGCTGTCGTGGTCCTGAGCCAGCCCCCTAGGGCCTCCGCTCCTAGGACGACCTGGGAAGGTCCTTCTATTGATAGTTACATGCCCTGCGGCCCAGTGTCTGCCTCCCTGCCCTCCCCCCGAAGTGGAAATTCTCACAGGAGTCGACAAAGCCACCAGGTGGGGTGGAGGGATGAGGTGGGGACCATGGTGGAACCGGCACATTTTCAATCTCAGCTAAGTCAGAGGCCAGGCTCTGAAACCAGACGTGCTGCCCTGGTGCCACAGAAGAGCCCCAGGGCCCAGGCACAGGGCCAGCCCCGGCAGGCGCTCGGTGGTGGTGGATTCATTTGTCAGCTGGTGACGTGAGAACCCCGGTCCCTGCACCTCCCGGGGTTGATCAGGGGCCTCTCGTGGAAGCAGGTTGCTCTGCTCTGGTGCTGAGAAGCAGTGACTCTTATGTGAGAAAGGAGTTCTCCGAGACGCCCCAGGGATGGACAGCAAAGGGGGTGTGATTCCGGGAGCCTCGACTTCTGGGAGGTCGTCCAGGCCCCTCCCTGTGTGGCCACCGTCCCCTCGGAGTCAGAGCTGTTGCTGGGTGGGCCAGGGGGAGGACGGCCCTGCGTTGGAGCCCAGGAGTCGTGGGACCCGTACCTGCATTGGCCTCTCCCACGAGGAGGGGCTGGGGCTTCAGGGCTGCAAGCTCGAGGGCAGCCCCACCGCTGTCTGTGTTCTGTTCCTAACCAGCTGGGCATTGGCCAGGGCTCCACCTTTTGGTTGGAGGAGAGGTGTTTGCCTGGAACTCTTTTTACTATTCAAAAGCCTTGTAGATGTTGTACATTCACCCAACACGAGAGGCGAAGTAAAGTCTCTTCGTGTTCGCCTGGCTTTCCTGCAAGTCTGCGTCAATCCTTGGTTCTCTCCGCTGTGATCAGTAGAAGATTATGAAGATAGGTATATCATCGATTAAACTCAACATCAAAAGCCAAATAATTCAATGCATGTAGATGCCTTTGTCTTGGATTGATGACATATTCCAAGATGGTGCCCACGGGGAAGAGTCCGTCCCGGGGCCGTGGTGGTGAAGATGCTGGTTCCCGCCGCCCTGGCCTCTGACAGTGCTGCTGTGGAACACCCACGGTGCCCACCCGCCTCCCCGGACCACCTGCAGCAGAGGGTCCTGAGCGGCTCTGTCCACACCGTGAGGAAACCCAGCTCAGGGCTGGGTGTGAGGCCGCGGTTACAGAGCCTCAGGCGGGGCCTTCCCTTTGCCGTGCCCCCTCCACCTCGAGCTTCGAGCCTCCTTCCCAGCTTTGCCCGTCCAGGGTTGGGGAGTGGGGAGGACTGACGACGGTTCCCCGCAGGCCCGAGTAGGTGAGGACGGCGCCGGCCATGGGACCCCTGACCCATTCTGGCCTCTGTGCTGGTGCACCCTGCCCGGGTGGGCCCCGGGCTCGCCGAGCTGTGAATATTGATCGGATCCTTCTGATAAAGAAGCACCAGTGGGCTTCCCTGGTGGCGCAGTGGTTGAGAGTCCGCCTGCCGATGCAGGGGACGCGGGTTCGTGCCCTGGTCCGGGAAGATCCCACATGCCGCGGAGCGGCTGGGCCCGTGAGCCGTGGCCGCTGAGCTGTGCGTCCGGAGCCTGTGCTCCGCAACAGGAGAGGCCACAACAGTGAGAGGCCCACATACAGCAAAAAAAAAAAAAAAAAAGCACCAGTGAAGTGAAGCCCCCGGGTCCCCCGGCCCCTCTCCTCTTCTCTTTGGTGGGTCTGTGGGCATGGGGTGGGGGCTGTTCTGAGAGAGGAGGATGCCCTGTGCCCTGGGCTCTGGGGCGTCGGGGCACAGCCTAGGGGGGGTCACCCTGCCCACCCAGATTTAAGTGCCTTTGTGCACCTGGCACTGGGTTAGAGAGAACGCCCGAGCCATGGGGTTTCTATCCTCAGACTCTGAGCACCCTGGACCCTTCCTGACACTACGAACCCTTCTGTCCTTGGCTGACCGTCTCAGCCTGCTTTCTGCCCTGGGAATCTTCTCCCCCACCCTCTCTTCAGACTGGGATGGTGTGTCCTTCACTGCACTTGTCGTAGACCCGTGAGGTACCTTCCCAGAAGTGGAACTGTGGGGTCAAAGGCCACTTACAAGTCACGACATCTTCTCTTGACCTCGTAGCTCCTTTTGAGGAATAGTCTGTGTTATTCATAAATTCTGCTTCCAGGGGCCTCCCTGTGAGCCCTGCTCTCCCTCGAGGCCCCACCCTGCATCCCTCGCTTCAGCTCCTGGGCTGGTGGCCTTGTTTTCTCTTGGGGTTTCCGAGGCAACGTCCTGAGAGGTTGAGTGAGAATCCAACTAGCCGGGTATCCTTCTCTCCACCAGGCCAAATCATAGGTTGACCACTCAGGCCAGGCCCCTACCCTGGTCCCCTGAAGGGCAGTGTGTGGACTGGTGTGTCTGGGGGGCCCTGCTAGAGTTTAATCCCAGCTAAACCACCTACTAGTTGACTGAATTTTGTCAGGTTAATCATCTTCCCCATGTAGAAAGTGGGAATAATAATCTCCAACTCAAACACTGTTAAAAGAATTTTAAAATAATTTATAAAAAGTGCCGGGACATCCCTGGCGGTCCAGTGGTTAAGACAGTGAGCTTCCGCCGCAGGGGGCTGGGTTCGATCCCTGGTCGGGGAACTAAGATCCCACATGCCGCTGGGCACAGCCAAAAGATTTTTTTTAAAAAAGGTGGGGCTTCCCTGGTGGTGCAGTGGTTGAGAGTCCGCCTGCCGATGCAGGGGACACGGGTTCGTGCCCCGGTCCGGGAAGATCCCACATGCCGCGGAGCCGTTGGGCCCGTGAGCCGTGGCCGCTGAGCCTGCGCGTCCGGAGCCGCAACGGGAGAGGCCACAGCGGTGAGAGGCCCGCGTACCGCAAAAAAAAAAAAGAACAAAAAAAAAACCCAGTAAAGTATCTCATATATAAAAGAATAAATGAATCAAAATAAACGAGTACATGTAAGCAGACCCTACTCTCAAGGGGCCGCCTGGCAGGGGGATGGGAGCTAAGCCAGCCCGTCCCTGAAAAGGGCCACCCTGACACTCAGCCTCGGGTCTGTTGTCACAGCCTCGTCAGGAGGAGGCAGAGCCGCAGACGCCTCAGTGGTGAGACCGAGGGCCACCGCGTGCCCGCCCCTCTGTCTGGGGAGCAGCCCTCCGGGGGACCACAGTGGCTGAAGTTCCGCCCTGTGGCTTCTTTCTCCTTGGGGTGGGCCTGTGCCTGGGATGCCTGTTGCTCTGGCCCAGTGGCCACTTTCCTCCTTCTGGGAACATTGCTTCCACTTCAGCAACTGCTCCCACCGCCCCCTAATGCATGCGGCTTGCAGGGGTCTCGGCTCCGGGTCCAGTGGTGGCCGTGACTCCGGCTTCTCGGCTTATTCTCTCTCTGCCACCGCGTTGGGTCCGAGGACGGGCTCCCATCTCCGGGGCTCCCAGGGACCTGGGGGAAGCGTGACTGGACCCCTCGGTTTGTGAAGCGATGACTCCTTTGCTCGGGTGCGAGTGTGAGATCTGTCGCTCGGCTAGAGGAGACCCCTCTCTCAACACCCCCAGCCCAAAGCCTGGAGTAAACCCACTCACCTCTTAGCAACCCCTGGGGGAAGAGGGCAGCCGTGAATGGGCTTTGGACAGGCAAGGAGGGTGGGCGGGGTGGGCTGTCAGGTGGGGAGAGTGGCGCTGGGAGGGGGTCCGCGGGGCAGAGGGGGAGGGGTGGAGGAGGGTGAGGGCGGAGGGGCAGGAGACCAGCCTCCTGGCTTCCTCCCTGAACCTGACCCCTGCAGGCTCTCCCCTGGGAGCTCACAGGAGGCTACAGAATCACAGGACCATCAGGTGGCAGCACGGGGACACGCCTTAGGGAGCATCCACGCCCCCTAATCACCGGGTCGGGGAGGGACGGCCCCACAGCTGCCCGGGGCCGAGGGGCAGAGGCACAAAAGGCAGAACGGTGTCTGTGTAGTCGGTACGTGGGGTCGTGGAGTTGGTCCAGCCTGGGTTCAACTCCCAGACCTTCTGTTGACAGCCCGCGGTCCTGAGTTTTACTTGACTTCTCTGTCTCATTATCAGAAACATGGAAATGACAATGGTACCTAAGCTCTGAAGGTTATTGAAAAGATTAAAGGAGATTTTTCATGTAAAGAGCTTAGCTTAGTTCATGACACTAGTAAGTACTTGAGAGATGTTAGATGTTATTACTTAATCCAAAAAGCAACGAGAAACTGGGGCTCTGAGCTGTCTTCCGGCTCAGCCTTGAGCACACTTGACATGGAAGAGGAAGGGTCCCCGGAGGAGCCGCTCCTAAGAAGGCGGCTGGCAACCTGGGCTTGGAGCCCGGCAGGAAGGCTGTGGGTTCGCAGGGGTCCATGGGTGACGGTGCCGGGGACCCTGGGCCATGAGAGAGGAGTGTCCCCTGGCACGGGCCAAGGTGGCTGGTGAGCTGTCAGCAGGGGGAAGCTGGGGGCTCCCCAGAGAGGACGTGTGCAGGGGGTCTCAAACATACCTCCGGGTCTGGGGAGAACCCCGAGACTAAAGCTCACCCCCAGGGCAGCTGCCTCTGCTGGGGGGGGGGGTCTGGGGGAAAGCGGCTCAGCAGGCCTTTCTCCAAAGCCGAGCTGCAAGGTCCTGCTTAAAGGGAGGCAGCGATGGGTGGGAGGACGGAGGTCCGGCCCAGTGGGAGGTAGGGTCGGGGGAGAGGCAAGCCCACGAGGGGGAGAAACCGAGGGGACCTGTCACCTGATGGAGGCTGAGAGCTGGGGCGGATGGGCGCTCGGTGGCCCCGGCAGGAGCCATGCTGACTGGACAGAAGGAGAAAGTGCAGGCGTAGCTTCTGGGCACAGAGACCTGCGCCCACCACCCCACCTGCCACAGCTGCCCGGGCTCCCTGTGTGGGATCCAAGCCTCCCAGCGGCCCCCCGTCCTTCCCTCCCCCAGGCTGCCCCAACCTAAACAGGGCAACCTCGGGGAGCTGCTGGCTGATGGAAAAATAACTTGGCTGGGAAAGGGGCTTTATTTGTCTGTGCCGAATTCCCGCCGCAGCCGAAGGGTAAAAACCTAGTCTCAGCCCGCATGGTGGGTGGTAAATCTGTTCTTACTTAGATTTTGGGGAGCCGCGGGGGCAGCAGGAGAGGATACTTGGAATCCGCAGTGTCTCTGGGATCAGTCACGTCATCTCCTCTCCGACTCGGGGGGACGGCGAAGCTTGCCTGTCCTGGCGAGCAGCGCTTTGAGGCCGTATGTGGCTGGCCCGTCGTCCCCGCCCCCAGCCCCTGCTAAGCTCGCGGGGTCGGCCCCGTGCTCGGCGCTCTGGGTGCAGCACCCCGGTCAGCCCCCACAACTGTCCCCCGCTTCTACAGGACAAAACCAAAGCGTGGAGAGCAGGGCTCTGGGGGCCTGGGCTGGCCAGGGTCTCCTGGACCTGTGTTCACGCTTTTGATGCTTTTCCATCCTTCCCTGGGCTGCGGGCGGGGCTGGGCTTCCTCATCTCCCTCTTCTCACTTCTCTTCTCTGCCCAAGTCCCGTGTACTTGTTAACCCAGAGATGGAGGGATGGCTTCTAATTAATGACTCCTGGCTTTGGTATTTCTTGCAATCAGTGCCCAGGCCCTTGTGGCCACTATGTCCCAGCACTTGGAGTGGACACACTGGCAGATGGGTACAGGGCCATGAGGTACACCAGGTAATGGCCATGGCTCCTTCCGAGGGGCCGGACAAGGGCATCCCAAGGCAGCTACGTGGGCTGAGACCATCCAGGTAGTCAGGTAGAGTCGGGGACGGCACAGGCCGGAGGGGCTGGCGTGCTGAGACTGGAGGGGGCCAGTGCGGCTCAGTGTGGTGTACAGAGCGGAGGGTGTGCGGGGAGGGGAGGCTGAGGGAAGGCACTGGAGGGTTTTAGGAGGAGATGCAGTCTGGCTCTTTCATCATCTGAATTTGTTCTTGCTGCTGTGAGGAGCATGGACCGCAGAGGGTCCAGGCTGGAGGCCAGGGGACAAGGTACCGGCCGTGATGGCAGTGCAGGTGAGAGACCTGGTGGTGGCCAGCTGTCGAGGGGGCTTGTCCTTTCCCACAACGACCCCTAAGGCCATCCTGCTTCACACCTGGCCTGTACCCCCATCGACACCATCAGCACTTGGTGTCTCCCTGCCACAGCGGCTGGCTTTTCCACTGCCGCTGGATGTGAACAAGAAACACACGACCCTGAGGGCTGCTGGTGGTCACTCCAGGAGGGGAAGAAGCTGAAGGAGGGGACAGTGAGGACGGATGGCAGGTGCGAGAGACACAGCCTCTGAACTACCGGTCCAGATGCCCACCCTGGCCCCAACTCCCGGTAAATAGGGCAGAGAACTTCCCGGGTATTATCACCAGCCAGTTGGATCTCACAGCTGCAAGCATCCTGGCTGATACACTAATTGCATTTAGAAACCCCAAATCTGACTTAAATGTGCCCAAGTATAGGAGACAAGCCTGGAACAAAATTAATTCCTAGGCTTTAACAAGAGAACAGTAGCTGATTTTGAGAAATGGGTTCAAGAATTATGTAGAAGTTGGAAATTTATGAAGTGGGGTGGGGGGGGGACACAGAGGAAATTTACATTTTCGGTTGACGCTGTCGTCTGTCGCTCCCACTCGTGCTCTAAGGCAGGCCACTGCCGAGCGCAGGGCGGTTCCGCAGCGGATGAAGGGAAATTGCGTGCTCACTGCATGCACTCTGCGTGCACGGTGCCCAGCCTGGCACAGGACTACCAGCCTGGGATACAGGCGGGACGTGACAGTCTGCTTCTCTGCCTAGGCGGCCCCAACATCTGCTCTCACTCGGCACCTCGTTCCACTTCAGCCGACTTCTGCCCAAATCTGTTTTCTCCGTCATCTAAACGGAATGATAAGCACAGGCCCAAGTGTACCGTAAAGTCACGAGCAGGGATTCGAGCTTGCGCCTTAGTACTTGCCGTGAAATAAAGCTAGAGACAGAAAGGACTGTGAAAATCCATGGAAATCTGCACGATTATCTGGCTAACCCCACGCCTGGTTTTCTCACCATTATATTATTCTAAAACACTTGGCACACAGCAGGTGTTCAGTCGCTATTTGTTGAACAAACGAAAGTTATACCACAGCCACGTAAGTTAAGTCACAGAAAGTGCACACTGCGAGAAACGTTAACAGAAGGGTAATTACCTTATCCCCACACTGTGTTTAGGACTTCTGAACACCTGGAATCCCGGAAGCGTGACGGCCGCCGCACTGTCTCTGAGGCTATTTGACCCCCACGTCCATCGTGCAGTGTCCTGAGTGATGCTGGCGAGTTGGCAAATAAAGGACCACACTTCCAAATATTTTCACATCCTTACTGTATAGCTCTCTGGCCAGTCTGCTCCCAGACACACATTCAGGATGAACACATACTCAACGCTAGATGATTATTTATTTTCCAGGTTTACAAGTTTGGGGACACGTACGTATGAGCTAAATAAAGCAAACTGCACTCGGAGAATCAATGTGGAGCAGAACATACAAATACACGAGGTCTGTTCACAGGCTATAAAACGATGACGCCATCAAACACGAAGAAAGACATTCCAGAAACGGAAGCAAATTGGACCATGCTGGCAAAGAACCTATTAACTGAGACGGGCCAGGACAAACCCCACCCTAAACGTCAGCGCAGAATTTCTTTTCTACGCCGCCCAGGGGCCTGGCTTTCCTCTTCTGTGCTTCGCTGTGCCCTTCTGAGCCACCCGCCTCCGGGGGGTTATCAGGGTTATCAGGCGTCTCTTCTTCATCAGCCTAGAAAGGAGCAGGCGGGGCAGAGCACAAGGTTCACACCGACTGTTCTCCCAGGTGCTTCTCTGCTGCCTCCTGGATAGGACATTCTCTCCGAAACCAGCTTCCCCAATCCTCTGTACTGTTTAATTTTTACTTCTTCTCACAAGTGACACTAACCGCTTCGTGGCTCAGTCTGAAGTGCGGGGCAGCCCAGCGAAACCCCCGTGTGCTCATCCCTGCTCCTGAACTCTGCCTTCTGTTAAATGAGGGAACTGTGGACGTAAAACGGGGACGTCTCTCCTTCTCCCTTCCTCCACGTCCATTTCTCCTCCCGCCCCTCCCCTCTCCTGCAAAGAGCTCCTTCTGGCCTAAACAGGAGACCTCGGCTGCCCTGTGGTGTCGTGGGTGCTGGGAAACCCTCCAGCCGGTTGAGCTATCTGCTGAATAATTATGTAGAAGGCTGCGGTAGGAGAAGATCAACCGGCCATCCTAGTGTCCAGTACGAACTTGGCAAGTCTAATAGACACTTACACACACAGGGACACACTCACGCTTAACAGAGCAACAACAGGAGCGCAATCAGAGCTGTACAGACAGACACCCCACCTTCTGTCTCGCGTGCTTCTCTGTCCACTGCCTGGCATTCCTGAGGAAGACGGGCTTGTTGTATTTAAACTCTGAGGACTGAGATGGAAGCAGAGAGTCAGTGGAGAGAGGAGGGACTTGGTAACCAAGCTGCAGGCGCTACGCGAGCCTCCCCAACGGAGAGCAGGGCGTGGGGAAAGCAGGCCGCGAGCGGGGGGCCGGGGGCGCTTACGATGTCGGCCATGAGCGGGTCATCGGGGTTGGGCTCGGCCATGAGCTGCTGAACAGAAGTCAGCAGGGTCGCGATGTTGAGGGACGGTCTCCAGGCGCCCTAGGCAGACAGGCAGACAGACAGCGGCCCTAAGAACGTGCTTCTCTAACACAAGTTTTAGAGCCGAGGGCCACGGCAGGCGAGAGGGCTGGCCCTGCTCCCACCACTCACTTTTGGCGGCAACTTGAGAACATCTAAACAAATCCTTCCAGCGGAATCGATGTTGGGATGGTAGATGGGAGTCAGAAATCGGATCTGAGGAGGTTCAAATGGGTACCTTTGAAAGCACAGGAGAGTATGGAAGTTTTACTGAAATACTGCTTCTTACATAATAAACAGCTGCCGGTGACTAATTAGGACGACAGCCTTTGAGAGGCAAACCTTTGCTCTTGCCAAATTTTTATTACAAAAATTTATGAACAGTAGAAAAGTTGAAATAATAGTACTGAGAACCCTCTTATACCCACCACCTGGATCAAGCCCCTTCACCCTCTAAATACTTCAGCATGTCTCTCCTAAGAATAAGGTCCCTCTCCTATAGAGCTGCAAAACTATCAGTATACCTATGAATAAACTATAAAAATTATTGTCCAGTATCATCTACCACTCAGATTCCCTCCATTTTCGCTTTTTCTGTTTTTTACAGATGGGTGTTGAGAACAGGGTCCAATTTTGATTTATACAGTGCATTTGGAAAATCCCCATCGGTCTCAGAACTGACGCCCCCCGTGATTACTGAGCTGCTCCTCTCAGGACCTGTAACAAGCCTGGCCTGGTGAACAGGTATCTACAAATCACAAACTACACTACAGCTACCACTCCCCTGATGACAGCCTTACAGGAGACCTGGATTAAAAGGGGCCTTAACACAGAGGCAGAGAGAAGGGTGGCTGCCAGGTGCCGTGGGAGCCAGTGTTTAATGGATGCGGGGGTTCAGGCTGGGAAGACGAAGAAGTTCTGGAGATGCATGAGGGGGACGGCTGGATGACAGTGTGAGTGCATTTAATGCCACCGAACCACGTGCTTAAAAACGGTTTAGAGATGCATGAGGGGGACGGCTGGATGACAGTGTGAGTGCATTTAATGCCACCGAACCACGTGCTTAGAAACGGTTTAGACGGTCAATTTTATGTATATTTTACTACAGTGACGGGTGGGGGTGAGGCCTAGATGTGATCCAGCTCCGTGTTAAGAAAAAGAAATCGAACTCCAGAGACATGAAATGACTTGCCCAAGGTCACATTAAGCCATGGTAAGACGAGGATTAAAATCCAGGTCCTTGAACTCCTGCATTCAACACCCTACGACACTGCTCTGTCTTCCGGTAACTGCGCTTTACCCTGGAAATTTAGGATATAGTTTTCACACTGACCTCTCAGGAATGTTAACTTCCAGCTTGAAAACACCTTTTTCATAAGGTGTGTCTGCTCCACCTACTATCTCTTTAAAAAAAAAAAAAAAAGAACAAAAGGTCAAGAGGTAATCAGATGATCTGAATTACCACACCCCATGGACCTAATGAAGTCTGGTCCTAACGGAACAGCTGGGTCTGGGACAGAAACTCTCTCAGGGCTTAACAAGTCCCCATGCAATGTACCAGTGTACCCAAAGTTGGTGTCAATCAAAGAATACACAGGAGATCGAAACAGAAGGTGGACAACGCTGGCCTCAGATCACATACAACCTGCAGTTCTGCTCTGGCTGGAACGCAGCGTTCTGAACACTTGTGTTTCCCATCTGGCCTCACAGATATTTGAGAAGGTGAGCTTTGGTACTAACACTGCTTCAAAGCTGATACCCAGATCTTGGCTTACAAATCAGTAAAAGATGGAATCAAAGGCCAAAGAAAAAATGTCATGGAAACCTTTTATAAATGTAAACAAATTAGGTAGAAAGATGGCCGGGCACTTTGACCTTGCAATTGTCCCCTACTTTAGAACACACAGGTGTTCAAACTTCAGCACCACCTTTGACAGGGTCGTGACCCGTCACGCCTGGTGCGACACCTACGAGCTCGCAGATCTTCCATTCGGTCCCCATCCTGCCAGCATGTGATGCCCGGGGGCGGCTCCGCGGCCAGCAGGCTCAGCTCTCTCTTCAGACGGGATGCTCTCTGCATGACCCCAGGGAGAATCACCCACACGCGGTTCCCGGCGCCGCACTCAACGCTGGCTGGGAACCCTGTGGAGAAAAGGGGCACCCACGAAAGGGTCAGTAACAGTGACCCCAGTTTTTAGCACACGGTTGCAATTCACTGAAGGACAAACTCCTCATGTTAATCTCTATTCTGAGAAGGAAGTCTGAGTTTTTTCTATTTCCTTCTAGTTATCTATTCAAGCAAACACATCTAAAAAAATAAAGTATAAAACAATGCAAACATTTCTACGAAAACTCTAGATGCTTTATATTAACGTCTGTCTCCACTGATGATAATTAACTACTGAGGCAGAGCCTGGGTCTGGCTTTGCTCACCACTGCGTCCTGAGGTGCCCAGCAGAGAAACGGACGGTCAAGTACTAGCTGTGGGGGGAGAGCAAGGGCAGTGACGGGGCACAGTCATCACTCCAACGAGAGGTTTATAAACTAATGCTTCAAGGTCTGGGGTTTTCTCCACGTAGTTTGGAATCCACGTATTTCTCAACCCTTCAGTGTCCACTCCGTCAATTTCATCTTTCTTTAGTATTTCCAGTCTTCTTTCCTTCTTCCCATCAACATTCAAACATGTTCAACATCTCTCTCATCGAAAACAAGCCCCTCCCCACTTCTCAGCCCTACTCCCCCCTCTGGCTACCTCTGGCTACACAGGTGAGTCAAACACCACCTCCCAGTCTGCTGCCGTCTCTACACTTCATTCATGACATTTTTGACAAATACATAATATTAATGTAATCAATTACATTAATATTTACACTTTTGTGTATTAAAATTTTCCTTACCCCCAAACTTAGATACTTTCACATTTAAGTCTTTGATCCACTAGCAATCAGTTTGTGTGTATAGTGTGAGTAGGGGTCCAAGTCTGAATTATTTCCCTCATGTGAAAAGCCAAGTGTCCTAGTCCCACTTATTGAAAAGTCCATCCCCTCCCTGCTGATGCTGGCATAAATTTCCATGCATGTACGGATGGCCCTGTTTTGGGATTATCGAACTTGTTTCATTGGTCAACTGTATTCTCTTTCAGCCAATACCCCACTGCTTTAATTGTAGCTTATTATTAGTAAGACCTGGTATATGGGAAGGTGAGTTCTTCCCCCTTGTTCTTTTTCTTCAGGAAGGCCTTGGCTATTTCTTAGTCCTCTGCTCTCCCATATGAATTTTAGAACAGTTTAAAAAGTCTACAAATATACACACAAACACACACACACACAGAAAGCTGCTGTGATTTGGACTGGAATTCCGCTGACTGCATAGATCAATTCTGGGAGAACTGACGTCTTTATGGCAGTGAGCCTACAATTCACGAGCATGCTGTGTTCAGGTCTTTCTGGACACTCTTCAATAGTTTTATAATTTTCTCTATAAAGAGTTTACCTTTTGTTAGATTCATTCCTAAGTACTTTATATTTTTATCTTTTTTAAAACTCTATTTTCTCCCCACTTCTTATTGATATATGTAAATACAGTAGATTTTTTAACCAAAACTTAATAATGCTAATGATGAATCTATCTGGGAGGCGGTCTGCGGTTGGTAATTCTACATATATCATCCATGAATAATCAGTTCTTCCCTTCTAACCTTTTTCCTGTCTTCTGTTCTGGCTATAACTTCCAGTACAATGCTGAAGAAAAGAGCTGACAGCTGGTATTCTTATCCTATTCCTAACCTTAGAGGAAAAACTTTCAACACTATTGCTTACGGGTAAAACTGGCCTATAATTTTCCTTCCTAATTTCGTCATCAGTTATCAAAGTTAAGCTGGCCTCCTGAAATGAGTTAGTTTGACATCCTATAGAAGAGTCTGAGCGATTATCTGTTTCTAAGATGTCTGACAGAATGATACCTGGTAATGGCGTTTTCAATGTGAGAAGATTTTAAACTACAAATCCAATTTCTTTAAATATTACAGCATTATTTAAGCTTTCTATTTCTTCTTGAGTCAATTTTGGCAAGTGAAATTTTTTTTACAAATTTATCTATTGCATTGTTTTACATTTATTTGTATAGAGTTATCTTTTCAATTCTGACATATAATGCTATACATTGCTTTCTAAGTACCAGTGCATTACAAAGTTTTGATATGTAGAATGTTTATTCCTCTATTCTCAAATTTTCTAATTTCCATTACGATTTCTTTAATTTATTTAGAAACAGATTTCTCAGTTTTCAAACATGAAGAGCTTCAGAGTTGTATTTACTATTGATTTCTAATTCAGAATGCTCATGGAGCCACAAGCATAAGAAACATGAAGAAAACACCAAGACACATCCTTATTAAACTGCAGAAAACCAGTGATAAAAAGTTTAAAAAGCATCAGGAGGAAAAAAAAGTCATATTATGTACAGAGGAACAAATGTAAAAAGGCAGCAAATGTCTCCTCAGAGACAATGCATGCCAGAGGACAGTGGAACCACATCTTTAAAATATGGAAAGAGAAAACTGTTGACTTAGAATTCTATATCTGGCAAAAATTAAGGAGATAAAATGGAAAAATAATTAAACATAAGAGTAAATCTTTGCGACCTTGCATTGGGCAAAGTCTTCTTACATATGACACCAAGAGCACAAGAGACAAAAGAAAAAATAAACTGAATTTCATTAAACTTAAAAGCTTTTGTGCTTCAAGAACATCATGAAGGAAGAAAGTGAGGGACTTCCCTGGTGGTGCAGTGGTTAAGAATGCAGGGGACGTGGGTTCGAACCCTGGTCTGGGAAGATCCCACATGCTGTGGAGCAACTAAGCCTGTGCGCCACAACTACTGAAGCTCATGCGCACCGCAACAAGAGAAGCCACTGCAATGAGAAGCCCACGCAAGGCAACAAAGGGTAGCCCCTGCTCTCCGCAACTAAAACTGAGCACAGCCAAAAAAAGAAAGTGAGAAGACGATACACAGTAGGAGAGAAAACATTTACAAATCATACACTTGATAAGGAACTTATTTGTATCCAGAACATATAAATAACTCAATAATGAAAAGACAACCTGATTAAAAAATGGACAAAGGATCTGAATAGATATTTCTCCAAAGAAGATACACAAATAATTCAATAAGCACGTGAAAAGATGCCCAGCATCATTAGTCACTAGGGAAATGCAAATCAAAACCACAACAAGCTGTAACTTCACAACCACTAAGATAACTGTAACCAAAAAGACAGCATCTAAGTGTTGGTGAGGGATGTGGAGACACAAATCCTCATATGTTGCTGGTGGAAATGCAAAACGATGGAGCTGCTTTGGAAAACAGTCTGCCAGTTCCTCAAAACAGTTAACAAGGAGTAACTTATAACCCTGTAATTCTACTCCTAGGTATATAATCAAGAGAACTGAAAACATATCTACTTAAAAATCTGTACATGAATGGTCACAGCAGCATTATTCATAATAGCCAAAAAATGGAAACAATCCAAACGTCTGTCAACTGAAGAATGTATAAACAAAACGGGGAATGTCCATACAATGGAATATCATTCTGCAATGAAAAGAAAGAAAGTGATTCACCAATTCCACTTCTGGGAATACATCCAAAGGAAACAACTCTAACTTGAAAAGATATCTGCATCCTCATGTTCTAAGTGTTATTAACAATAGCCAAGACTCAGAAACAACATCCATCAATGGATGAACAGCTAAAGTTGTGGTATGTATACACAATAGAATACTATTCAGCCATAAAAAAGAGGAAATCCTACCATTTGCAGCAAGATGAATGGACCTTGAAGGCATTATACTAAGTGAAATAAGTCAAAGACAAATACTGTATGACCTCACTCACTTATATGTGGAAGAGGTCACATTTCAGGATCTGGTTCTCAGTTTTGTAGTCTAAAACTTCAACTTGGCAGTAAATCTAGATTTGATAGGGCTTAGATGTACTAATTCATGCCAAGCTCACTCACAAAGACTTAAACATTAATTAAAAGGTCAATTTATTAATTTGTAAAACTACAGTAAAATTTTTAACTCCACATATTCTCTCCCTAAGTTATTCCTACTTGGAAAACTAATTATAATCAGAAGATTACCTGGTGGTCATAGATTGTAGTTAGGAGGACGATAGCAACTTATGATAATCATAAACTTAAATTGAGGCATCTATCTTAACCATATGTTTAAAGGTGACTAAGTTTGTGTATTGGTTGGGTCAAGGTACTCTCCTGAACTGGGGTGCAAAGACAAAGCATTCTTTGGTTCTTCTAATCTCCAGGGCTGTTGCTCCTCCACAATTGACACACTCAGAAATATTTAAACAGAATTAGTAATACTACTGGCAAATTAATATGTTAAATAGAATCAATTACACTACAACAGTCATTCATGTAAATTATTCTAAATTTCCTCAGCCACACCTTTAAGACCATCATCTCTGGAACCAGTTACTTTACTAGGTAATTAACCACTATTTTTATATACTAATCCTTACCACTTTTTCTCAGTGAGTAGACACTGGGATTCAATGACAATAAAACAAATATGCAAAAGTCACAGCGTGTGGCGGGGGCAGGGGTACGTCTGAGGGAGCAGGGAGGAGGCGGGGGTGGGGGGCCGGCAGGGAGAATGTCTACGGGAGAGGGAGGAGGGGGCGGGACGGCCGGGGGGAGGGGCATGCCTGGAAGGGATGGGGGAGGCCGCTGGGGCGTGGTGGTGGCAGCGAGATGGCTGGGGCGGCCGGGGGACAGGGTGACAGGCCGGCGGCGCGCGCCCTCCACGGCTGTCAAGACATCCAGAGCCTCCGTTCCACAGCCGATAGTCGGAGAAGAGGACGGTCCCCCGACAGGCAGAAAGCCGCCCCCCCACCCCCACCCCGCAGACCCCCGCGGGCGGCCTCTCGGCAGAAGAGCCGGAGCACCCGCTCTCTTACCTGCGCTGACGCCCCTCGCAGCGCAGAAGCGCCGACCAGCCTGCACCACGCCTGCGCGAACTCGACAGTTGCGTCGCCCCGCCTCCCGCCCGCGAGGGTGTGATTGGTCCGGAGCGCCTCCCGGGAGGAGCGCGCACTCCGATTGGCTAGGCTCCGAGCGGGCCACGCCCACGCGCTTTGAACAGGGGCGCGGCGCGCGGGAACTGGCTCGGGACTGGCTCCGTCTGTCCGAGCGATGGGCGTGGTAGGAGGAACCGGGAGAATCTGATCTGGAGAAGGGGCTGCGGTCAAGGTCTTTCACGCGGAGGGGCTGCCGCTCCAGGACAGTCATACCCGCGGAGGGCGCTCCGGCAATTCAACGGAATCTGAGGGGCTGGGGGTTCGAGCCGGGTTCCGACTTGGGGCGCGCGGCCCGGCGGTCCTGGCTTCCCGTGCGGGGAGCGTCCGTCGTGTTCGGACTGCACTGCCGGCCGGAGACCGCACCCACCCTCGCCTCCTGCTCCGGCCACGGGAGGGGCAGCCGATCCTCCTAAACCTGCGGACCGGTACAGTCCGACCGCTGCGGGATTTGTGCGTTCAGCCCGGATCTGCGTTCGGTAGCTGTGACTCCCGGTGACCGCTGCGTGGGGCGTCCTCTCTGCCCCGCAGACCCGCGCTCTCCAGGACGGTCCGCGGCGCTCCCGGGGCCTCACGTCGGCTGTGGGAGTGAGCCACGAGGGGAGCTGCGAACCAGAAAGGAATCCTGTTACTGTCCAGTTAGCTGTCGGGTTCGCACCTGCTGTTAGCATTTACTCAGTGGGGAAGTGTTTTCTGTCTTAATTCTGGAGTTGGCTGCTTATTTTAGTACTGATATTTTCAATTTTAATTTCTTCAATGTCTTCTCTTATTTTCCACCCCAACTGTAACTGTGTCCCAATTACAGTTCTGTCTTCGGAGCTGAAATTGATTACTTTCTCGGGTGGTTTTCTGAGAATCGAGTCTTAAAAATGTCTCTTAGAAAAAGCAGGCACTGTGTTGAGTCTGGTGGAAAGGAGAGATAGTATGATAAAACAAGCAAAGACCTGTAGTTTTGGAAGCCAAACCGAAAGAATTGGATAAAAGAAAAAAGAAAAACAGAAAGAACTCCATGGACTAAATGTACAGTCTCTGTTTGTCCACCAGAGGGAGGTATGTTAACTGGTGGGAACAGAGGCCGCGCTGAAAGGTTTTCATAAGCTGAACCGGTGTCATTGCTTTAAAGAATGGAGTATTCTAATTTGTAGTTCATGTTTTAAGTGTACGGGAAATTATTATTTAATAAAAGTTTCCTCACTTTATACAACAGAGTATGTGCATCATAGCTGGTGCACTTAGTACATTTAAAAGTTCAAAAATTGTGGTGATGGTTTTGTAATGTGTAAAAATACCAAATCACTATGTTGTGCACCAGGAACTGACATAGTTTATAGGTTAATTATACTTCAACAAACAAACAAATCTTGTAGAAAAAGAGAACAGACTTGTGGTTTACCGCAGGCAGGGGAATTGGATGGAGGTGGTCAAAAGATACAAATTCCAGTTATAAGATAAATAAGTACTAGAGATATAATGTCCAATGTGATAAATATAATTAACACTGCTGTATGTTATATATGACAGTTAAGAGAGTAAATCCTACGAGTTCACATCACGAAATATAGCTGTTTCTTTTTCTTTTATTTTGTTATCTATATGAGATGATGGCTATTCACCAAGCTTACCGTGGTCATCATCTCATGATGTATGTAAGTCAGATCATCATGCCGCACACCTTAAACTTATACAGTGCTGTATGTCAATTATATCTCAGTAAAACTGGAAGAAAAAAGTATAAAAATTATGTTTTACTTATACACAGGATTATTTGTCAGGATTTATTCACTTGCATATAAAATATTTTTTTCTTTAGAATATTTAGGAAATCTAAACGCTCATGTTTGTTTAATGGTAGTAAACAATTGTATAAATTTATTGTTTAAGTTTACTCTCAGAGAGCCCTGTTTGGGGGAAGACGTTTCAGAAAAAAAACTTAGATGATTTTAATTTTGAAAAGCTTTTCATATCATTATACACAGATTGATTTGTTGTTTTATTTTTGGTGGCATAACTTTTCTTTGGCTGAGCTAGTTAAATTAATTAGATTATAATAATTATCACTGAATTCCGTAATCACATAGCTGGAAGATTCATCTCCTTTCAGGTAGGTTTGCACTTAAATTATGTAAGGAACTTAACTACTTATATTTTTCTTTAAAATCTCCAAAGAGGGTATCATTTTCTTACTACCTCAGGAAAAAAGCAAGTAAAATAGATACAGTAAGGAAGTACTACCTGGAACTTCCTAGTATTGAGACTGAATTCTTCCTATTGAGATTTAAGTTTATACCTCTTGGGAAAGTATGGATTTGACTTGCACTTGGCCAATTTTAGCTTATTTTTACAACTGGAACCAGATGTTTCTTCTTTCCTGATTCTGAATGCGAAAAGAATACAGCCAGAAGAAGTATAACATTATCGATCTATGAAAATTTTACCCTAGTTTAAAAATCCTTATTAGAAAACCGGTATGTAAAATATATGGTCCAATTATACATACTTTTTTTGAGCCGATATTGTGTACCAGGATCATAATGTTAAAATGGTGCACGTGGATTGCTGTCAGAGATCTGTTTCCTGAGATTTCAGCAATTTGCTGAAATTTGAAAACTTGCCCTTCTCTTACTTTCTTGTTTCCTTGCCAGACTAGCAGAGTTCAGCTAATAATAGTTTCTTGAAGAGGGTTAGGTTCCTAGCTAAGTATTATTTCCTATCTGGTTTAATATCAATATTTCTTTTATTCTATAGGGACAGTTCTATTTGAGAGCTTGTGAACAATTTTAATTATCAGCAAGAGGCTGAGTTGGAATACGAAGAGGTTCCATGCTGACAAGTTACAAAGTAAACCTCATACAGAATTTTTAATTCCAATAGATGATGAGGCATGAGAAGTTCTATGGTGACTCAATTAATGCAAGGAAAATATGGCTATATAAAGTATACAGTATTACATCTTTTTATGCACATTGTTCTTCACAGTTCTCAAAGATGTATGACTTAATTAGTATTTATAAAGAATTCAAGGATACCTAATTAAAGCATATATGGATAGACGTAGTATTATTAGACATAATAATTTACATTTATATGTCCCTTTTTCATTTGATTCTTGGCTTGTCTCAGGGGAAATTGAGGCACATGATAGAACATAGTAAAGTTTCCCTTTACAACGACCTAATCATTTTTGCAACATTATTTTAAATGAAAAACTTCAACCATACAGGAAAGTTCAAAGAACCTGATAATTGTATATGTTCTCTATCATAATGGAAAACAGTTATGTTTTGTCCAGGGCTAAAGCCCTGGGGACTTAAAGTTACTGAGTCAACCTGACAGGTTTTAATAACCAAGTTCACTGTGAATATGAAAATGGCCTGCGTGCTGCCTTAGGAATTTAGGACGTGCATGGTATTTTTTTTTTAAGTGAACTATAGTTGACTTACAATATTGTGTTTGCACCATAGTATTTTTTTGTAGCTTTGGGAAAAAAATCATGGAAGACGGGATATATGTCCCACATATGCCTCCCAAGTAAACTTAAGATCCATGTAAAGGGTAGAAGAGGAGGAGAGAGACAGAAGGGAAATTAATATTTATTGTGAACTGGTATACGCACAGAGATAGTACTAGATATCCTTGCATGTATTATCTTATCCGCTCCACACGACCACCCTGTGAGTTTGGTTTTTTTTTTTTTTAATTTTTTGGCCGCGCCGGGTCTTGTGGGATCTTAGTTCCCGAGCAGGGATTGAACCGGCGCACCCAGCCGTGAAAGCGCCGAGTCCTAACCTCTGGACCTCCAGGGAATTCCCTAAGGTATTATTATTCCCATCTTACAAATCAGGGTCGGAGAAGTCAAGTAACTTGTTGGGAGGAGATCTGAACTTGAATGCGCTTCCCACTACACCTGCGAGCATCAATCCCAGGATCTCTTCAGGGCCACCTGTTAATGCGTTCTAAATTACAACGTTAATAAAGCTCTGCATTTACAACCAGGACACGGTTTTGAGAGTTTCGGGTACTTTCCGTCCAGTTTTCCCCAATAGAAAGTAGGGATAATTACCGACCCCTTTTCCACTTCAAAAGACTGACGTGATAGTTAGGGAGCCGAGATTAGCTGTAAATCAGAACAAGAATAAACTACGACTCCCAACAAGCCCGCGGAGGTGCCTCGGGCGGGGGACAGCTCCCGCTTCGGGGCAGAGGTGACCCCGCGCGTCCGCGGCCAAGCAGGGAGCCCCCCCCCCCGGGCCGCGTCTCTTTCCCGATGCATCCAGGGACTTGTAGTTCCCTTTGGGCGCGGGTGCGCCCGGGGGAAGGGGGGCGCGCGGATCTCCTACTACAAAGTCCCGTGATGCAACCGGGGCTTCGCCGCGCCTGCGTGCTGAGGCCGCGAGGGAGTGCGGGCGGCGCGGGCAGCGGAGCAGTAAAGATGGCCGCGCGCGGGTCTCCGCCCTCCGCTCCCGGCTGAGACGCTTGGCGGCGGCTGTGGCGGCGGCCCGCAGCAGCGGCGGCGATGGCGGAGATGGAGCACCTGGGCGGGAAGCGGGCCGAGTCGGCGCGGGCACGGCGGGCCGAGCAGCTGCGGCGCTGGCGGGGCTCGCTGACGGAGCAGGAGCCCGCCGACCGGCCGGGCGCGGAGCTGCCGCCGCAGGCTCAGCGCGGGGGCCCGCGGGTCCGCTTCGAGGACGGCGCCGTGTTCCTGGCCGCCTGCTCTAGCGGGGACACCGACGAGGTGAGGCGGCTCCTGGCCCGGGGCGCCGACGTGGACACGGCCAACGTGGACGGCCTGACCGCCCTGCACCAGGTGAGCGCACGGGGCCGGTGGCCGAGCCGCCTTCCGCCCCCCCCCGTGGCAGGGGTCCCCGCCGCCCGGCAGTGTCCGCATCCCGCCGCCCCCAGTCGGCGCGGTGTCCCCCGGTGCGCGCCCGCGCCGCCTGCCCGGTTCCCTCTCGGAAGCCGGCTTTCCGTTCTCCTGGGAGCGAGTCCGGGGTCGGGCCGGGGCTGGCGGGTCTGGGTCCGCGCCGCGTCCTCTGGTTTGCGATGGTTCGAAGGCAGCTTCCGTGTCCCGCGGGCCCAACTCGCGAGCCCCCGACCTCACGCTCTCCCCGCCAGCGTTACCCGCGCTGGCGGAGAACCAACCTGCGGAATCACCTGGTTTGCTTGATGCTCGTGGAATAGTCTTTCTTTCTTTCTTTTCCCCTAAAGCCCCCTGTGGAAATGACACGCCCCGGATCGGGCTGTAATCTGTGGACTGTGGGTAACTTGACAGTTAGTTCTGTGCTTGGTACGAACACCTTCACTTTCTCCCTCTTATGCAACCATGTTCTGTGTGGCTGTCATGACTAACTCCACCCTCCCTCTCCACGTGGAACTCCATCAGTTATTTCGGTGAGCCGAGAGCTGGACACCCACTCTTAATCTCTTGTTTTCCTTCTGCTGTGTGTGCAAAGTGGATGTGTTGGCATGAGAATCCGCTTATAAATAATAAAGTTCGCGTCATACCACTTCCCTGAACACATTAGCCAGTACCTTAAAATTCGTCCTCACCATGTTTGCAGTCCTTTTTTTTTTTTCAGATAAAAGAACCTTCTTTTCACCCTGTTATATGCATTTCTTCATGCTCTTAACAGTGCCCCACCTAAGGTAGCAACCAACATTTGTGTAGTC
The DNA here is from genome assembly GCF_003676395.1 of Aethalodelphis obliquidens. Lineage (NCBI taxonomy): Eukaryota > Metazoa > Chordata > Mammalia > Artiodactyla > Delphinidae > Aethalodelphis > Aethalodelphis obliquidens. Next base: position 3,264,981 of record NW_020838041.1, read on the forward strand.
CTTTGCTTTTAAAAAATTATTTTATATGTCTTACTGCATGTAATCTCAGCAGTGATCCTTTGAAGTAGGTGTGGCAGGTAGTGTTGTTATAATAACCGTTTTACAGTTGAGGAATCTGAAGCTTAGAAAATGGTTGCTTGTGCGAGATTACAGGGGCGAGAAGTTGCACTTAGGCATGGATTTTTCAGATTTAAGCTCCAGAGCTGTATATCTCACCTAATAAGGAGCTGAATATAAATAAGATGGACGCAAAAGAGTGTAACCGAAAGTGGGGTCCGGCTGCTCGCAAGCCAATAAAGAGGCAAGTTTGGTGGAAAGGAAAGTTTGCTTTACTTTGGATGCCAACAAGTAGGGGGGGGTGGGGCAGAGGGTGGACGCCTGCCTAAAGGCCGACTCCCCCCACCGACAATCAGTGGCCAAGAGCTTTTACGGGGGAGTTTCAGGGATGTATAGGCAGAGGGAGGGGGCTACATGCAGAAACAGCACAGTCAGCTCTGACGGTCATCTTGAAATTGGTCATCGGTGGTCTGATCAGCGTCATCTTGATTGTTTTTAAGTACAGTTAGGCTTCAGTTCCAGGGTCGGTTTGTTCCCATTTCTTGAGGCTGGTTCTCAGAACTGTGGCAGCTTAGGTCATGGCTACAGCCTGGTCATCATGTAGTTAACTTCTTCCAGCTGGCGGGGGTTTCAGTATCTACAAAGTAAACAGCTCACAGGATATGGCTCAGAATATTATCTGTAGCCCTTGAGGAGGGACTGAAGGTCCTTGACCATGCTTAAGGACTAAACTATTATTATTTGGTCTCCTTTGACTGTTTTCCTTTGTTTCTGCATTTTCTCACTTCTCTGATTAAACTTATTCTTTGACTAAAGTTATTCCACAGACAAAAGGCAGGCTGAGGACATGGGGGGCATAGACCATAGGGTCCTTCTCTGTTTCAAGAGAGCCACGTGCATTATTTTAAATTTCTGAGCCCTTTGAGAGGATGAATTTTTAGTTTTCAGATGTATTTGGGATGATGAGATTGAGGTCTAGATTCTGAAAGAAAACACTTGAAGGGGTCCTAGAGGCTAGAGGAGTAGAAACCTGTTTCTAGTCTCCACGTGTTCTTTATTGAAGCACAGTTTTCTGAGTATAACTCAGTAGCCCTGTTTCTTTTAAGGTGACTCTGCCAGCTGAGCCTGGCCCTTACCACACACATTTTAACAATGCTCTGAGAAAAAAAAAAAAACAAAAAACAATGCTCTGAGAAAAGCACCTACTTTGAGGTTACTCCTGGTAGGTCTCCTTCCCACACCAGGAAAGCAGTTTTCTGACCCCTTTTCCTGAGACTGGTCCCCTTAGTGTCTTTCTTTCTCTCTTAATTACCACCCCAGATTGTGAAGTGCAACTTCTCTCAGTTAATATTCTTTCACATTCCGCAATCTCCTGAAATAGGAGAGGAAGAGATGACAGCTGTGGAATTTTCTTTGAAACACCTGCCGGTGCACTATGGCATTCCTCCCTATTTACAGGGCTGGTGGTGAGTTGAGTTGACCAGGTATACTCAATACTAGGAAATTCAGCTAAAGATTAAGCTGCTTGAAGATGTGAGATCAAGCAAACCTTATGTTGAGAGACCATCCCTTTGCTTGAATCAAGACAGGGGCTTATATTGGCTCAGGAATCCTTTTACAAGTCAGTTTCTGCAGAGTTACAGTATGTTTCTCCCATGTCTGAAGAACTCTGAAGATACATACAAGATTATTTTCAAAATGTGAGGCTGGAGCCGCCAGAGGCTGAACAGCCATCGAGTGAATGACTGCTTGTCCCGTGAAGCGGAGAGTGGTACACTTCCATGAATTACTTAGTTAAAATACCCCCCTGCTGTACAAGTGTGATGTGAGCTCTCAGGATGGCTGCTTCCAATCTCTCTTGTTTTGGCCGCAGCCTCCTGACCAGCTGTGGACTATTACCTGGGCACATTGGAAGAAACTCCCAGAAGATGTTGGGGGGATGAGTTTTCTTCGCCCACAAGGTTACAATAGATGTTTTGCACTTCAGGTTGTGGCGCCTTGGTGCTCCTTTTGACTTAGAGACCTTCTTTCTTGGCAGCCTTTGCTTCTGCCAGGAGGTGCTTGAGTCAAAGATAAGCTCCAGGGGGCCTATTAATAATGCTTGAAATAGACTGGGATAAGAAATGTCTCAAAGATTAGGCCTACTCTGATGAAAGCCTTGGAAACTGATGCAGTCTAACCAAACTTGGGCAAATAAATTAAGATTTGGTGTGTATGTAGAGCCGTCAATGAAAAGGGCGTTAATCTGATTATGTAACCCTTGGAAGCACATGTTTGCTCACAGAGGAATTCCCGTTTTATTTATGTGTGTATATTACAGGGCATGAAATGTGGGCTAATAATTCTGTGTGGGCTGGTGCTTTTAAAATTTTCCTTTTATTTGTTTATTTATTTTGTAAGGTCGATTATTAGCACCTATCTTGTATCCTTAGCATTATGATCTTGGGTACTGTAGGTCCAGGTACAGGCTCTTAGAACTGTATCTACCAAATTACCAGGGTACTGAGAGGCAAGTGCTTGCTTTTGGAAAGGAGGTTTTCTGGGACTTGTTAAAATGATGCCCGCTCTTCCTTCAGAGTGTATTATATTGGCACATATGTTTATGCGGGTGTGGGGAGGGCACCGATGTCAGTACACGTGTATCTTAACACTAGGTCAGGCTGATCAGTCTTCATTTGGAGGGATACCTAGGAGACTAGAATGATACTGTGCTTGACTCAGAATTCAGGTTGGTTTTGTAACAGTCTTAGAGTCAACGTTTGGACCCTCAGGGTCACCCCAGACTGGAATTCAACTCCTAGCAGCCTCTGTCATTCTAGAGCTGCCTCAATCTGACCCTGTATCCTCAGGGAAATGAAAATTATCTATTTCCCTGGAAGAGAGGTGGAGGTAGGGATAGATGAGGGAAGGAAGAAAGACAGAGCAGTTTATATTCAGAGTGAGACAGAAGAACACTAAGATGATTACATGTTCAATTCAATTCCAAATAGTATGTATGTGTGCCGACTTATAAGATAAAACTTGTATGCTTTTTTTAATTGGGGTGTAATTGACATTTAACATTATATTAGTTTCAGGTGCACAGCATTTGCTTCAATATTTGTGTGCACTGTGGAATGATCACGGTAATAAATCTAGTCACCATGCAAAGTTAGTTTTTTTTCCCTTGTGATGAGAAATTTTAAGATACACTTTCTTGGCGACTTTCAAATATGCACTACAATGTTATTGAATGTAATCACCTTGCAGTACATTACATCCCTGTGATTTATTTATTTATTTAACTTTTTATTTTGTTTTGGAGAATAGTTGATTAACAATGTTGTGATAGTTTCAGGTGTACAGCAGAGTGATTCAGTTATACATATACATGTATCCACTCCTTTTTCAAATTCTTTTCCCATTTAACTTGTCACATAATATTGAGCAGAGTTCCCTGTGCTATTCAGTAAGTCCCTGCGGGTTATCCACTTTAAGTATAGCAGTGAGTACATGTCAGTCCCAAGCTCCCTAACTATCCCTTCCCCCACCCTTCCTCCCTGGTGACCATAAGTTCATTCTCTAAGTCTGTGAGTCTGTTTCCGATGACTTGTTTATTTTATAACTAGAATAAAACTAGTATTCTTAATCTTTTCTCTTTTATTCCAAGTTCATTATTTACTTGTCTTATAGTTCCATGTGTGAAGGGACTTATCCTGTATATTGGTGAATTTTGCTTAGTGTTAGGGGCACAAGGTAATCTGGGATTAAGAAAACCTGTTGGCGTCTTTCTTATTGTGGATCTAGAACAGTCATCCTGAGTCATTTTGGTAGTTTACCTCTTCACATTGGTTAATAGGAGGCCTTCAGAACATGTTGGCCACCTGGCCGCTTGCCTTATGAGTATTTGTCTCAAGTTGCCGTGCCATAATGGAACTCAAAGCCAGATTTGGAAATTAGGTTTATTTTGATGGTGGTTTTTTTTGGGGGGGGGGTTGGGGGAGTACAGATGCAAGTGACTTGTATTTGTTCCCTAGCCAAATTTTTGTTCCCCATTCTTAAAGTCCTGTAGAGTAGCTATATACTATCGTTTGGGCTTTGGAATCTTCTCAGTGAGTATTTTCCAATAGCCAAGCTGTAGTTTGTGTGTAGATGGCGCACAGTTCTGCTAAAGGTAGAGGGCTGGACAGGTCTTATCGGTAAATTAAAATCGAGTCCCTGCTTATTTTTATATTTTTAAATTAAAGTGTACTTTATATACAGTAAAATTCACCTTTTACAAATGTAGAGTTCTGACAAGTGCACACAGCTGTGTACCCACCACAGTCATGATACGGAGCACGTTCGTTGCGCCCAGGGTTGCTCTGTGCTCGCGGCCGGCTCCTCCTCCCGCCCCCAGCCCTTGGCAGCCCTTCCTCAGTTTCCTGTCCCTGTAGCCACGATGCCATGTAGACGGATCGTACAGTATGGAGCCTTTTGAATCTGGCTGCTTTCGTTTGCTGTCATGTGTTGAGGTTCATCCATGTTGTTGTGTGTGTCTGTAGCGCATTGGTCTTTATTGCTGAGAGATGTTCCGAAACGTATGGATGGACCACAGTTTGTTTATCCGCTCACCAGTTGAAGGACGTTGAGGTTATTTACAGTTTCTGGTAATAATGAATAAAGCCACCATAAACATTTGCATACACATTTTTGTGTGAACATAATTTTTCATTTCTCTTGGTTATATTCCTAGGAGTGGGGCAACTGCATCACGTGGTAATGAACGTTTAACTTTAAAGGAAGCTGCCAAGCTGTTTCCCAAAGTGGCCCCACCATTTTGCTTCCAAACAGCAGTGTCTGAGTTCTGGTTGCTTCCCGTCCTTACCAGTACTTTGTGTGTTTTTTTTTAAGCCATAGTAATAGTCATGTAGTGGTGAGTCATTTCCAATGACAGTTATAATACTAGTAGTAGTCGTAGTGGCAGCAGCAGTAGGTGGTAAAAGTACTGATCATAGCTCCCACTATTTATGATGCTATTTACTCTGAGCCAGGGAAGGTTCTGTGTTCTTCTGATATGTTAACTTGTGAGTAATACTCAGAAGAACTCCCGAGATATGTACTTTATCATTGTCTGGATTTTACAGAGATGGGGAAACTGAGACACTGTCCAGGGTCACACAGGTAATGAATTGCAGAGCTGGAATTTATTTAAGCTCAGATCCCCAGTGGACACCTGGAACCGCGTGCAGTGTGGAACCCTGTATGTACGTACCCAGGGTGGGTTGGAGTGCTGACCCTGCGAGAGAAAGCCTGTGTGTGTCTTTACAGCCGGTCCTGCGTTGCCAGGGCTCCACATCTGTGGATCCAACCACCTGGGTATCGTCCAGTGCTGTAGTACATGTTTATTGAAAACATCTGCCTATAAGTGGACCTGCACAGTTCAAACCCCTGCTGTTCAAGGGTCCATGGTACTGTTATTTCCTTACTGACGGGTGGGCAGTGTATGCAGACTGGGTGTTCTGGACAGGGTGGGGCGGAGCGGGTGGACGGGAGAGTTCATCAGCTATTCTGAATGGCAGTCAATTTAAAACTTAGGGATTGCTTATTTCTGGAATTTTCCATTTGGTATTTTCTGACAACAGGTGACTGAGGAAAGTGAAACCAGGGCTAAGGAGGGGGAACTACTGTATCTGTTTGCTGATAGGCACAGTTTCTGCCGTCAAGGAACTCAGTCTGGTTTGGAGATAGATAAAAACCAATTCCTTTTAGAGGGGTACATTCTATGATTCACTCCTAAGTGGAGGGACAGAGGAAGGCAGTTCAGGGTGAGAGGCAGGAATGGGTGTGGTGTGTAGGCAGAGGGCGCAGGGGAGTCCCGATGGACGTGTCGGGAGGGGTGGGGATGGGGGGGATGCAATCCTTAGTAGAGAACGGTGGGTTTGAGCAGGAGAGGTAACCCAACCATAGCAGTGTTTTAGGAATAGGAAGCTGTAATTGGATTTCAGAATGGATGGAGGGACAGAGATGAAGGAACCAGCTGAGAGAATAGAGAAGAGAAAAGTGTAATACAGTTCTAGCCTGAGTCTGAGAGACTTGTGTTATTCAGACAGGAATAGGATTCAGTCCCGCATTGGACTGAGCTGCTCTGAAGACATCCACATAGAAATATCCTGTCGACATCTGTGTGATTCAAGGCCCGTCATCACCTCCCATCTAGGCTCCGGTTCTCTCACATTTAAAATGAGAGACTTGGATATTGGCATAAAGGTGAGAGTTGAAGGGATGAGTGTGAAGAGGATGGGGTAAAATATGAAAGAGGAGAGCAAAAAGCACAATGCGGTGGCAGCAGAGGAGGCAGAAGTTCCGGTTAGAGCTGTAGGGTAGGTGGTAGGTGGAGTGATGCCCCTCAGGACCTAATCCTCAGGACCTGTGGCTCTTACCTTACCTGGTAACAGGGCCTTTGCAAATGTAACTAAATTTAGGATCTCGCGCTGGGAAGATTTGCCTGGATTATCCAGATGAGCCCAATGTCATCTGAAGGGTCTTTGTGAAAGGAGGCAGAACGGTCAGTAGTAGGAGATGTGATGGCAGAAATGAGGCTGGAGCCGTTGAGGAAAGGGCCAAGAGACAAGGCGGGTGGGCAGCCTCGCGCAGCTGAAAAGAGCGCGGGGACAGAGTCCTCCCTCAGAGCCTCCAGAAGGAGCTGGCCCCGCCGGTGAGACTGACTTTAGACTTCTGACCTCCAGATCTGTGAGATGGTGAATACATGTACTTTTAAGGCACTGAGTTTATGATCATTTGTTGCAGCAGCAAGAGGAAACTAATGCAGAGGAGAACCGAGAAAGCACAGTGATACTGAGGAGTTTCAGGAATGGATGGTCAATAATGTAAAAGGAAATGGAGAAAGAGGCCTGAAAAAAACTTAGATTTGGTCATTTATAATTTTTGAAAGAGCAGTTTCAGTGGGAAGGTGTTTTGAGGACTATTCATGGAGATCATATGACATTTTTACTATTAGGGATAACTTGTTAGTCTTTCTGTTGACTTTTGGAAGGGGAAAAAAAAAAGATCTACCATCAGTGTGATTACAGCTGTAAATTAGGGCCCAAAGTATATGAGAAGACTCCTAAAAGGCTGGTTTCCGGTTAGTTCAAGAGGTTTCATAATTTATGAGTTACGAATATTTTAGGATATTAAACCTGGCACTAGAGGCAGGAAGGTTGCATTCCTGTTACTGAAGGGCTGACTAGCTAGTTTAGGTTATTTTATTTCCCAGTTCTGCTTTGGCCCATTTCCCACTCATTAGCACTGTCACTGGAAGGCAGCCTTAGTGGAGCCGTGACAGGGAGGTTAGTGCCAGCAAACTGTTTCACCTGCTGTTTATTCTTTCACATTCATTTACTGAATGAATAGATGTGCCGGACTCTGTGCTTCTTGTTACATAGCAATTGATACATCTTAGAATCTAAATAGAATTTGGGGAATGCTCTCCAGAATACCTGGTTACTGTTATCATTTATAATAGGAAATTGGCAATGTAGTGATTTCCTTTCTTCCTTCCTTTCTCTTTCTTTCTTTCTTTCTCTCTCTTTTTTTCTTTCATTTTTGGCTGCATTGGGTCTTCGTTGCTGCACACGGGCTTTCTCTAGTTGGGGTGAGCGAGGGGTACTCTTCCTTGCGGTGTGCGGGCTTCTCATTGCCGTGGCTTCTCTTGTTGCAGAGCATGGGCTCTAGGCGCGGGCTTCAGTAGTTGTGGCACATGGGCTCAGTAGTTGTGGCACACGGGGCTTAGTTGCTCGGCTGCATGTGGGATCTTCCTGGACCAGGGCTCGAACCTTGTGTCCCCTGCATTGGCAGGTGGATTCCCAACCACTGCACCACCAGGGAAGTCCCATGTAGTGATTTTCTATTTTAGCATTCTGGCTTTTGGAGGTTGGAGGGGAGTATTACATTCATCAGCATTTGCAACTGTTTTCATCTGTACTTGAGGATGAAAATGATCCTGTTTTCCTAAAGATGGTGGAAGAGGGAAGTTTGAGATCTTTAATTAATCTTTAGTGGTTCAGTAAATCCAGATAAATGATCTCGACCCAGAGTTTTGTATAAGGCAAAGAATTGAAAACACATTTGGGTTACTAAACAAAGCTCGCTCAAATTGTTGACTCTTTTTGGCTTTGAATTTCTTTCTTTTTCTGCTTTTGAAGTATAATTTAAAAATGTTTCTTAGATTTTAGATTGTAACCAGTTTGAGTAAATTTGGGGGGCTTGAAGTTTTATCAGGCACGCAGAGTGTGTATTTGTTTCGTAAGTCAAGTTAATTGGAAAACTGAAGCCTTAGTTTTCAATATTGAAAATTGATCTGTATGTAGTTTCTGATGCAGTGTTGTACTACATTGTACTTATGGAATGGGTTTATGTAAGAATTTAGAAAAGATTTAGTTCTTAGTATACTTAAACATCATAATACTGTGGCAATCTGTTGGAATCATGTTCTAATGCAATTTTCGGAAAATATTTTACAGTGCCACGCTCTGAATATCCGTGATATATCTGGAAAAACCTGGCTTTTACATATGAATTTTTGGTCTAGTGACCTACTTTCTTTTCGTTTTTAAACTTTTAAATTATGGAATATTTCAAAATACAAAAATAGAATAGTATAATGAATTCTCAAAAGTTGTCAACTCATTCCCAGTCTTGTTTCATTTTTAGATCCTTCGCTCCCCATCCCCAATATACTGGATTATTTTACAGCCAATCCTAATTATCACATAATTTTATTTGTAAATATGTATTTGTAAGAGATAGGAATTTAAATAATAACAATTACAATTTCATTAACACACCTGGTATTCAGTAGTGTTTAAATTTCCCTGGTGGTTCATGAATTTTTTTTTTTTTTTTTTTTTAACTGTTGGTTTATTCAAATAAGGTCTGCATTGGTTCATAGGTACCTTAAGACTCTCTTAATCTATAGTTTCCTCCTCGTTTTTTTTCCTCTGCATTTTATTTGTTGAAAAACTGAATTATTTGAACTGTAGAGTTTCCCACAGTCTTGATTCTGCTGACTGCATGCTTATAATGTTAACATGTTCCTTTGTCTCCTGTATTTTCTATAAACTGATGATAAGATCCAGAGATTTGATCTGATTCAGATTTGAATTTTTTGGCAAGAGTACATCATAGGTGGTGGTATATACTTCTGTCAGGAGGTACCTAATATCAAGTTATCTCTTTGTGGTTTAGTGGCCATTGGTGGCCTAAACAGAATTTTGAAGTTTCAAGCCAGCCTTGACTAGACCTGAATTCTATTAATCAATACATTCTTCTAATCATCATCACATCTCCCTGTGTTGACCTTCTACTCGGGATACCAAATATCGGTTCAAAGCGTGTAAATTGTGAACCTTGTGAATAAAGTGGCTCATACAGGTCAGTGTAGTGTATTGACTGTTGCACGGCTTGACGTGGGGCTCGGCAAATATAGATCAGTGCCTTCGTGTGTAAAGATTTGTCAGTGACGATGACCGTGGGGTAAACTTTATCGCCTTTTCAAATCTGTTTCATTAACTCTTAGCTGAAGTTCCCCCTATTTTGATATACTGTTCAAAGTTCTGGTTCAGTACTGTGGTTTCTTGCCCCCCAATGTCACCACCAGCCCTTGAGCTTTATCATAAAAGAAAACTTGGAAGGAAGGGATCCAAAGAAAACTAAAAAGTAGAGTAAATTGGCTGTACGGGGAGAAGAGAGACTTCCTTCCCAGGGCCCTGCCTTATAAGGGGGGAGGCGGGAAGAGAGGAGTGTCCATTCTGGGTGTATCAGTCAGCTGTGGGCAGATGATGCGCTCATCTTTGAAAATGGAAGTGACATTTGGAACATTCAAATGGAGACTGGGTTGGTCGGCAAGGAGAGGTCTGCCCTTCTAGTTGAATGGGAATTTCACAGCAGGGTGTATTGTTTTACAGACTGTGTTTTATTTATATGGGGCATTTCATGGGAAGCAGGTTTACTCTCTTTCTGCTTCTCTGCAGCATTTTTCCAGGTGTCTTTTTTTAGTTAGTTATTTTTATTCTTTCATTCATTCATTTTAAAAGTCGGCTGGCCTAGCTATGAGATGTGGCTCTAAAGTGCCAAACACATTATGTTTGGGTCCTTTGGATGCAGCTTCACAGTTTTGTGATCATGCCTCTCGTATTGAGGCATGTTTAGATTGTCCCCTCTTGACGGTAAATAGCATGGAAAATGAGGTCAGAAGAATGACTCATCTCACTGTAAATCACCAGGGGTGATGGAAAGGGTTCTGAAGGGTCACCAAGCTGCTTTTCATCTGCTGAGAGCCTTCTTCCCTGCTGGAGAGCTCCCGCAGCACAGGGGCCAGGTGAAAAGGCCCATCCATTCGCGTCTCCCGACTGCCGCGCTGGGCACAGGACTGGCGTCAGGAGAGTCTTCCTGCTGGGACTGTCAGTGCTCAGTGGGTATTTGTGGCAGGCATGGACTCATGGTCATGGTTGGCACCAGTTGTCAGGTGCAAGGAGACGCTGTGTGCCTTGCTTAAGCTCTTTCTTTGCTAACGCCCGTCCCCGACAGGATCACCAAGGCTCAAGGGTTTTGAATGGGAAATAACTTTGAAGCATAAGTCAGTATCTACATTATTGTTACGAAGGCTATTACTGTATCTTCTTTTTCTTTTTTTTTTTAAATATCAAAAGAAGAAAAATTTCCCGTTCTGCCTCCATAACGCACTTCTGTGGTTTGGATCTTTAAAAATTTAAATGATCCTTTATTAAGTTTTTTTGGGTTTTTTTTGGGCCAAGTATTTATTGAGTACTTCTTAGATGCCAGATCCTATAGTAGATGCTGGGATACAAAGATGGCATAGTCCCTGTCCTCAGGGATTGGGAAACTCACAGGTTTAAACACACAGTCTAGTCCATATTGCTCCTGTTAAGCGTTGACTCCATTTCCTATTACCCTGTTCATAGGAAAAGTGCAGAGAGAGTGTTGATCATTATCTACAATTTGCCTTTGTATATTTTTAGATAATCAGCCTTCTCTGATCCAGTCTTCTTTATTCTGATCTAATACCCATCCCTTTATTTAAGATCAGTTTCCGAATCATTAATCATTTTGCTGTCTCTTCTGTGGATTTCCTAGCTCTGCAGCTCCCTTTGGCCTCACTGGCTCAGGGGTAAGAGTCAGTAATGGCTTCAGCTCTGGGGGCTACCACTAGGGGAAAAGACTTGTTAGAGGGGCACTTTAAAGCAGAGTTGCAGGACTGGCCATATATATTGTTTTGTTATAGGATTATCAAGTTTCAGGACACCATAGCAGAAAGAACCTTAGAGGACAACATCTTATCCACCTTTGTCATTTTTACAAATGAGCAATCTGAGGCCTGGAAAGCAGCTGAAAGAGTACCGTAAGCACGGAACAGAAATAAAATATGATGAAATGTTTTATTTATAGAACAAGTCAGATTTCTGCTTGATATTCTTCTCTGTCTCTGAAAATGTGGTTGTTTGCAAGACAACTTCAAGAAAAAGCAGAATGTTCTCTAACTCCTTTTGAACTTTTGAAGAAGCATGATACCATATGGTTGTATTTCTCTTTAAAAAACTTCAATATAATAGAAACATCATGGGATAATTATTCACATTCCAAGAAAATGAATCTAAGAGTTCTTTTAAGTATTGGTTTCCCATTTGACTTATTCATCTGTATATTTACTGCTAAGCAACATAACATTAAAATGAAATTATATAAAAGAAAAAACAATTCATTAGTACACCATTAGTACACAAAATGATTAAGATTATGAGCTTTGGAATCGGATATACCTGGGTTGTAATCCTGGTTTTGCTACTTACCTAAGCTTTGTGTTAAGCTATCTGAACTCAGTGCCTGATTCTTAGGAGGCACTTGGTGAAGTTCCGTCAGTCCGAAGACGAAGACCACGGTATTTAACGAGGCCTTACTGTGACCCACCGGGCACTGTGTGAGCTCATCCCCTGTTATCCCTCGGAACTTGTCTCCCCCTTGTTCTGTCACACTGGCTGCCACTGCAGCCACCCTGGCCTCCCTGTTTCTCGGGAACCCCAGTTGCTGCTCTCCCTAAAAGGCCTTGCATCTCTTGTTCCTTCTGCCTGGAATCCTCTTACGTCAGATATCCCCATGGCTGGCTTTTTTTTTTTCTTTAGACTTCCGCAGAGTCTTTAGTCAAATGTCACCTTTGTAGTGAAGCATTTCCTGGCCATCCTATCTAAGAATGATAGATGAACTGTCCTCACTTTCTCATTTTTAAAAATTGAGGTATATTTTACTTGTAGTAAAAATGCATAGATATTAAGTCTGTAATTGATGGGTTTTGAGAGTGTATACAACCACGTGCCCATCACCCAGATCAAGAAACAGGACATTTTCATCATCCTTGGAAGTTCCTCTCGAACCTCCTTTCCCCAGGGAATCATAGTTAGGATTTCTATCATTCTGCATTAGTCTTGACTGTTCTTAAAATGGATTATATTGTGTGTACTGTTTTATGTTTGGTTTCTTCAACTGAACATGTGTTTGAGGTTTATCCATTCCTTTGTATGGCTGAGTAGTGTTCCATTGTGTGACTATTCCACAATTTGCTTATCCTCCTGTTGATTGACATTTGGGTTATTTCCTCTTTTGTTGGTGTCCATTATGAATAAAGCTGTTATGAATGTTGTTCTGTAAGCCTTTTCATAGACATATGTTTTCATTTCTCTTGGGCAAATACATAGGAATGAAATTGCTGGGTCCTAGAGTTGTACAATTGTAACTTTATTAACAGCGTGCAGTTTTCCAGTGTGGTCGTAGCATTTTACACTATCCTAGCCATGAATGAGAGTTCTGTTTGCTCTGCATCCTTGTTAATTTTTGATAATGTCAGTCTTTTTTTGTTGTTGTTTAGTCATTGAATATTAGTCATTCTAGTATTTGTGTATGGTTATCTCATTGTGGTTTTAATTTGCATTTAGTGACTAATAATGTTGAATACCTTCTCAGTATTTTTTGGTCATTTGGGGAGAGAGAGAGAGAGAGAAGTGTCTAGTTCAAATCTTTGGCACTTAAAAACATTTTTTGTCTTTTTATTGATTTGTAGACATTCTTTATATTTTCTGGATATAAGTCCTTGTTTTGATATGCATTATAAATATTTTTCTCCCTGTGGCTTGTTTTGTCATGTTCTTATCTTTTTCTTTAAATAAACCTTTTATTTTAGAGTGATTTTAGAGTTACAAAAAAGTTGCAAAGCTAGTTCAGAGAGAGCTTGTATACCCGTCACCCAGCTGCCCCTAGTGTTAACATCTTACATAATGATGGCATGTTTGCCCAGACAGTATTGTGTTGTTTTATTGATGTTCTGAATGGCGTTTTCCTCATATTATCTAACCAGTTTAAGCTGCTTTTTTAAAAATTTATTTATTTATTTTTGGCCGCATTGGGTCTTCACTGCTGTGTGTGTGGGCCTTCTCTAGTCGTGGGGAGCAGGGGCCACTCTTAGTTGCAGTGTGCAGGCTTCTCATTGCGGTGTCTTGTCTTGTTGTGGAGCACAGGCTCCAGGCGCGTGGGCTTCAGTAGTTGTGGCACGTGGGCTCAGTACTTGTGGCTCGTGGGCTCTAGAGCGCAGGCTCAGTAGTTGTGACACACGGGCCTAGTTGCTCCGCGGCATGTGGGATCTTCCCAGACCGGGGCATTGAACCTGCGTCCCCTGCATTGGCAGGCGGACTCTCAACCACTGCGCCACTAGGGAAGTCCCTGGCAGGCGGATTCATTTGTTTTTTTCTTTTGTTGTTTGTGCTTTTAATATCATATCTAAGAAGTGATTGACTAATCCAAGGTCACAAATATTCACATCTATATTTTCTTCTAAGAGTTTTATAGTTTTAGTTACTACATTTTGGTCTTTGATCCATTCTGAGTTAGTTTTTCATATGGTGTGAGGTAGAGCTCCAACTTCATTCTTTTGCAGGCAAATGTCCAGGTGCCTCAGCACCATTTGTTGCAAAAACTCTAAAGTTTAAACCTTTCCTTTTCTGGTCTGCATTTTTTGACCAGAACCTCAAAGAGTGTTGAATAATAATAGTGATGGAAGGCATCTTCCATCTGTTGTCTTTCTTTATTTAGGATGTCTGTCATATGTCTCCATTAAATATGATGTTTACTTTGTTTTTAATAGCTTCTTTTGGTTAAGCAATTTATTTCTAGTTAAGGTTTTTAAAAACCTTTTTTATTGCAAAATTTAATACACATACAGAAAAGTATATGTAAAACAAAAATATATAGTCAATGGATTTTTATAAAGCAAAGGCCTGAGTTACCATCACCTTGGTCAAGAAATGAAAGATTATTTGCTAACTGTTCTAAGATCAGGAATGAATATTAATTTTTTGATATCTTTGATGTTAGAGCCATTAGTTAATAACCCTGGGAAGTTTAAAAGGTATTTGAGTCATGTCACACATAGTATGCTTTAAAAGTGCCTCTGGGCTTCCCTGGTGGCGCAGTGGTTAAGAATCTGCCTGCTAATGCAGGGGACACAGGTTCGAGCCCTGATCTGGGAAGATCCCACGTGCCACGGAGCAACTAAGTCCGTGTGCCACAACTACTGAGCCTGTGCTGTAGAGCCTGCGAGCCACAACTACTGAAGCCTGTGCGCCTAGAGCACGGGCTCCGCAACAAGAGAAGCCACCACAGTAAGAAGCCCGCGCACCACAACGAAGAGTAGCCCTCGCTCGCCGCAACTAGAGAAAGCCCGCGTGCAGCAACGAAGACCCAACACAGCCAGAAAAAAAGTGCCTTTTCCCCCCAGAAAAGTGCCAGTTATCAACTGTAGTTTAGCTGAGCCACTGAGGCTGCCGTGATTTAACATTTCCAGGAAGATCTGTTTTTCTCCTCAGCTTTGTAAGGGCCATCCACCTGCATTCTCGTTGTCTGTCCTTGGATGGCTCACAGGTACCTCAAACCCAGCATATTCACGGGTTCCTGTGTTTCCTCTCTCAGTAAATGGCACCTCCCTCTACCCAGCGGTTATGCGAAACCTGGGTAACATCTGTGGCTCCTTATTTTTCTTGATTCGCTTGTTCACAGTTATTGTGTGTTAGGTGCTTATTAGGCCTGAGGGTGCGCAGGGAACAAAACAGACATGGTCCTCTCGTGAGCTTCCAGCCATCAGGTCCTGCGGATTCATCTCCTACATGTCTCTTGAGTCTGTCTGCTTTCATTTGGTCTCTTTTTCATTACTTTAGTTCAAGCCTTTATCTCTCACCTGGGTAATAGAAATAGTCTGCTGAGTGGTTTCCCCGCTTCTCCTCGTTTCCTCTGTTTCCTATACTTCAGCCAAGAGTTGCTGAACATTGCATACTTCCCTTAAAACTGTTAAGTGGTTGGCATTGCCCTGTTCTCTAGTCTCCTTCTCACCATTTCCAACTTTGGATTCTGTGCTGCAGCTACATTGATTGTCTTTCATTCCCTCAGTTATGGTGTGTTCTCTTGTCTCCCCTTTCCCAACCTTATTGTCTCTCCTCTTTGCCTGCCCATCTTTCAGGTCTCAGATTCAACATCGTTGCTTCTAATTCCCCCCGCCACCCCGTGGCTTACCCATACTCTGTTTTCCCATGTTAGGTGCTTCTCCTATGCTTTCCCTTGGTATCTTATAGCTTACCTGTCATGGCACTTGACATATAGTCTTATAGTTTCTCATCTAATTGTCTGTCTTCCCCTAACTAGACTGTAAGCTCTGAGAGGCCAGGGACTGTGCCTAACTTATTCACCATTATGTTAGCTGCATCCACCATAATATCTATTCAATTTTAGACATTGGGAATAACTATTTATTCAGTGAATGAATTCATGAGAAGAAGCTGGTGGTGGCAAGGGAGGGGCAGTGAGTTGTTCCAGAGACTAATTTAATGAGAATAATCAGAATTGGAATTTGGGTTCCTATTTATAACTTTCTTTGCTGCAAAGTATATGATTTTCTTTCTTAATAATTGATTCTTATTTTAGATATTTTTTGTTTTGTTAAACTTTGCTTGGTTAGGTCTTAGAGATAATTAGGAATTGGATATCATGTTCTTACGGATTTTAAAGACCAGCAGAGCAAGGAGGAGAGCATAAAGCAGGATTTTAGATGCTGAAAATATTGCAGCATTTAGAGCCTTGACCTACAAGCAGTATGTCGACATGAGAAGTGCAGCTGTTAGGAGTGTCTCTGATACAGAAAGTGTTTGCAAAGCTCAGACGATTTGCTGTATTAGAAGTACTACAGCTTTTATATCAGCTTGAAGCAAACTCTAAATTGAATGAATTGGTACAAATATCAGAGTTTTACAATCAGAGTTGTAAAACAGATGTTTCTTTAGTACAGTTTGGGGATTGGAATGTAAATTCGGTCTTGTACGTAAAGATAAAAGACTTGCATCCTTTTAGAAATTATATGTGAATTAAGTAAAATTAGTCTTTATTTTTATTTGACATAAAAATTACCCTGGAAGTTGTTGTATGTAGTAGAGTAATATGGAAAGAATCATTAAAGTTTTTTCAATATAATATAAAGATTAAATAATAAAATAGGATAACGGACCAAACCAGAATCCATCAAGGACGATGTGTCTGTTCTCTTTCTGAATGCTGGGCGCTGCTGCTCTGTGCCCCGCACGTGCTGCACGTCCAGTAGGGGAAAGAGTGAAAGAAACGTCCTCCTCCCTCAAGAACTTGTATGCCTTTGGGTGAGATGAGGCCTTATTGCATGAGAAAATAATGACTAGCTGTTTAAGATGGGGTGACTGGAATGAATAGACCATTAGTGGGGGTGTTCTGAGGAAATAGGGGTTACTTTCAATTGGAAAGGGCACAGTTTCTGGCAGGTTGGGCATCTCATTACTGCTTTTTGAATAAAGAGACTGAATATTTTAGAGCAGAAGATCAATGTGAGAAGGATAGTATTTTAAATGATTAATTCGGTAAGATTGTATTGGATTTAGAATGGAGAAGCAAAAATTAAGATGCACAGTAGCTTATTAGAATAGCTTCTACAGCAATAGTGAAAAGGGGTTAAGAGAACAGTAAGGTATGAGTAGGCATGTAGGCAAAACACAGGATGTTGAGACTTACTGGATGTAGAAAGCAGGTGAAGCCAAAGTCGGAGACAATTTTAAGATTGGGAGAATAAACTGAAATTCAACAAATATTTATTAAGCATCCATTGTGTGCCAGATACTGAACTAGGTGCTGGGGGAAATGGTGAGGAAGTCCTCTCTGGTGCAGCTTTTTCTCTACACTGTGCTGTGACAGACACGGGGAAGGCACGAGGAAGCTGATGTGGGGCAGAAGCAGAGCTTAGCTCAGGCATTTACAGCTTGAGGGAGGATTGTGAGATGCCAGACCACTAAGGTGCATTGAACACTTGGAATTCGGAGAGGAGTTTAGGGGCTGAGGCGTATTTTGAAGTCGGAACCGCTGGACTGGTGGGAAGTCCACTGTTATCACAGCCACCCTTTCATAAGTGACCCCAACTTCCTGTGGTGTGTGCTCTTCACAGCACTTACGCTGCCTCCTCCTGGCCCCGCTTTCCTAAGCTCCTCAGAGCGCAAGGTGAAGTTGATCCCATTTCCTCTTGGCTGCATTACAGACATGTGGGTGTTGTATTGAAGAAGCAGCAGAGTAGTCAAGAGCAGGACTCTGGGGCCAGACCGTGCGGATTTCAGTCCTGGTCCTGCCACTTTCGAGCTTAGGCAAGTCCCCTAAAGCCTTTGTGCCTGTTTCTCCGTAGGTAGAATGAGGATGATGAGCCTTTCAAACTCATGGAGCTGTTACGAGGAGTAATTGAGTTAATGTATGTGAAGTGCTCAGAACGCTGCCTGCCACCAAGAGTGCTTATATATGTATCGGGTAAACGAAGTGAAGGGCCTTCCTCTGGGCCTTCGTTACCACCTGCCAGCGTTTTCATCATCCCCAGGGACGCCGCGTCTCATTTTCGTGCTCCAGCCACATCTTCACTTTCTTTCCTAATAAGAATGGTGACATAATCATCATTTACTCAACAACAACAACAAAGACATGTTCAGTGCCCCTGTCTGTCCCTCCAGACCCTCTCTGTTGTCATTCCTCCTTCCAGCCTCCTTTTAGAGGCTGGTACCACCCTCCCTGCCTCATCTGGAATGTACTCGGTCCACCGTCTCTTCTCGTGTGCCCCACGCGCCTCTCCCTTCCTGTCTCCTTCTTTTCTTTAAAACACCTCAAGTTGTCTCCATTCTTAAAAATAAAAATGGCCTCCAAAAGAACTTTTTCTCTTTTTCAAGCCACTGATTCATCTTTTTTTCCTTTGTCCTCAAATTCTCTTTAAGAAGTGGTGTATAACTGCTCTTCTAGTTTAATTCCTGCCATTCTACTGAGACTGCTTTCTTAAAGGTTACCACAGACTTCCTAAAGGCCTCACCTTATCATTCTTCTTAGTTTCTTTGCTTTTGGACCATTTTATAATATTTTGTCCACATGATTCCTTTCATCAGTGAAAACTCTTGTCCTTTGGCTTCTGAAGCATTGCTTTCCCAGCCCTTCTCTAACCTCCTGAACCAGCCTCCTGCACTTCCTTTACTCTAACCCTCCACTGCCCACTCTGTTCCCAGATGTCCATTCTCAGCCACTTTTCCATCCATCATTTCTCCATTTGTAACCTTACCGGCTCTCCCAGGGCCTCATCCGTAGCTTATGCACGAATGGTGTCCAGATGTGTCCAACCCTGACCTCTGTCTAGTTGATCTTTTTTCTGGACTCCAGATTTATATTTCTAACTGTCCACTAGACATCATGATCTAGATGTGTTACTCAGGTTTATCTTAGTCTTGGTATTTCCAGAGCAAAACTGTTTTCATGCCAGTCACAAACTTGTTCCTCCTGTCTTGTCCTCGGGGGAGGAAATTATCATCTAAGACATCGGTTCCCAGTTGTCTGTCCCACGTTGCTGCCTGACTGACCGCACGAGAATCATCAGGGGCACGTGTTGAAGACAGAAACTCCTGAGCGCAACCCTCCAAAGCCCTTCACTCGGTAGGTCTGGGGTAGGACCCAGGGACCCTTTATTCTGTGCTTATCCATATTGGGAGTCACTGACGGAAACTGGGATTTGCTCTCTCTCCGCCTTCCCCTGTGATCTGCTGAATCATCAGGACTTGCCAGTTCTGTCTTTTAAATGTCTCCGTTCACACTGTTGGGACCCTGTTCAGGCTGTCCTCTCTCCTGTGAACTGTAGGCACATGTTTTCTGAGTGAGTGCTTGTGGAATAAATGAGTGCATCATTACTGTAGTGTGCTGTAGGTCTGCCTTTTTCTAATTTCGCACATTCGCAGTCCATTTTAGTAGTACCTTCAGAGTTATCTTTAAAATACCAATCTAATAATGCAACTTTAATTTAAAACATTATCAGTGGTTGCTAAATGTAACTGTATACCATAGTGTTCATTAGAATACGGATGCCTGGGCCCTACCTTTGGAAATTCCAATTCGGTAGCTCTGGGGCACAGCCCAGTAATCTATATTTTTACCATGCATCCCAGGCAATTCTGATGCAGCTTTGCGTTTTGAAACCCTTGGAACGCAGGTAAGAAGGCTAACAACGTGGCATCTAAACTGTTTCCAGCCTGTCTCACCAGTTTCTCTCCCTCTGCTCCCCAGCCACACTCACAGACCTGCAGGGTTATCCCTCGCCGTTACCCGCCCGCCCGCCCACTCCTCCTGAACTTTTGCTCGCACTTTTCTCTCTGCCTAGTTGCCCCCCTGCCCTTCTACACCTGTAAAACCCTCCTAATCCTTCAGGGCTCCGCTCAGATGTCACTTCCTCTGTGACATCAACCCTGTCGGAATGTGTCCTTCCTTCTTGCTCTCATAGCATCTTGCTCTTGATGTGGTTTAGCAGCCGCATGTGACAGTGTCTCCCACAGATTCATCCTTGCCTTGTCTCGTGCTAGGCCACGAGCCCCTGCCCGCAGAGCGCGTCTCAACCATCCTTTCTCCTTAGTGCCCAGCACACTGCTTGAAAAAAATGAATCAGTGCCTGGGAAGGTTCTGGAAGAAGATGGGCTCTCTCAGTGTCGGGGAGAGCAGAAGACCCGGGGCTACCCTTGGGGAATTTGCATATTGAGGAAAGGAAGAGAAAGAGCTGTCAGAGGGGCAGCCGGGCGCCAGTTAGTACATTGCGGAAGCTGAAGAAGGAGAGAGGGGTTGTTCAGTCGTTCATTCATCTAGGCATTTACTTAGATGCATGTTTATTGAGCATTTATTGCTTGTCGGGCACGATTCTTGGTAACAAGGAACATCATGTGCTGCAGAGAACTTGGATGTGCATTTGCATCTAAAATAGAAAAACAGAAAAGTCAAAATCGTAAAAAACTTGATTTTCTGATGTGGTTTTTGTTTTGTTTTGTTTTGCTGTGCTGTGTGGCTAGCAGGATCTTAGTTCCCTGACCCAGGGGTCAAACCGGCCCCGGCAGTGAAAGCACCGAGACCTAACCATTAGACCGCCAGGGAGGTCCCTCTGATGAGGTTTAGAATTGAGTCTTCTTCCTATTATGTTCTGGTCAGTTATCTCCATCTCTCAGAGGAGATAAGACTAGTATGTAAGTATCACTATCCCCCAAGTCCTTGGTCACTACAGGGCCTCAGGTCTGTATTTTTCCTTATTCCCTAAGGATGTAAAGTCCAGCTAGCTGTAGGTTAGATAAAGTTAGACCCCAGTTTTCTAAACTGAATTTTCAAAAAAGTTGTAGGACCTTCTCAGCTATTTGGAATAGATTGTTAAGCTGATGTGAAGGCAGAGGGACTCCGCAGTCTTAGAAATCATAATGTTTTTCTGACGGGATACTTGGGGAAGCAACTAAATCATGGGAGAAAAGTTTAGCTGGAGTGAGAACATCTTACCTACTTTCTCTGAACACCTTCACCAGAGGGAAGTGTCCCATCCTTTCCTGTGGGGTCTCACTCACGAAGAGCCGGGTGATGGAATGCCACCTCCCTCCCAGACCCCCTGGGGGTCGTGTGCTTGGAAGCCTGACCACATCTTGATTGGAAGCCTTGACTGGATGTTGCATTTTCATGGTTACTGTTGTTGGCCAAAGATGAGGAGGCCCATGTCTACCTTATCCTGCTTTTAATAGTTTCTGGTAGTGCCTCCAGAACATTCCTATTTTGCATCTGTTTAGCCCCATCTTAACACAATTTAATTAGGCATGAATGCCAACGATTACTTATTGCCTGGATTGTGGCTTTCTCAGATCTTATTTGTTACTGCTAAAATAAAAGATGTTTCGGGACTTCCCTGGTGGTACAGCGGTTAAGAATCCGTCTTTTTTTTTTTTTTTTTTTTGCAGTACGTGGGCCTCTCACTGCCGTGGCCTCTCCTGTTGCGGAGCACAGGCTCCGGACAGGCAGGCTCAGCGGCCATGGCTCACGGGCCCAGCCTCTCTGCGGCATGTGGGATCCTCCCGGACCGGGGCACGAACCCGTGTCGCCTGCATCGGCAGGCGGACTCCCAACCACTGCGCCACCAGGGAAGCCCAAGAATCCGTCTTTCAATGCAGGGGACGCGGGTTCAATCCCGGTTGGGGAACTAAGATCCCACGTGCCGCGGGGCAACTAAGCCTGCACGCCACAACGAAAGATCCCTCACGCCCCCCAACTAAGACCCGACACAGCCCCCCCCAAAAAAGATAAATAAAAATATAAGATGTTTCATTTTTTTAAAAATTTATTTTTTATTTATTTATTTTTGGCTGCATTGGGTCTTCGTTGCTGCGCGTGGGGCTTTCTCTAGTGGCGGCAAGCAGGGGCTACTCTTCGTTGCGGTGCGCAGGCCTCTCATCGCGGTGGCCTCTCTTGTTGCGGAGCATGGGCTCTAGGCGCATGGACTTCAGTAGTTGTGGCACTCGGGCTCAGTAGCTGTGGCTCGCGGGCTGTAGAGCGTGGGCTCAGTAGTTGTGGCGCACGGGCTTTGTTGCTCCGCGGCATGTGGGATCTTCCCGGAGCAGGGATCGAACCTGTTTCCCCTGCATTGGCAGGCGGATTCTTAACCACTGCGCCACAAGGGAAGTCCCAGATCTTAGTTCCTGGGCCACCACAGTGCACGCGCCATGTCTTCACTACTGGACTGCCCGGGATTTCCCAAGATGCTTCGCTTTA
Organism: Aethalodelphis obliquidens; assembly: GCF_003676395.1. Lineage (NCBI taxonomy): Eukaryota > Metazoa > Chordata > Mammalia > Artiodactyla > Delphinidae > Aethalodelphis > Aethalodelphis obliquidens. The sequence continues at coordinate 3,287,199 of NW_020838041.1, forward strand.
AACGATGGGAAAAAAAAATTAGCTTCTGATTCGACTCTAAGTCAGCATCCAAATGCATAAATTTAATTATTGTATATTCTGCTCAACTACCAAACAATCAAGATTTGGAGACACAGAGCCTTCGAGCTTTGCAGGCTGTCTGTCAAGTCGTTTTCAGAGTCACACTGTGGCAGGTGGAAGGTCAGGTGGGGGCGAAGTAGTTTCATTACTTACCTAGTGTTTCCAGCCTAGGGCTGCTGTGGCCCCAGTGGAGAGATGTATCAAGCGGTTTTGATGTGACCTGTAAATAAGGAGGAAAATGTGTTTCAAATAGTTTCTGTGAACATAATGGAATTTTGGATTACTGTACTTGTTTCTATCCACCTGGAGAGTGGATACACCCACTTCTTCCCCTGACAGCAGGGCGCTGAAGCTTTATGCTCTCAAACCCTCCCTGTCCCTTGGTTCTGTCCTTCCTGGTCTTCTCTTCATGGTGTCAGTAGAGGCATTCTCTCTGCTTTGCTGTAGCCTGTGTGGTTACTGACTTATTCCAAGATTTCTCCTGTCCTGATTATTTCCCTGAACTTGAATGCATCCCTTTTAAGACCTCTTACTTCTCCAAAGAAATGATTATGTGTATTCCTTTTGAATATGAATTCTTCATATTTGAGTCACATTTGCTCTGTTCTAACACTTGAAGGCCTAAGGCCTGAAGTATCTATTATTTAGTCTTTGAAAGTCACTGTTTCACTTTTATCAGGGTCTCACATGGTCACTTAGGGTAATTGGATTGCACTGATAGCATTAGAATTTGTAAAGCAATTAGTTGCTTTACTAATGACTAGCCCTGTTTTTTATCTTATTCATAGATGCTATCTTTTATTGATGTATACATAGATTGTTTCTTTCTTTTTTTTTTTTTTTTGGAGAGCTATCCAGCAGTGGCCTCTCCCGTTGCAGAGCACAGGTTCCGGACACGCAGGCTGGCTCACGGGCCCAGCCGCTCCGCGGCATGTGGGATCCTCCCAGACCGGGGCACGAACCCATGTCCCCTGCATCGGCAGGCAGACTCTCAACCACTGCGCCACCAGGGAAGCCCGCCCTGTTGCTTTTTAAGATTCTTTCTCATTAAACTGAGAAGTCTTAGGAGATATCATCTATGTTCAATTGTATCCTGAGCTTTAACTTTGGTTGTATATTTGCTAGCATTGTAAAGCATGCAGAAGGGCCAGATGTAATAGCCAGACTTTTTTTTAAGATGTTGGGGGTAGGAGTTTATTAATTAATTAATTTATTTTTTGCTGTGTTGGGTCTTCGTTTCTGTGCGAGGACATTCTCCGGTTGTGGCAAGCGGGGGCCACTCTTCATCACAGTGCGCGGGCCTCTCACTATCGCGGCCTCTCTTGTTGCGGAGCACAGGCTCCAGACGCGCAGGCTCAGTAGTTGTGGCTCACGGGCCTAGTTGCTCTGCGGCATGTGGGGTCCTCCCAGACCAGGGTTCGAAACCATGTCCCCTGCATTAGGCAGGCAGATTCTCAACCACTGCGCCACCAGGGAAACCCAACTTACTATTTTTAATAAACTCTTTCAAACATTAGAGAAAATAATATAACAAATACCCACGTAGCCACCAACCAGCTTAAGAAATAAACTATTAACGATATAGTTAAATATGTCTTTATATTTTTACCTCATATAAATGTATCCCCAAATAATTTATAATATTGTTTTACATATTTTTTAAGTTATATAAATGGCATCATATTCTACACATCCTTTTGCTACGTGCTTTTGCAGTTTTGATATTACATTTGTAAGATTCGTCTGTGTTGATTCACATAGCACTAGTTAATTCATCTTCACGTTGATAGTCACATGGTAGACCAGCATATGATTATACTAAAATTTATTTACTTTTCTTGTTGATGGACATGTAAGTTGTTTTCAAAATAATGTGTGTTTTGTTATGTTTTGCTATTAAACATAATGTTGAAATGCAAATCAAAAACCACAGAGATAGGGACTTCCCTGGCGGTCCAGTGGTTAAGACTTTGCCTTCCAATGCAGGGGGTGTGGGTTGGATCCCTGGTCAGGGACATTAAGATCCCACATGCCTCGTGGCCAAAAAACCAAAACATAAAACAGAAGCAATATTGTAACAAATTGGCCTGGGAGCTAAGATCCCACATGCCTCATGGCCAAAAAACCAAAACATAAAACAGAAGCAATATTGTAACAAATTCAACAAAGACTTTAAAAATGGTCCACATCAAAAAAAAAAAAAAAACCCCACAGAGATATTACTTCACACCCACTTGGATGGTTTTAATGAAAAAGGTGGCCAATAACAAATATTGGTGAGGTTAAGAAACTGAAGCCGCATGCTTTGCTGGTGGGATTGTAAAATGGTACAGCCACTTTGAAAAAAAGTCTGGTAGTTCTCAAAGTGTTAAACATAGAGTGACGATATGACCCAGCAGTTCTGCTCCTAGGCATATATCCAAGGTAATTAAAAACACATGTCCAAATAAAAACTTGTACATGAATGTTCATAGTGGCATTATCCATAAGAGCCGAAAAGTGAACCAAGTCGAATGTCCATCACTGATGAATGGATACACAAAGTATGGCGTATTTACACAATGGAGTATTATTTGGCCGTAAAAAGTAATGAAATCCTGATATGTGGTACATGTGGATGAATCATGAAAACATTATGTTAAGACCAGGAAACCAGATGCAAAAGGCCATGTATTGATTCCATTTGTATGAACTGTCCAGAACAGGCAAATCCAGAAACAGAAGGTAGATTAGTATTTGCCGGGGGCTGGAGAGAGAGAGGAATGGTGACCACTGAGGATGTGGGGTTTCTTTTTGGGGTGATGAAATGTTGAGAAGTAAATGGGGATGTTGCACAGCTCTGTGAATATACTAAAAAGCACTGAATTGTAAGCTTTAAACAGGTGGATTTTATGGTCTGTGAATTACATCTCAGTGAAGTTGTAAAAACAGTTTAAAAACTCATAATGCTACGTGAACTTTCTTGTACACAGTTCTGTGTGTACAGATTTTTCTGGGATTTATGTGAAAGATCAGATGTTTGTGCACCTTCACTGGATAGCACTGTTCCGGGTTATTGGCTGCACCAATTTACACTGCTCCCAGCTGCCTTTGAAAGTCTCTGTTGCTCCACATTCTCATCTGCACCAGCTGTTGTCAGGTTCTCTATATCATTGACTTCTCAGGCCAAAACTGATATGGTTCCCAAATCGATTACTTGGTGTTCTCAGACAATGCCAGCAGTGCTGCATAGAATTCTTAGTGATTAGTTGTAAAATATCAAAGCCCAGGTAGCATATTGCTTGATGTTTGGGGCTTGTGCGTGACTAACTTCACATAAGCTTTATGGAAATCAAGAGGGGACTGGACACGTCTGTTGCAGAAAACCTTCCTAGCTTCGCACCAGACAACCGGGTCTCAACAATTCATGTTTGCGCAGCTCCGTTTGCATCTCATCTCAACCCTGTACATCTTCTCCCGCGGCCGTGCTCCCTCAGCAGGTATTTCATGCAGTAGCAGCTCTTTGTTCCCTGTGGCTTCTTAGTGGAAGAAGTTTTATACGTTGCACTAGGTGTTTTTGTTTTTTAATTCTGACTGAACATCTGGGGAAAAAACCCTTGGATCCTTTAAATGTATTTTCTATTTCAATCATAATAATTGCCACTTTTTCCTCTGGTTAGTATTGTGATGGTTTAAATGATTATTCCAAGAGCTGCTTTTTTTTTTTTTTTTTTTTAAGTAAGGAGAGACTATTCAAAATGATTTTTGCAAGGGAGGAAGGGACTGTAGCAATAGGGGGAGGGGGAGTTTTGCAATAGGGAGAACTCTGTGGCTATGAGATCTATGAGTGTCTTAAGACCTGTTATTTACAGTATTATTCATGACTGATTTCAGAAATGTACCTATAAATGAACACTTTAATGGGTTCCTGTGTATTTAGTATGTTCCATTGACTCTCTTCGTTGGCAAACTTAAGGCACTGAATAATTAAGAATTGGCTTAAGTGCTGTTGTATCAAACACCTTGACACTTTTTTGGTTTTTTGTTTGTTTTTTAAGGGTGATATATTTATCTTACTGCCATTTGTTTTTTATAATATACTGTTCAAGAGGGCCATTTTCACGAGAACATATCTAGGCATATCTTTGCCTAAGGCCTTTTCTAAACTGCAATTAGAAGAATGGAATTACACAACTTTTCATGGCATCCTTTTTTTTTTTTTTTTAAAATGAAAAGGCATAAAGAAGCGACATAGGAGTCCAGGGAGAAGAATGTTTTAGGAGACATTCAAGGCCAGTTCAAACAGTCTGTTGACTGAGAAAGTGGAGCTGATGATGTTTGTGTTTGCACGCAGTTGTCAATTTTTGTCAGAAGCTTTTTGGCATTTGCTCTGGTCTTTCCACTGCCCTCTCGGCTAACCTGGAAAAATGACTTTGCTCTTGGCCTTCACCATAGCCTTTGAAAACAGATACTTTAAATTACTTTAAGACCTTGAATTGCCTTTCAGCCTTAAGAACTGTTAACCATGTCAGTGTGGCACATTAACAAGTAAAATTAGCTGGTGCTCTGGGAAGTAGGGTGGGCTAGTACTATTTATGTAGGCTGTCTCATTGAGTTTTTAAAAAATGTTCAGAGCAAGAAAGGTGAAACTTGGTCTCAGAAAGATAAAGGTTTCTTTCTGCTTAATTCTTAATTAAATAAAGACTTTGGCATGTCGTAATCAAAATTTCCATGAAAATTTGGCAAGATAATTCTGAAGTTTATCTGGAAGAGTCAATCAGAATGTCTTCAGAAATAGCCAGGAAAATTCCCCAAAGCCCAATGAGGTGGGTCTTGCCCTACCAGATGCCGAAACATAGTACCTATAGTAAAGTAATTGAAATCCTATAGTACTGATACAGGAATAAATATTATAGATCAGTGAAAGAAATAGAGATTCCAGAAACAGACTTAAGTACAAATGGGAATTTAATTTTGATAAAGGTGGCATTTCAAATTAATAGGACAAAAATGGACTGATTTATCAATGGTGTTGGGACAGTTGGTTCTTTACTTGGGGGGAAAAATTAGAGCCCCTAATTCTCACCATCCACAAAAATAACTTCCAAAGAATCAAAGAACCGTGTGTGTGTGCACACGCACACGTGCATATATATAAAATTGTTTTTAAGAAGGAAATACAGGTGAATATTTTTATAACTAGGAAAGAAGGGGTGGGAGAGAAAGGGCTTCCTGAGCAAAATGAAACTCAGAACTTCCATATGACAAAAGACATCATAAAAAAATTTGAAAGACAGATGACAGATTAGGAAAAAGGTTTATGATCAAAGGATTAATATCAAGAGAAATGAATTCTTCATACAAGCAATTTTTTTATTTTTAAAATTTATTTGTTTAATTAAATTGATGTATAGTTGATTAACAATGTTGTGTTAATTTCTGCTGTATAGCAAAGTGATTCAGTTATACATATATGTATATATTCTTTTCTTTTCCATTATGGTTTATCATAGTATATTTAATATAGTAAGTTCCCTGTGGTATGCAGTAGTACCTTGTTGTTTATCCATTCTGTATATAATAGCTTACATTTGCTAACCCCAGTCTCCTATTCCATCCCTCCCCCAACCCCCTCCTCCTTGGCAACCACAAGTTCTCTGTGTCTGTGAGTCTGTTTCTGTTTCGTAGATAGGTTCATTTGTGTCATATTTCAGATTCCACAGATTAGTGATACCATATGGTATTTGTCTTTCTCTTTCTGACTTACTTCACTTAGTATGATAATCTCTGGGTCCATCCATGTTGCTACAAATGGCATCATTTTGTTCTTTTTTTATGGCTGAGTAATATTCCATTGTATATATGTACCACATCTTCTTTATCCATTCATCTGTTGATGGACATTTAGATTGTTTCCATGTCTTGGCTATTGTGAATAGTCCTGCTATGAACATGGCGATGTGTGTATCTTTTTGAATTTGAGTTCATACAAGCAATTTTTAAGAATTTAACCATCCAAAAGAAAAATGAAGAAAGGCTGCAAATGGGCAGCTATTTGTATGGTTAACAAACATATGACATAAGATCCATATGGAATTGCCAGGGACCCAGAATAGCCAGAACGGTCTTGAACAGAAGGTAGGAGGACTCACACTTCGTGATTTGAAAATTCACTACAGAGCAGTGGTAATCAGGACAGTGTGATATTGGCGCAAAGATAGACATATAGGTCCATGGAGGAGAATTGAGAGTTCAGAAAGAAACCCATCTATCTATGATCAACTGATTTTTTTTAAAAATTATTTTATTTTTAGCTGCGTTGGGTCTTCGTTGCTGTGCATGGGCTTTCTCTAGTTGCGGTGAGTGGGGGCTACTCTTTGTTGCCATGCACGGGCTTCTCATTGCAGTGGCTTCTCTTGTTGCGGAGCACGGGCTCTAGGCATGCGGGCTTCAGTAGTTGTGGCACGTAGGCTCAGTAGTCTGCGTATTGTATGATTCCATTCATATGAAGGCCCAGAATAGGAAAATCTATGGAGATAGAAAGTAGATTATTCATTACTTAGGGCTGAGGGGAAGGAAGCTCGGAGGTAGAGGGGTGACAACTAAAGGCTATGGACTTTCTTTTTGAGATGACAAAAACTTTTTATAATTGACCGTGGTGATGGATTCACTTATCTGTGACTATACTTAAAAAAACAAAACGTTGAAAAGTAAGCATACCATTGAATTATGTACTTTAAATGGGTGTGCTGTATGGTATGTGAATTGTGTTTCAGTAAAGCTGTTGAAAAAAATGAGAAACTGCCCACTTTCATTATTAATCAGAAAAATGCAAATCAAAACATTATTTTTGGTCAAAGCTTTAATAGAAATTTAAAAATTGGTTCTGTCAAATGTGGGTTCTGGTATGGAGCTGAGACACTGGGCACTCTTAAAACACTGTCTTGTGAATGTTAAAGCCTTTTCAGAAGGCAGTTTGGCAGAATTTATAAAAATATATGCAAATTATTTGGCTCCCAAGTTTTCTTTCCTTATATTGGCACATGTGCTGAAAGATGTTTGTACAGAAATGTTCTTTGATTTGTTGTTTTAGTGAGAAAAAATTAGAACAAACCTAAATTTATATAAATAGGGGAATGGTTAAATAAATTATGTATTCATAGCGTGACAATCTTGTGCAGTTGTGAACAAAAGAGGTAGACCTGCATAGACCTGTATTAACATGGAAGGTCTATAAAAATATTGTGAAAGAAAAGTACACAGAAATACATATAATATGTCCCTATTTATGCTTTAAAAAATCCTAAAAGAGAAAAATCTGTCCATATAGAAGTATATAACTGTTTAGACAACATTAGAACATTAGAAGGATATACACCAAACTGTAGATAGTTTTCATTTTTTCTTATTCTTACAATAAAAATATACTCTTATGTTATTGGATTACTTAAAAAAAAATCAGTTGGAAGAAAAAGGCTATAGTATAAGCTGGTAGTGGATAGACCCTTGGGCTGGGAGTTAGGAACACTGCTGACATAGACTTAAGCCCCATCAAGTGATTTTATTCTCATATCTCACCTAACTCAGGATCAGGGAGGAGGATTGGTAGCCATGTTCCTCCCCATTATCACTTCCTGAGCATTACTTTCAGTACCTCTTGTAACAATAAAACACTTTCTGCTCCTTTGATTTCGCATGCCATTGAGCTGTGCCATCTTCTCACCCCTTATTCATCAAAGACAACTCATAACTTCCATCTAGTTACTGTCAGACCATCGGACACTCTGGCCTCTTATTAACTTCCTCGTTTTGGGTGACTTATCCCTCCGCCTTGCTCTGTCACCCACTTCCAGTCACCCCCAACACGGTTCTCACCTAGACTGCTCTTCCTCTAAGCGCCTGGCTTTTTGACCATCACGGTAGCTGCTGACTCAGTCACTCCCATTATAACCTAGTTCTTATTGGGACTCCCAGTTCCTCCCCCATCTCTCCTCACGTCAGCTTCCCTTATCTTGATTAGATTCTGTGTGCACTCTGTAATGCTTTCCCTGAATCCTAAACTCCTTTATCTCTGAAATGTTTGAATTTATCTGGTAATGTCCTAACTCTGGACGAACCCAAGTCTCTGATTTCTCTTTGGTTCCACCGAAGCGGTGGAAAAATCACAAAATAGTACAGATTTTTACCACTTTACATTTATGGTCACCAAGTTCAAACAGGTCCTTACCATTGTCTGGAAATGCTGTTATGTTTTCTCTGGTCAGCTCACCACGCCTTCCCTGAAAAGATCATTTCACACCTCTCTGCTTTCCTGCCCTTCTCACCACTGGGCTTCGTCCTCTCTCTTCCACAGCTGATGCCGCCTCCTACTGCTCTGCCTCCTAGCACAGAATCTCCCACCTGGCTTTCGTCTCCAGCGCTGCCCCAAGTAGAGCTCTTTAAAGAGCTTTGACGCGGGGCTGTTGGGGCACAGGGCTGAGAGCTGGTTCAGTGAGGAGGCCCAGGGGCAGACGGATGGGCTTGAATGCTGTCATCTTCGTTTTCAGCCTGTGACCTTGGGCCAGCTGTCTAACCTTTAAGGAATGAGAATAATAATAATATCCTCCTTAAAAGCTTTCTAGGAGGATTAAATGAATTAATGTATGGGACAGTGCTTAACCCATAGTACTAAAAAATTTACTGGTTAATATTGTTTGATATTACTATTTATTAGAATAATTACTATTCTGTTCATTATATAAAATATAATTATATAAACTCAAATCATTATATTAAATATTTAATTACTAGTACATTTTATAATATATTGACTAAATATATTAATTAAATAGATTAATATTTAATATGATAAACAGTATTATGATTACTCCCACCACCACTTCCATTACTGTTATGGTTATTACTGCTGTTTCACAGATAAGATAGAAAACAGAGAAATTAGATGAGAATTTCTTTACCTTTTCACCTCCAAACCACTCTGCCTTTGTCTACAGCATTCTCTGTTCCTTCCCTCCTGTTGCAGTGGCAAAGGTGTTTCTTCCATCTAATCCTTCCATCTTCGTTTTAGAACCTTTCTCCACAACCACTGTTCAGTCTTTCTTCAACCTTTTCCTTTTATTTTGACCCTTCCAAATGACATTAACCATGCTGGCCTCTTCCATTGTACAATAACACGCCCCCCCGCCCAGCCTCTCCCCAGCCTCTAGTTGTCACCCTGTCTCTTCCCTCCCTTTCTTAGCTGTATTTTCCAAGGCTTATCCGTGCTTTCCTTTCCACTCACTCGTCATTCCATTCCTGTCACACCTCTGCCTCGTTGCTGCGTTGAAGCACTCCGTGCTGAGGGCATCTGAGGCCGGTGGGTGCGCCTGATGCCGACATTTCTGTTCAGCATTCTGCTGATGCTCAGCAGCATCAAGCACTCTCTCCTTCCTTCTTGACGCCTTTTGATTCTGTGGCTTCCGTGATCAGTGTTTCTCTCTTTTCTTCTCTGGCTGCACCTTCCTTGCTTGCGTGTCCTTTTCTACATGGTTTTTAGAGGCTAGAATGTCTCAGCCAGCACGTCAGGATGGCTGAGTGGTCTAAGACTCCAGACTCAAGGTGTGCACCCTAGAATGGCTCGAAGCTTGGTGCTAGGTCTTCTTTTCACTCCATTCTCTTCCCATCTCTTGTCCACATGCCCAGCTTCAAATAGTCCTCAAAAAATATTGGCTGCTGTCACCATTGTTAACATTATTTGCCAACCTTCCCCTTCCTTAGAGGACTGTTAAGAAGACCCCTGGGAATATATTTAAATATTGAATATTTTGGTAAAATGAATGGCATTATATTATAATTTACTTATATCTTATTATTCCACTGAAATTAATCTGGCTCTAAAACACAATAAAACCCAATCCTGTTGATCAGCTTTATTACAGTAATATATTATTGGAATAAAAAAGTTGTTGATATGATGTGTCTAGAATTACCTTGTTAAGAATTAGTAATCATCAGAGTGTCCACATTGAGCAATGTTCAGACACTATACATGAATAGCCATTTCCAGGCACCGAAGAAGATGATATGGATAATAATAGTAATAACAATGACAATGACAAGAATTCAGCATAGTCCTAACAGAAATATCTTCTGTATGTTGTTTCCTGTTCCTTAAATTCAGCAGATTTTCATAGGATATGATCTCATGGCCTAAAAGAAGGAAAGAGACCTCTGGAGAAACTGACAATTCTAAGTCGGTACATCACACCCACACCCACACCTACACATACACATACACGCATACACACACAGAGACACCCCCCTACATACACATTACACACACACACACACACACACACACAGACCTAGACACAGAGACACACATACACACACACACACCACATTCACACATACATATAAACACAGACACGCACATACACACACCAGAAAAAGCAAAAACACAAAAACCAAGGGCAAACAAATTGTAATGTCATTTCCATAGCAACAAGCTGGGATTTTTGAAATGTGACGTCAACTTAGAAGATGAAAGTCTTCTACTCCGTGTGTCATCATGTTAGTGTCACCTGGTAGGTGGTGATCTGGGTCTTCACTGGACTCTTTTCATAGTTGTTACAACATTTGACTGATTTTGATGACATTAAATTGCCTTTCAGGAAATGTTCATCATTTAGTTACTTTGAAGTCCCTCCCCCACCAACCTGTTCTTCCAAAACAGTTCTGACTTCTTTAAGAGACGGTCAGGCGCACTGGGCGGCCCAGTATTCCCGGGGACAAGGGTGCTTCCGTCAGAGCAGTGTTGTGTCTGGTGCGGCACATAGCTTGCCTGGCAGAGGTCTGGGTAGAGGGGCAGATTCCCCAGGCCTGCTGGGCGTGGCATGGTGGTGCTTGGGTTTCCCTTAGGGTGCTGACGAGCTCAGAAAGCATCCCTCTCTCAGTGGCCTTGGAGACGCCTTTCGATCACTATTTGCTTACGAGTTTAAGAGTAGGATCAGAAAAGGGCTCCCCCTTTCCTTCTTGCTCCTTGCCATATGCAGTGCTACGCTGGTGCCATTTCAGAGTTCGTTGTTCAACCCACTCTCTCCCCTGGTACCAAACACAGATCACGTTGTGTAGATTGAGGTGGGAGATGAACCTCTGAATGACTAAAAGCTGGTACTGTGATCGTCACCGTGTGGACTCTGACACTTCTGCTCCCGGCTAGCGGTGCCAGGACACCCTGTGTGCTCACTGGACGTGCCTGGGGATGAATGTTAACATGACGGACTGTATTAAAATAGGATATTAGGAATTGTTTTCGTATTTAGTTAAAGTCACACATTTGTCCTATAACCAGCAGATTTCTCTCCTAGTTAAACTTGATGTGTTAGGTTACATTCTAAATAGTTACTGGTACCATTAAGCAAATGTGTATTGAATGCTTTCTGTGTGTAGAGTGCTATTCTAAGGCCTGGGGATACACTGAGTAAGTCACAGTCTCCTTGGAAGGAGTTTAGCCTGGTGGGCAAGTTGACAGTCAGCGATAAGTACAATAAGATGCAAGGCGCTTGGAGACGTGGGCGGTGGTAACTGAGTCTGCTAGGATGGGAGGGACAGCGAGGCGGGCTTCATAGAGGAGGTGATGTGTGGACTAGGTCACTGAGACCACATAGAAGCTCTAAGCAGGGAAGACATTCCAGGCAGAGGAAACGCGTGTGCAGATGTGTGTGGAAATGTGGCACGTTTGGAGACTCGTCATGGTAACGGCGTATAATAGCTGGTAGCAACATGTGTGAGCGGGTACATTGACTGGTCCCGTTCCAACCTCTGTACACATATGAAGTCAGGTAGTCCTCATAACAACACTGTGAGAAAAATACTGCTGTTCTTCTTCTTTTAAAGGTAAGGTAGCCCAGGCAGAGAGAAGGAACTTACCTAGGGCCTTAGAGCCATTAAATTTCACAGCTGGCATTTGAACTCAAGCTTTCTGGCCAGTGCTCTAAATTGGGTGTCAGCAAACTAGAGCCCACAGGCCAGATCCAGCCCACTTTCTGGATCTGTACATCCTACAAGCTGAAAATGGATTTTGCATTTTTAATTGGTTGAAAAAAGAAAAAGAAGAACAATATTTTGTGATGTGAAATTTATATGGAATCTAAATTTCAGTAGCCATAAAATTTTCGTGGAGCACAGCTACCCTCATTGGTATTGTCCATGGCTGTTTTCACACTGCAGGCAGAGTTGAGTGTTTGTGGAGACTATATGGCCTGCAAAGCCTAAAATACTTACTCTCGGGCTCTTTACAGAGAAGGTTTGCCATCCCCTGCTCTAAATCAATGCACCAGACTGCCTCATAATGCATTTTGTTTTATAAAATCACACAAAGCCCGTGTGTTAACAGCAGTACTTGGATTTCCGTACTAACCTCTTTAAACATCTACTTTCGTATTTGTTATCTCTTATGTCCTCCCATCAACCCTGCGGTCGGAGGAGGGTACAGTTTGGTGCTTGCTCTCTTACAGCTCGGAAACTTCGCTGTGGAGAGATCGGGCTGGGCTCTGGCATTTGTGTTGCATCTTCTGCTTGTGTCGTACCTTGTGCTGCCCCCCCTTCTGTTCTGAAATGTGCCCTCCACCTCTGTCCTGAATGTGCCCGTGCTCACGCTTGGGCTCGGCCTGTCCACGAATGAGGTGATGGAGACCGTTGAAAGAGCCCACGCTGCCCTTCACCTTCAACACGTCTGCAGCAGCAGCTGACCTACCCGACCTTGGCGAGGGTTGCCTAATCCTGGGTGCACTGCCCGCCAAGTGCTTCAGGAGCCTGGGGTTTGATTGCAGATAAGTAAGCACTTGCCGTGAAAGGAGACAGGGACAATTCTCATTTTTATTTCCGTAAAGGGATGCCATTGCATAGCTGGGCTATGTCTTCAACTTAAGTAAATTTTTAATCATTTTTCAGGTTTTCACTTGTGCATTATTCTACCTCTGGAACATGAGGTTTCTTTTTGCTATTCCTGATCTTTTCCTGGGCTTAGTAATGCCTTCTCTTAACAAGTAAAAAACAGAAGCTCTCCTTGTTACCTTGGCAATACCACTAAGCTAGTCAGAGAGGGTGGAGTCTAACTCTTCCGTGTGTGTGACCTCAAGGGATGTTTGTGTTATTTATTGATTTGTACTATTCATTCCACTGCCTTACCTCCAGGACTTAGCAGTCTGAGAGTTGGACTATAGGCCGTGTTTCTTAAATTATTTAGATTGATGCTTTCAGGAAAAAAAAAAAAAGTTATTTCGATTTCTAAAGTCTTAACCGCTATTACCTTCTCTTTGAGCCCCAATAGTGAATTTATATTATCAGCAAAATTGATTATCCTTAGAAAACTAAAAACAGAGTTGCCATATGATCCAGCAGTCCCACTCCTGGGCATATATCTGGAGAAAACTCTTAATTCAAAAAGTTACATGCATGCCAATGTTCATAGCAACAGTGTTTACAATAGCCAAGACATGGAAACAACCTAAAGGTCCATCAACAAGGTGTGGTGTACACATACACACACACACGAGAATATTATTCAGCCATAAAAAAGAATGAAATAATGCCATTTGCAGCAACATGGATGGACCTAAAGATTGTCATACTAAGTAAGCCAAAGACAAATATATGATACCACTTATATGTGGAATCTAAAAAAGATGATACAGATGAACTTATTTACAAAACAGAAATAGACTCACGGACATAGAAGACAAACTTATGGTTACCAAAGGGGAGGGGGGGGAGGGATAAATTAGGAGTTTGGAATTAACATACACACACTAATATATATAATATAGATAAACAACAAGGTCCTACTGTATACCACAGGGAACTATATTCAATATCCTGTAATAAACCATGATGGAAAAGAATTTGAAAAATAATATATATATAAATATATATATGTATAACTGAGTCACTTGGCTGTAAACCAGGGAACTAACACAGCAGTGTAAATCAGCTCTACTTCAATTTATTTATGTATCTATGTATTTATTTATTTAGGCCCCGTTGTGCAGCTTGTGGAATCTCAGTTCCCCCAACCAGGGATTGAACCTGGGTTACGACAGTGAAAGCACTAAGTCCTAACCACTACAGCACCAAGGAACTCCCTACTATACTTCAATTGTAAAAAATACAATACTTCTAATAAATAAAACAACAACAACAAAAATTGATTATACCCAGAGTTGGTCTGTTAAGGCCCAGCAGAAACAAGATGCTGCCTTAAGAAAGGTCAACTATGATTCTGCTCGTAGCCAGCGTTTCCTTGGCCACAGGCCAAGGTGCAGAGGTCAGAGCAAGTTGGAAAGCAGTCCTCTGTGTCAGGGGTCAGATGCCTCAGGGATGCAGCTCAGACACCTACAGCGATGGGCCTCACAAGTGCAGACGTTTGTCTAGACCCAGTGAGTGAAGCACATAAGGTGTGTGCTTTCCCCATGTGCAGAATCTACTTCAAAAGAAAAATAAGGCTGTGCGCACGCATTGAGCGCTAGTTAATGATATGCACGGTGAAGGGTTTCGGGGAGTTGTGGCAAAGGTCTGAGTCGGTGAGGGGTGGGTGTGTGGTACAGCAGGTCTAGTGCAGGGTTCGTGGTGGGCTACAGGCTGGGAGGAAGTTGAAGTTCTTTGAACTTCTCTGTATGTTTGAATGTTTTCATGATACAGTACCTGGGGAGAGCGGCTAGGGCACGTAGCGGGCAGGGTGGAACCCAGTGGGGATGGCGGGGCGACAGGAGCTCACGCTCTGCCCGGAGGCGGCAACTGCTGCTCGGCTCCAAACGCTCGTCGCTTTGTGGGAATCTGGCCCCAGCATGGCCAAGTGTTCTTGTTTTCTAAACGCCTCAAACTGGAATTTTTAATGTGAAAAATCTTTTTTTTATAATGCCACATGGGCCCAACAAAATGCTTTTAATTTACCAACTCCTTTCCTATCCCAGAGATTTAAACTTTAGAGAAAAAATTGGAGGTGTTCTCTTGGTTGTAGAGTCACCGCTGTTGTCACTAACATGTGACTTTAGAGAGATTTCAGCTGCAGCTGAGATCTGATTCGTAACCTCAGCTCCCCAGCTCTGTGGGCTGCTGTTCAATAATGCTTTGCCAGGGCCGGGCCACAGCACTCCTGACACTGACCCAGCTGGGGCTTAGCTGCGGGGCCGGGGAAGCTGCGAGGTCAGGCTTCTTGGCCTTGGTTTTCCTGGGCTCGCTTGGGGGTGGTGTCAGAGGGGAAGGGCAGCAGGCAGT
This sequence comes from Aethalodelphis obliquidens, assembly GCF_003676395.1. NCBI lineage: Eukaryota > Metazoa > Chordata > Mammalia > Artiodactyla > Delphinidae > Aethalodelphis > Aethalodelphis obliquidens. The sequence goes on from NW_020838041.1 coordinate 3,302,493, forward strand.
ACCCGCTGCACGTGGCAGTCACTGAGGCCTTGAGAGAAATTAGCGCTGCCTGGGAATCAGGCACAGAAAAGACTTCTAAGACTTGCTTAGCATCCCTGTTTTGGCTCAGTGGTGTTACAGTCCACGCAGGGTCCTAAGCTCCTAAAAGCCTGTCTCACCCCTTTTCACCTTTGGCGCTCTGACAGGCCACCCTGTCCCTTCCGCCTCAGGAGCGCTCCTCAGACCCATCCCTTCTCTGTCTCCACCGACAGTACGTTCCTTCAGGACTTCACCCTCCCTGGCCTCGGTTGTGGTTCCCAAGAGGTGTCTCTGTCGGGAGTTTTTCCTGCCGGCGGGTCAGGCTTCACGTTCCCACTGCAGTTCTCACTCTCGGACAGTTTTTTTTTCTTTTTTTGCGGTACGCGGGCCTCTCACTGTTGTAGCCTCTCCCGTTGCAGAGCACAGGCTCCGGACGTGCAGGCTCAGCGGCCATGGCTCACGGGCCCCGCTGCTCCACGGCATGTGGGATCTTCCCGGACCAGGGCACGAACCTGTGTCCCCTGCATCGGCAGGCGGACTCTCAACCACTGTGCCACCAGGGAAGCCCTCTCGGACAGTTTTGATGGTCTCACCCCCTGGCTTCAAAACCTCAGGCCCTCCCTGCTGCCTTCAGGATAAGGTTAAAGTCTTTATAGGGGGATACGGGGCCTTCATTGCTGCCAGTCTCCCCTACCAGCCTCTCCTCCTTCCATGTCCCATTAGCCTGCAGGGTCAAGTTCAAACTCTTCAGTCTGGCAGATGGAAGCCCTGTTCAGATTTTCATGTATGCCCCGCCCCCCGACTGAGTACAAACAGGCCAAACTTCTCACCATTCCAAAAAACTTTTTTTCCTCTCCTCTGGATCTTTGTATGTCCTGTTCCCTTTCTTCTGATTCTCTTCATCCCTGCGCTTTCAGCTGGCGATGCCTCGTCCTTTATGACGCGGGTGAATAATATCCATTTGGGAGGTGCTCCCCGTCACCCCCAGACAAAGTTAGTGATATCGTACTCTGAGCTCTAACACTGTACATGTCTCTTATTTTATGTTAGAGTATGATTCCTCTTGCATGTATCATTTAAATGACTTTTTCTACCACTAAATGGTAAAGTCTTACTCATTTTTGATTCCTGCCTCTCTTCCTAAGCACTATGTCTGGCATAGTATAGGCCTCAGTAAATGTTTGTTACGTGAATGAATGAGAAGTGCTTCACGCTCAAGGGACACGTCACTAAGATAAAGTCTTAACCTGTTCTTTGGTGATGTGTCAGTGTCAGGTCTGCAACTTAAATCTGTCTTCTCAGATTTTCTGCCTGTGCTAACAGCAGACCTGATGGGCCTCTACAGCAGCGACTCTGTTACGTTTGTACAACCCGGTCTGCGGGCCCGGAGCCCCCTTGTGAGCTGTTCTTCCAGTCCTGGCTTGTCGTCCTTCCTTTCCTCTAGTCCCACCTCTCGTTTACTTCTTCTCTTTCTTACTAACAGAACCCGACTTCTGTGGCCTGTTGGCATCTATTGGAACTTACATAGAGTTTATACTATATTTGTGTTTATTTTAAATGAAGTATATAATTTTTGCCCTTTCTTGTGCTCTTAGAGACTAAACAAAAATAATAATATACTGTTAATAGTCACAGTAGCAGCTAACACTTCCATAGCATCAAACTATATACTGGGCACTAAGTGCTTTTGTGTACCTTAGCTCATCTGTGACCCATGATGTAGGTACTGTGATTGGTACGATAATTTTGCAGATGAGGGAACGGAAGCATACAGAGACCACTTGTTTCAAGAACACAGAGCTACTGATTGGTCGTCCCAGGGTTTGACCAGGCAGTCTTAATTCCATAGTCCGCACTGTAGACTACCGCACTGTACCTGGTAGGGTTGTGTGATTGCGTTCCCTGCTGCCTCTGCAGTGTAGGACCCTGCCCATGGGAAGACATGACACAGACTAATATATTAGTAGCTTTGCCTATGCAAAACTCTGGATGAAAATGCTGGGAAAATAATCACTTCTTGCTTAATGTCTTCTTTTAGGAATAAAATTTGCTGTACTGATTTATACTTTGAGAGTCTGACCTTCCTGTAATTTCTTTGTGGCTTTTACTCCTTACCCAGCTCAGATCCCAGAATTGCCTGCCTTCCTTTTTTGAGGCTTACTTGACAGCGTGGAACATTGCCCGTGCCCTTGCTTTCAGACCATACTCTTGTGGCTTGTGAAATACTTGTTTATGGGCACAGAGTGATCTGGAGTTAAACAGAAAAATCGCTCTCCATGGGACAGCAGTTTACATGCCAACTGGCAGCAGGGTGGACCTTGGGCTGCGGTTAGGACAGGTAGCCAAGCTATGAGGGAGGTTTCTAATCTAGCCTCATGCTAATAAACAGAGTGGTAACCCAGGCACTTTAAATGGGATCTTTGTGTTTTGCATTTAGTCTAGTCAGGAGTGACCAACTCACATCAACCAGTTGGCCACATTCCTCATATGAAATTATTGCAGAGCTAGACTAACGTCAGTCTACCCTGTATATGCTAAAGCAACGTCATTTTTAGGAAGATAGTGTCAGGTATTAAAAATGTTCCATCACACACACACACACACACACACACACACACACACACACACACACACGGCTTCCTTGTCGGTCCAGTGGTGAAGACTCCCCACACCCAATGCAGGGGGCACAGGTTCGATCCCTGGTTGGGGAGCTAAGATCCCTCATGTCACACAGCGCAGCCAGAAAAAAAAAAAGTTCCATGGGCCAAGTGGTATCTTGAGCATGGCCCATGAATACTGTTTTGGGTGCCTCTAAATTGGTAGGTGGAAAACTTAGGTGATTCCACAACTGAGTATGTGACCTTAAATAATTCATTTAACTTTTCTGGGCTAGTTTCTGCATCTGTAGAATGCGAAGTCATAATGCGGACTGTTCCAGCTGCCACATTCCTTCCTTCCTTCTACAGCTTTGTTATAGTCTACTTTTCCCAGGGAACCTCTTTTGATCTAGTCTGTTAAGGTGAGTCATTTCATGACTTGGTAAGCCTCAGCCCTTATGTGCACAATCTGTAAGAAGATAATCTCTCCAAGGGCTTTCTTATTGCTATACAAGTGTCAGGCTGATTTAGCCATATATACTCTTTTGACCTGAGAGAAACTCATGCTTGGAATTTACCACAATTATTAGGCCTCATTTATTGTTCCTCAATATTAAGATTATCAATGAGTGACAGATAGAGATTTGGAGACTGGAACTATAAAACTTCTGTTTGAGAATAACCATGGGCTTTGAGAAGATGCAGCTTTCATTTCCTGGGCCCTTTCTTCATCTTCTTTCTTCTTCTTGACTTTTCAAAAACCTGCCTTGATGACAAAAGTTAGGTCAGCTGTATATAGCCTTTATAGTACAGAAGTTGCCAAGGTGATACCTGTAAGAGAACTTAATGGGCTTTTCTTCATTTAAATGCACGGGGAAGGTTGAGGGAAACGTTATTAGAAGGGTTAGGGCTTGCGGCACTTTGAGGATGTCCTATTAGAACCCAGAATGAACATATTTTTGAAATCTGAATACGGCCAACCCTTAGACAGTATAATACTTGCTCTTAACTGAAGGAAGGTGTTCTCTGGTCCCAAATTATGAACACTTACAGTCTGGGGATAGCATGCCAGTTTATCGAGAACAAGAATCTTAGTGTACACTCCATGGAAAATTCTTTCCTTCTGATGTCTGTGTTGGCTCTCTCTCCTGAAAGGCCTCAGATCTGTGTCCAGAGCCTGCCTGACCACTGAGTACATAATCAAATATAGTTCTCACCATCTGGGAGCCAAACTGTCCATGCCAGTGGGGCTGTGAGTCTCACACAGAGCTGACAGTGGCTGGGTCACCTGCCTGTCGGAGCAGACTGCTGTTATGATTCTCACTTAAGTAGTGGTTACACTGTATCACGGTCGGAATGGAAGGTTTGACTCAAACACTGGGTCAGGCGGTATGAACTACGGTAAGGTAAAGCCTTCTCGTGCTGATCTGCTGATGGTTGAGATTTCCAAATGTACTGACTTCTTTATCACCTTGAATCTGTTCGTCTGAATTCTTGTCACACGGTGAGGCTGCCCTGCTGGAGCAAGGGGACTTTGAGCTCAGACACGCTGTGTCCACAGTGGGCTCACCATGAATGAGTGAGTCCGCTCACTCACTGCCCCCCCCCGAGTGTCAGCTCCAGTCCTCGGCCAGAGCACCTGCAGCAGCGTGCCTAACGCAAACACTTGGTCAGCTCTTCCAGGGCAGTTGCTCTTTGGGCTGAAAATTGATCGAAAAACCTTCTAAAACCTTCTGTTAAATGCAGCTGTATCTTAAGAAGTGGTATAATTAATTTTTTGACCAGCTTTCATCTGGCAAAGAAGGGTGACCCGCTGCTGTGACTTTTGTTAGTACCAGGGTGTGAGGACGTGGCAGGCTCTCTAGGTTCTGACTTCCTGTTCCGCGCCAGTCGTGTTAGTTTCCTGCGGCTTCTGTAACACATCACCAGGAACTTCGTGGCTTAAAACAACAGAAATCTATTGTCTCACAGCTCTGGAGGCCAGAAGTCTGAAATCAGGGTGTTGATGGGACCACACTGCCTCTGGAGGCTCCAGGGCAGAAACCTGTTCTTTGCCTCTCGCAGCTCCTGGTGACGGTCGGCGTTCCTTGTGGCCGCATCACTCCAGTCTCTGTCCCCGTGGGCACACTGCCACCTCCTCTTCTGCCTTTGTCAGATCCCCCCCTGCCTGCCTGCCTGCCTCTTAGTTGGACACTTGTCATTGGACTTAGGGTCTCACCTCAAGACCTTAACCTCATTACACCTGCAAAGACCCCTTTTCCAAGTCAGGTCACACTCTCCAGTTCCAGGGGTTAGGACATGGACATATCTTTTTGGGGCCACTGTTCAACACACCGCATCAAAGGAACGGAGATCTGTGAACACAACAGAATGTATGGGAGGCATCAATATACAGCGTCCTCAGTGTAGCCCCAGCCCGTACTTGGATGTGCTGCATGATTTTGGTGGGATTAGTCTGGAGAGAAGCCTTTGGTGAGTCCAGATAACCGAGAATCAACAGAACGTATAGAAAATGTGACTTTCTGTGCCTTTGGGCATTCGTTCTTTGTATTCAGCAGACATCTTTTGGTGTCCTACTAGGTGCCCAGTGCTGCTCTGGGTATTTGGGATATATCAGTGAACAAATAGTCAAACATTCCTGCCCTTGTGGAATTTACATTCTAGCTTTGCTAGCAATGACTTGAGAATTTCATATAGGTGATTCAGGGTGTTCGGCTGATAAATATTTTTGTGAACGACATTAGGCTCTTTGCTGTTATCTCCAGGCAGTTAGGGTTTTCAGCGTAAAGTTGAAATTATATAATTTTGGGAATAATACAAACTTTGAGTTATATACACTATACGTAAATTATTGTTATTGAATTATAAAAGTTTGGGATTGTAAAGGACAAAATAGTTAAAGGTATGCAGTGGGGATGTATTACGAGCGTCGTCATCTCCCAGCGCTTTTGTCAGCCTGATTTGTGGAAATCAAGGCAAGCGTGGGCTGAGAAATCCAAACAAATAGGCGTCCCGCTGCCCCAAGGCCAGCGTCAGCATGTCCCCTGTGCTGGGGTGGACGGGCCTTTGTTGGGGAGACGCCGTTCTGGGCCCAGGCAGGTAGTCTGAGCAGTGTCCCGAGACACGGCAGCAAGGTCAGCGCTTGGACCGGTGGCGCTTGGTGGCGGTGACAGTTGCAGGCTATCTTGGGAACGGAGGAGGCTTTGTTTTGTAAGGCGGCCCCTGCACTCCCAGATTAGCTCTGGCACTGGTCAACCATCAGCCCTTGCTGGAGAGAGAGCAGTATTAGGTACAGTAGAGGGACTGTGGTACTCTTGCCCATTTTACCGCTGAAATCAAGGATTTTCCTTGGAGGTAGCTTCTCATTGCCAGGGAACTGTGACATGCTGACTTTAGGAAGCTTTAAATTATTACCTGGCAATTTTTCTGATAGCTTTCTGGGCTAATAATTAAATAATATCTCTTTCTCTCAAGGAGCTTAGAACAAGTTGTTACTTTAGTAATATTCTGCTTGTCTTTAGGGAAGGAAAATATAAAGAAATGGACATAAGCCACGGCAGAAAGAATAGGGTTAAATGCAAAGAAGAGCTTTCCCACTGATGTCAAAAGTAACAGCAGAAAGCTGTTTAGCCTTCTTTGCCTGTTCAAGAAAAGGAAAGACCTGGGTGTGGGGAAGGCTCCCGCAGCCCTGTGTGGAGGCGCAGCGCTGGGGGCCACGACCCGGGCGCGGCTTTCGTAGATGGCGAGTCTGCTCATCCTGCCGGCCTAGTCCCCATGAGTCAGCAGCACAGCTGCAGGCAGAGTGGGCAGAGGGCGTCTAAATTTAGTCATTGTTTAGTTGAGAAGGTTTTCAGGGACTGTTTGTCTCTCCTCCATGACTTTAGTCATATTCTTTCTTCTGGAGGGGAAAAAAACAAAAACAAACAAAGAACAGAGATCGGTCACTCCAAGATATGTCATGAGAGTGACTGTCCTACAAATCTGTTGGCGGGTCTGCCGACGACGATCCTCTTTAGTTAACTGTGGACGTACTGTTTGAGTCCTATGGCTCCTGACCTTAGGAACCCGCAGGATCCTGGGCCCTGGAGGGAATTTCCTGAAGGCAGATTAACAAACAGGCTCCCAAAGCTTGCTCGTTCAAAGACGTTTGCAACCGAGCTGCCTTCCTCCCAAAGGGCGCTGGAGCTGGAGGGCAGTGGGCTTGACAACAGCAGTGCCACGCGCTCTGCCAAGGGCTCATCTCCTACACCCTCACTAAGGCCTGCGGGGTGGGCAGCATTCCTGTGCTCCAGGTGAGCCACTGGCGCTCAGGTTGTATCCTCGCTCAAGACTCTGCACGCTGGCAGGGCTGGGGCACGAGCCCAGGTCCGCCTGGCTCCAAAGCTGATGCTTCTCACGATACACTGTCCTGCACTCTGTGGAGGGTGTTGGGAATCACCTAACAGTTGTCCTGCTTTATTTTCTCTGAAATGATTCTTTGGAGATTGATGCTTTGTCAGATTACGTCGCAGATTAGGCCAGCTTTTTGTTGTTATTGTCTCGGACATCCTCACAGTGTCATGCTTATAAAAATACTGTATCAAGGATTCAAGATTCATAGACAGAAATTATGAAACTGAAAAGGAAGAGAACTAAAGTTATGATGGGTGAAGGAGATTAAGAAAAGGAAGGGAGATAACGTAAGAGGGGGGGAAAGAGAAAAGACAGGTTTTCTCCTGTTTGATACCTGGACTAGCTGGCGTTATTTTAGCCTCAGGAATTTGGATGCCATCATCTGCAAAGGGTGAAGAATCATCTTGAAAACACTGGCTTCCGAAATTCTGCCTAGTGGTGGTGTGGCCATTGGCTAAGTGTTCAGGCTGTTCTTTCAGAGCCAAATACATTTGCAACCAAGCAAGGAGCAGTTGACCCAGCTGCTTAACACAGGTCAAGATGGCACATTTGACCTTCCTGACAGGAGTTTATGACTACATGGGCAGAGAGAGTACTTACCCTCTAAACCACTTTCTTCTCCTTGGACTTTAGCACCTTTTTGAAAAGTGCCCTCGGACTTCCCTGGTGGTGCAGTGGTTAAGAATCTGCCTGCCAGTACAGGGGAAACGGGTTCGATCCCTGGTCCGGGAAGATCCCACATGCCGCGGAGCAACGAAGCCCGTGCACCACAACTACTGAGCCTGCGCTCTAGAGCCCACGAGCCACAACTACTGAAGCCCGGGCACCTAGAACCCGTGCTCCGCAACAAGAGAAGCCACCGCAATAAGAAGCCCACGCACCACAACGAAGAGTAGCCACCACTTGACACGACTAGCAAAAGCCCGCGCATAGCAGCGAAGACCCAACACAACCAAAAATAAATTAATTAAAAAAAAACTTTTTTTAAATGCCCTCTTCCATCCTCACAGTTAAAGTGTTAATAGTTTTTAGTGAGGTACTCTGCAAGGGGTTGGTTAAATCTTGCCCGGTGGGATTATAGACTGGCAGACATACAGTATATGAGAGATTTAGTGATAATCATAATTATGAAATAGTTTATAATGTTATGAATAGTTATGAAATATTTTACCTGGTAAAGAAGTATAAATGGGGAAAGCTTGTCGCAATTGATCAACCTAAGAAAACATCATAGAAGAAATGTAATTTTTGGAGCTGCTTGCTGAAAAAGAGACTGTCGTGAATACTGGCTATAAAAGTCGTCTGGCCTCAAAAGATCGGGTTGGAGGAACATATTATGTGACATCAAATCAAATCTAGGTTGAGATGTTTAGCTAATCTCACTAATCGTAAAAAGAGTATCAAATGGTTTGGGGGAAATGAGTGAAGATGTCATTTTGTAACCAAGGTCGCCTAATCAAATATCCTCTAGATTGCATCAACCGCTTTTCATCCATCCTTTGTTTCTAAGCGGGATTGACACGCGGTTTATCTGGAGGGGTTTCCTGAAGTCCTCTTGGTAGGATAGGTGCTCCTTAAGTGGAGTAGTTACCCTCTGAATTCTGGCCTGAATTCTTCCCACAGTAAAACCTTTTGCTGTTTAAACTGTCGCTCATTATCACCATAAAATATCCCTTGGTATATTTCACTGACGACATCAGTTCTCAAACTGTTTCATCTAAGGAATCCTGTACACGCTAAAAACTTACTCAGGACCCCAAAGAGCTTTCGTTCATAAGTATTGTTATATATTACTGAAAAATCTTGAAAATATTATTAATATTATTATTAATTCATTTAAAATAGCAATAACCCATTACATGTTCATATAAATCACATATTTTAATTGGAAAGAGCTATATACTTTCAAAAACAAAAGCAAAGTCAGAAAAGTCCACTGACATGGTGGCGTGAGAAGAGTGGCATTGTTTTACATTTTTACAAATCTCTTAGTGTCTGCATTCAGTCTTGTGTATGATACATTGTTTTGATTAAAGTACATAAAGAACATCTGGCTTCACATGGATGTCTATGTGGAAAAGGGAGGAATATTTTAATAGTCTGTCCAGACAACTGTGGGTATTCTTCTTGGCAGTATACTGAAACGCCAGTAAGTATATAGTAGTTTCTTAAATGTTAGTTGCAGTGTGGAATCTGAAACCATGTCAGTGGACTTTTCTTACTTTGAGATATTAAAATCCGGTGGTCTAACTTGTATTTTGAATGAATCTTTTACCCATGCATGATTTTCTCACACCATGCATCTGATTATGTGGAAAATATGGGTTCATTGAGTTATGCACATCTTCCAGATGTTAATACGTTTCAGTCTATAATATCAAAAGACCACATTTGTTGATAATCCCATTGACCGCATCAGAAAACCGAGTATTAGGAAGCTGTCAAGCTCGTGGTAGTGGGTATGTTTCCCAAAATTCTGATTTTAATTGGATGGTCAAATTTTATCATTGGCAACAAATATTAGGTTTTTTTCTTTGAAGTGACGGGCTCACCTTGTTCATTTTCAAGTCTTAATCATTGTAATTTACCTGTCGGTTGCTCTTTTGAGGAAAAACAGCATCTGTGGAAAAGCTGCTCGTCGATCTTGCAACTCAAACAGATGCGCAGGAGCTTTTTGCTTAGGGAGGGTGCTGTGCTTTGTTCCGTGGAGAAGGGCTTTATGTGTGCCTGCTGTTTTGTCACACACAGTATTACGAACGCTTACAGTTTAATAAAATTAATAATGTTCACTGCTTCATCAAGGTCACTCTTGAGTGAAACTGGCCTTTTTTGGGTTTTGTTTTGCTTGAGAGCACGTGGCCAGGAAGAGTACAGTCAGCACCCGCACCCTCTGGTGCCTCCCTTGACTTGTGCAAAGGCTCCAGGAGTTCTCCCCACCATGTCTTTGCATTGTTAGTGCAAATGTCAACACAGCAGAAAAGGCAAATCATGTATTAATATCATTATAAAAATCATTTTGGGGCTTCCCTGGTGGCGCAGTGGTTGAGAGTCCGCCTGCCGATGCAGGGGACGCGGGTTCGTGCCCCGGTCCGGGAAGATCCCACATGCCGCGGAGCGGCTGGGCCCGTGAGCCACGGCCGCTGAGCCTGCGCACCTGGAGCCTGTGCTCCGCAACGGGAGAGGCCACAGCAGTGAGAGGCCCGCGTACCGGAAAAAAAAAAAAAAAAA